>NC_047677.1:32500118-32831862 GCF_011762505.2 Arvicanthis niloticus | reverse complement strand
ACACATGCTGTGGATCTCTGGCCTCTACACCTGTGTGCACTCACCACAAACACACAAATGCACATGCAGACACATGCGTGCACACATGCATGCTTACACACACACATTGAAACAGGGTCTCTCAATGGAACCCAGCTCACCAATAGTCTGCTTGCTCTGGGGATCGCTTGTCTTTACCCTGAGAGGGCTGAGACTACAGGCCTCTGTGTCCACCGGGCATTTGTGTGGGTTCTGCATATTGAGACTCTAGTTTAAATGCTGGTGTGGCAGATGCTTTAACCCCATATTCCCATATCCCCATATGAGCCATATCCTTGTGTTCCCATATTCCCATATCCCCATATGAGCCATATCCCTGTGTTCCCATATCCCCATATGAGTCATATCCCCCATATCCCTGTATCCCTATATGAGCCATATCCCCATATCCCTGTAACCATATATCCCCATAGCACCAAAGCCCCATATAAGCCATATCCCCATACCCTGGGCAAGAGGGCTCCTGTCCTACAGTTTTCAAGACAGTGATTACCAATTATAATGCTGGATGATAAGAGTGGTTATGGGTGGTTGCTGTGTATGGAGGAAGTTCATATGCCTTCAAGTTTATTGTGATCAGGCTAAAATTATCATCTGCTATTTTTTTTTCCTTGAATAAGAACACTGGCATGAGGTCTGCCCTATGGTACCTTTTAAGATCCAGCCCATAGTATTGTTAATCATATCCAATGCAATATCCTGCATAGAGCAGTATGGCAGGATTAGTCACCTAAAAGAGCCTTTATGGTGTCCGTCTCTGTGTAAGAAACCTGCCCTTGGGTCTTTCATGTATACTAAAGTTTAAATAGTCTTAAAAATAAGTCAGTGTTTGGAGCAGTTGAGGGAGGATGGCAAGGGATCTCTGCAGTCTTCCAACTGCTTTTGAATCCTTCCCTTTAGGAAATTCCTGTCTCCTTTCAGACCCGGAGGCTAGTCAGCCAATAAGTAATGCCTGTCTGAGCCACTGGGTGGCACTGGCTGGCCTGAGATCTGGGCAAGACGGAGGGAGAAAGAAAGGAAAGGAGCATAGGAAAGAGTTATGGGAGCAGGGGAACCAGGGACCTAAGAGGAAGAGGGATCCAGACAGAGCAGGAAGACAGAGGCTAAGCCACAGGCAAGCTGTGGATGCTCTGTGCTGGCATCTCATTAAAGGGCAGCCCAGGTCTAAACAATGTTCATCCATGTTCACGTTCCCAACACCCACTGTGGCTCCTGGTAGCCATATGATGCTCTGGATCTGCTGGTCGGTGAGATGACCCCTCTCAGAGAGACACAGTCTTCAGGTAGGGAGGTGAGTGTGTGTGTGTGTGTGTGTGTGTGTGTGTGTGCGCGCGCGCGCGCGCGCTCTGTCCTATTCTTTCAAGACTAACTGATGGAGAGTTGAGACCTTCCCCAGTGGGTAAATCTTTGCACTGCAAGGAAGGGAAGCAGAAATATCAAGACCCCCTAACTGTCTGGAGCTCAGCGGTTTAGTTTTCTGCTAGGCTGGGTAGTACATTGGTCTCAGCAAGCCACAGGGTCTCTGTCTCAGCTCCCCATCTCTGCCACTGTAGTCTGTAAAAGCAGCTCTCACATTACAGAAACAAATGGGTGTGGTCGTGGACCACAGAAACTTCACTTTGAAAACACAGGCAGCAGGTCAGGCTTTCCCGTGGCTTGTTCCGTTGGGTTCTTCCAAGGCGATCTTGCTAATAATTCTCCCCCAACCTGTCCCAACAACCTCCAAAACCAGCCTTGGTTCAGGACTACCTGTTGATTGGCTTCTCTGAATCTGGGTTGACTCTGATTCCGTAAACTTGTTAGAGAATCCGGGGTGTGTGTGTGTGTGTGTGTGTGTGTAAATGGCCCCCAGGGTAAGTACTGCCATCTGACTATATTCAAGGGGTTGTCTCAGGGAATGTTCCAAAGACACTTGACCTCTAAGGTCTCAGGACACAGGGCTGCTGAAGCATCCACACCACAAACTGAGAAGATAGCTAATGCCGGGGGGAGGGGTCGGGAGAAGGGGTGGAGCATGGAGTCTCAGGGATGCTGTAGTGGTAGTGAGCCGGTTTCAAACCAGATCAGAACAGTCAGTCCCACCTCAGATGACAGGGGACTGCAGTTCATTTCTGGAGCCTTCTGACCACACCCTGTATGCATCCTCTGCTACTCAGAGCCCTCCCTGATCTCTGCTCTCACTCCCACCCACCTTCCCTTCTTGTAATACTAACATGGAAATCGTTAACAGTGGTTAAGCTGCTTCCCACTGAGGGTGTTAGCGTTTCCATAAGTCCAGGGAGCATTTTAAGAAAAACACACTGAGCCAGGGGTGACACTGATGTGAGACATGGAGGCAGAATGGTTCTTGGACAGGAATGGGTAGGAAGATTTAGAAAAATCATACTGGTGGCCCGCAGTGTACAGCCTCAGTGGCTCTGCAGGGTTCTGAAGATTAGGATGTGAATAGCAGTTCTTTCTGAATTGTGTCACACAGTGGGTTCTCCCTCTCCTCCCTCTCCCTCCCCCTCTCCCCCTCTCCCCCTCTCCCCTCCCCCCCTCCCCTCTCTCCCCTCTCTCCCCTCTCTCCCCTCTCTCCCCCCCTCTCTCCCCCCTCTCTCCCCTCTTTCCCCCCTCTCTCCCCCCTCTCTCACCCCTCTCATCCCTCTCTCTCCCCCTCTCTCTCCCCCTCTCTCCCCCCTCTCTCACCCCTCTCCTCCCTCTCTCTCCCCCTCTCTCTCCCCCTCTCTCGCCCTCTAGTTCCCCCGCTACCCCCGTCTCTCCCCTCCCTCTCTCCCGCCCCTCTCTCCCCCCTCTCTCCCCTCTCTCCCCCCTCTCTCCCCCCTCTCTCACCCCTCTCATCCCTCTCTCTCCCCCTCTCTCTCCCCCTCTCTCCCCCTCTCTCCCCTTCTCTCCCTCCCCCTCTCTCTCCCCCTCTCTCCCCCTCTCTCTCTCCCCCTCTCCCCCTCTCTCCCTCCCCCTCTCCCTCCCCCTCTCTCCCCCTCTCACTCCCCCCTCCCCCTCCCCCTCCCCCTCCCCCTCCCCCCGTGTGTGTGTGTGTGTGTGTGTGTGTATGTGTGTGTGTGTGTACTCTCACACTCACTCGAGTGTGCTCTTTTAAGAATAAAGGCCAGATTCTCTAAGGAATAAACAGCTGAAGTATAAACTTGTGTTTTGATTTTTTTTCCATCCCCCCCCTTCTTGGTGAATGAAAGGAATCCACATGGGTGAGATTTCTGTACAGCCCATAGAACTAAACACCCTGGACCAGATGAAAATATATCTTTCTCCCCAAGACAGGGTTTTGTTAACAAGGTTGATCATGAGTAGGTGCGCTGGAGACCTCTGAGGTACTTCAGAGGTTTCAACTTTTCCTAAACAGTACTTCCTGCAGTAGCAATCTGTTCCCTGAAGGCCTGGGGACACTGCCTACACGTCTGGTGAGACTGTTGTTAGGGTGATGCCATCACAGATACACAAGAGGGAAAGGTAAGATGTTCCTGGACATAGCTATGCAGTCACACTCACACATGGGCAGTACAGAAACCTAGAGGCTGTTTTAATGGATGAGGTTCAATGGATGGGTGGCTGTTTTGGCCTTCCAGCTCTAGGATTATAGCTTCCAAGCATCCGAGCAGCCACTGAAGGGACCAAAAGGACCAGTTGCTATATACAGGGGTCACTTCCTGCTGTTAACTCCCCTCTTTCCCTTTCACCCTCTTCCTTCCTTACCTGTCCCCTTAGATCACATCACACATAACCTGTGACAGAGCATTGACTTGAGGTTCTCGCTTTGTCCAAAACTGCGACAAAGGCATTGTCTGTCCACTTATGAAAACCGGAGACAAGCTATCGTGGTTTGGACAAAAGCAAAACTGCAGTCTAATATATATATATATATGCAGTGCCTCTATTTCACACTTAACCTATCTTTTGAATGTATATGTATATGATGTATATGTACATATACATCATATACATATACATTCTGCTTTTTGCAGTGCTGGGGGTGTCAAACGCGGGCCCATGCTCGTGCAAGGCAGATTCTTTACCATCGTGCTACCCCCAAGCTGACATCTTACTCATAGCAGTGGTCTTCAGTGGCTGGAGGATGGCTCAGTGGTTAAAGCCACACTGCAGAAGCCTGTGGTCATGGGTTCAGGTCCTCAGCACCCACACTAAAGCCAGCCACGGTAGTATGTACCCACAGTGCTAAGGCTGCAGCATGAACTCACCAGCCAGCAAAGGTAGCTGAAAAATGGCGAGCTCCAATTCTATGAGAGACCCTGTGTCCAAAACTGAGGTAAAAAATGGTTAAGAAAGACATCCAATGTTGAACCCTGGCCTCTGGAGACATGTATACATGGACGAATGTGTCTGCACACAGACATACATACATCCCATCCCCTACCCTGCAACACACACACACACACACACACACACACACACACACACACACACTGACAGTAAATGAACCACAAGATCTTAATGGCAAAGATTACCCATAATTCCCTCACCTACTTCTTCCTCTTGCCTGTGGAGTGGTGTCCTTTCTTAGCCTTCCTCCTATCTCCCTACCTGATATGAACACTATTCTAATCTTGCTCAGTCTCCTAGCTGAAGTCATCCCACAAACAGTCCACTCTTAAGGAAAATGGCTCAAGGCTGGGCTGAGCCTTTTCAGCCCAAAGCAACATCTGGGCCAAAGATAGGTCATGTAGGGTACATGCTGGTCCATCGGTGGCCAGGTAAGAAGGGTTCACCCACCTAAACTAATATCACTGGTGACATCATAAGTCCACCAGTTCATGCAAAACTTGGACTTGAAAAGATGCTGGAGGCTACGGAGAGCATGGAGTAATGTGTAGACAGAAACTGACTCACACAGACACTCAGAGCATGAGGTGTTCTCTAGGGCAGCAACTGTTCCCAGAAGCCCCTCCTCCCTTATGGGATGAGCTAAAAAGTGTCTCTGCTTTCTTGTAATTAAGAGTACCTAGAGTGCCTGCCTTCTTCTCTCAAGACCTTGTTTAGCTTCTGGTCAGTAATAAACTCTGACAGGCTAAGACAGATCACTCCAGAAGCAAAGACTTGGAAGACAGTTCCTCTCCTCAGCTGGCCAGCAAGTGAAGGACCCGGAAACCATGAGGATAGATTTGGTGACCCTCAGAAGATCCTTTTCTTGGAAGCAGCTCCTTGGCCTGTGTGCAGGTTCAGCCTTGTGATAGGAATTTAGTCTTAAGAAAATGATAGAGAACCAGTCACATCTGGGAAGTCTTCCCTTTTGGAATGCACATTCCACAGAGGCTGAGGTTGTGTCTTTCTCAGCAGTCTCCTCGGTGACTAATGCCCTGGTATAGGGAGTCTACATTCTGAATTGCTTGGGGTTGTCTAGATAGCAAATGTGTCCAATGTTCTGGTGTATTCCAGAAGCTCTGGCTGTTTCATAAATAGCTTTAACACAATTCACCCTAGTGGCTGTTACAGTAGAATGCGCTTAGATTCAAAACAGTCATAGGAGATTTCTGCTGGTTGAAGAAATGTTAACTGTTCATTAAGATGATGACACGCTATGTCTAATGATGTTTAAAATGTAATTTTCAATTTTAAAAATCGTTGGAAATACATTCGACAGCATCAAAATCACTCTAGAATTTTGTCTCACTATGAAGACATTTTGCAAAGGAAAGAAGACATGGGTGTCCTAAAGGGATGCTCAAGAGGAACACCCTCTATGAAGAGATTTGCAGTTCAAAATATTATTATTGATAAGCCTAGTTTACCAATTGTAAGATGGATATGTATGCAAAAGACTCTTCTATCCTCAGAATTAGAGAGCATCTTTTGTCTGTCGCATTGTATATTCTAATCCAAAGCTTTTTCTTTCATATGTTGATGGTATATTTTTAGATTGATGGCATCTTAGATTCAACAGTATATCGTAATCAAGAAGCACCATTCTATGGTAGGCACTTGATAATACGTTTTCCCACAAGTATGTGTATTCGCGTTTGTGGAAGTACACATGTGTGCCAGTTGCACACATGGGACCGTGCGTGGGGAACCCTGAAGTTGCAGTTGGGTGTCTTCCTCCATCACTCTCCACTTTCTTTACTGAGGCAAAAGGCTCTCATTGAATCTTGGCTAGTTGGCTTGCCCCACGATCCCTTGTCTCTGCTCTCCAAGTGCTGGGATTGTAGGCAGCCACCATGCCCACCTGGTTTCTATGTCCATTCTGGGGATACAATCTCCTAGTCTCATGTGAGCACAGTCAGTATTTTATACACCGAGCCATCTCCCCAGGCCAGATAATATTTTATTTAGCTGATAAACACAAGTAGATGGTTAACCCCATAGCTTCTTCTGTTACATTGAAGACATTTATTGTTTATTTATTTTTCTTTTTTTATTTCTCTCTCTCTCTCTCTCTCTCTCTCTCTCTCTCTCTCTCTCTCTCTCTTTTTTAAGTACGGTCTCTCTACATCATCATAGGTAGTCTGGATCTCACTCAGTGTGTGGACCAGGCTGGCCTTGAACTCATAGAGATCCACCTGCCTCTGTCTTCTGAGTGCAGGGATTAAAGGTGTGTTCAACCACACCCAGCTGAAGAAATTTATTTTTAATATGTTATTAAAGATAAAGTTTGCAGGAAATTATACTGCCACTCATTAAGACATAGCTATTGTTCGAGATTTCTCTAGGCTCCGCCCAACAGTTACCTAGCAACAGCTTGTGTCTCTGCCCTAGATTGGAGCCAGGAGATAGGATTATCAGAAGAACTGCTCAGTTTCTTTCACTTTCTCTCCATCTTTCTCTCTCCCCATCTCCCCTGCCCCCTCTTCTCTCGTCCTTACACATCCCTGGCTGGCCTCTTCCTTTTTTCCTCTCTTCCTCTCTCCTCTCTCTTTCTGTCTTTCTCTGTCCCTCTTTCTCTGCTTCTACCCCTTTCTAGATCCTCACTCTGCTCCCTTCCTTCACTCAATAAACTTCCTTTGGTACTAGGCTTAATTGTTCAGGAGGACATCTTGGCAGCACTCCCCCCACCCACGCTGAGGTGCTCCCTCCCGAAATATTACACTGTGTTTCATAAAACACAACAGTTACGGTTTCAAGTATTTAGGCAGTGCCTCTATTTCACACTTAAACCTATCTTTTGAATAAATATTAATAATGATAAAAGCAAGTTTTAGGAGGAGACACAGCCTGGTGGCCTGTGCTGTCCACTTGAGTTTTTGATCTTAGCCATTCTGATGGGTGTAAGAAGGAACCTCAGAGTCCTTTCGATCTGCATTTCCTTGGCGCTCAGGACTTGACTCCATGGGGAAAGCATTAGCCTGGTGCAGCGGAGGCTCTGAGAGGGCCTTGTGATGAAATACAACTTTTTTTTTTCTGTCCCCTGTGGTTTTAGAACTCTTCCCTGAAGCAAAGTCTCAAGAAGTACTTGTAGGTTTTCTTCTAGATTCCTATAGCATCTCTGACCAATTTTTAGTTTTACTTTTATATATTTGATTAGGTATAGGTTCGGGGTTTTTTCCACATGAATTTATACTTATCCTGTATATTTCCTGAAAAGACTTTTCCTTGCCTATTAATGATGGACATCTTCATCAAAAAGTAGTTGACCAGGACTGTAAGGGTGTATTGATGACCTCCAATTAACCATCCAAGTATGTGTCTGTTCTCCATGCTTAGGAACCACAGTTAATGTTTAGTTTTGAGTGTGTATTGTACACGTGTGTACACACCGTGCATGCGTGTGAGGCCAGAGGTCAATACTGAGCACCTTCCTAATTTTCTACCATACTTTTTTTCTCTCCCTGAAATCCGAGTTTACAGTCGGTTAGCTAGCTAATCATCCAGTCCTGAGAATCTTCCCGTCTCTCCTCTCGGTGTTGGTTTCCAAGAACATGCAAAGGGTCCACATGTTCACACAGGCCCTGGGTACCCAGACTTGGGTCCTCATGTTCACACAGCAGGTAGCCTGCCCACTGAGTCATCTTCACAGTCCTTGTACTTGGTTTTGAGATTGGCAGGAAAACCCTTCTAGCTTGCTGTCTTCAGGATTGTATGAGCAACACTAACATCCACAACACAGTCCCAAAACTGGAGAGGAAAAGGCAAACCGGATGGCATTGAGGCAAGGAGCCAGAGATTCTAGCATCAGAGGAGTCAAATGTGAGTATTTGAGTATGATCCCTGACATCGGAATTGTGCATTAAGAAGCTAATTTTTTGCTGTAGAATGTAAACATTCTCTAAGAAAATTATTTGCAAAACCACCCTAATAAGAAACCTTAGCTTTTCAAATAAATTATATAGAGATGGTTTTAATTACAGAGACCTTGAGAATTCAAAACATGTTGTTATTCATGAATCTGTTTATCCCTGGGAAGAGGGACCCTGAATTGGATGAGATGAAAAAAACTGCATTTTGTTTTCTTTTAATACCTTTAGCTACTTTGCTACAAAACCCTACATGCAAAAGACCCTGTGACCTTAGTGTGAGCATCATAGACAAATTGTGGCAAGGCAAAGATATCCACAGGTCAGACTATTGATATTCCTACGTTTGGAGATGCTAAAGCCAGAAGGTGCATAGACTTAATCATCCAGTGATGACTGGGAAAGGGTAGAAGAAACTACTGTTGATATCAGGTTCCGAACCTAGTGACATCACATCTAGGCAACCCCCACATCATTTCCAAGGCAACTGCCACACATTCCCAAAATTCCACCTGGCTACCTCTCATTTTCCCTGCAAGAGGCTACGTCACCGCCCATGTAAATAGGCAGAGCCCCCTGACCCCTCTCTCTTCTTTCTCTTCTTCTTCCCCCATTTTCTTGCCCTCACCTTTGCCCTATCTCCTGAATATACCCCCACTTAGAACCATTTGCTCTGGTGTGGTCTGTTCCAAGCCACACAAGATCGAACATCAGCTACTAGTAACCTTTGAAATGGGAAGGGGGCATCACTTGATTTTTCTAACGTTTCCTTGAAACTGTGCTGTAGAAGGGGTTGAAAAGATGGCACTGAGCAAACTGTGAGGCTAGACTTCCTGGTAATAATAATAATAATAATAATAATAATAATAATAATAATAATAATAAAGTGGGCTTTCAAAAGAAACCACTGTGGATTTCAAAAACAGGCTTCTTGCTGGCTTGTCGAGCTTCGGAAAGACATTAGACATCCGGTGTCGTCTTTCAGGAACAGTCTGAAGGGTACGAGATTAAGCGAGGCAAAGGTATACACTTAAGAATGCCACTGACTGGGCCCATGGTCAGGCTCAGGAGCCCTTTTCTCCAATATGCGCATGTGGACAGATGTTGAGGAAGATTACACAAATGCCATGGTAACTAAATTATCATGATGCATTTGATATTTCTTATATGGGTTCCTTTTTTTCTTCTTTGATGTTGATGATGTCTAGCCACACAGCAAAGTGTCATTAGGTGTGATAGTAATTTTATCTGTCAGAAAAGCTCCTATTACTAACCACTGAAATAACCACAAAAAAAAAAAAAAGAAAAGAAAAGAAAAGAAAAAAGAAAACCGGTTTCATCTACTCAACTGTCCTAATTCTTGGTAGAGAAACCATGTATCTCCAATCATGCAAGAATCTGTGCATACTTACATACCAACCTTCATGTTCTCATGGCAACAGACATGAGCAAAAATGGCCTGTCCTTGTCACCCATGTGAGGACAAAGATGTGGCCTGTGTGTGAGAAAGCAAGCATAGGGCGGAAGACTAACGCGCTCTCGATTTTAAAATGATAATTTGCTTCGCACAAAGACACCCATGTTGCTTTTCTGGATGCTACAAGAACACCTGGCACACACCAAGCGCTCTGTAAGTGCTTGCTGAATGAACGCACGCGTGGCTGACTCACAGCGAGCATCTGGTTCAGAGCTTTTGAAACCTTGTTGCCAGCCGTGGCCTGCCCTTCAGAGAAAGCCTAACAATGCACTAGTGTAAGAGGTGCCTCTCCGCTCCACGTCAAGTCGCATCTCAGCGATGATCCCTAAGGTCCAGAAAGGAACAGGATTTGACCAAAGATACACAGCATCAGAGCTGACCTGGGGAGTCCTTGGGCCAATGGTGTAAATGTCACATTCCTCAGAATGATTGCATTACCCTGGGCAAGGGCAGGGCATATGGACAACCTCGGGTCACCCTGGTGCTTACTTGGTCTTAGAACGGGCAGCTGTATGATCTATAAAGAGCTTCAGGAGATAACACTAGGTGACTCTCTAACAGCGTGACTAGGTGTTTTGGGGGTTCTGTCCTAACCTCCCAGGTCTCTGTGCAGGAAATGAGTTCCCAACTCAAATATACAAAAACACAACCAAAACCAAACAGCAAGAAACCAGTGGATAGGGCTTCTCTATGATCCGTTTGTCTCAGATGAGTGCATGAGTTACTTTGGGAAGTGATTCTGGACCTTGGCAACCCCAGAATCCTTCCATATGAGGGGGCTTCAGGAGCTGTGTTGAGTATGAGAGATGGGCCCAACTTGGGCGCTTCAGACACTCTCATACTTACTTGGGTTCTGTCCTGCTGTTGTTCTTAGGTCCCAGCCTTTCCCTTCCTCTCCCACCTGCTCAGGGACAGGCCACCCCAGCCCCACCTGGAGGATAGCTCAAGTGGACAGACCAAGCTTTCCCTTTGAGGTGTGTGCTGATAGAATCCCTCCGCAACCTTTACGAGCACCAACGGCATCACATCTTCTCTTTCCCCTTTATTCTGAGGGAGACAGCCTCTCACAGATGGGAAATACATAGGAGCCAGGTAAATATGTGAGTCCCAGCTACCAAAAGCAGGTCTCAGTCACTACATAAAGTACCTTTTAATGATCATACAACTGCTGAAACATCCTAAGGCAAAAAGACCTGGGAGAGTTGCTCACTGGCTGATGCTCTGACCGAGTTCCCCGAGTCTGCCTAAAGAGGGCGCTGTTTCCCTGGCGTGCTGGCATGAGGGGGCTGCTGCTAGGATTGGGTTTGCAGGACTGCTCTTGGGAGACCAAGAATAAGTTTGAAACAAACCTAAGTGGCACTTTCCTGAGATTGACATATAGGAGACGGAATAAGCACCAGGAAAGTCAGATTCCTGTTCCATTCGCCTAACCAACTCGGTGTGCTTTAGGTAAATTGTTAGCACTCTGGCTTGGTGTCTAGACCTATAAAGTGGGAGGGAGGAGTCCTTCTGCCTCACTGCACCCCCCAATTAGGGCTGCTTGTGCTTGCAAGGCTATCAGGGAGAACGTGAAATATCAGTCTGGAGCTGATCAGTTTCCAGCAGTAAGTTCCCAAGCTCAAGTCTAGAGTTTTGTTGATCTGGGGGAAAGAAGAGCGCCATGTTTGTAGCATTTTTGTCAAAGAGGAATGGGTGTGTGTGGGGGGGAATACATGCCACGAGTTACACTGTAAACTCTTATAGTTGATGGAGTGTACACACATGCATGCAGTATGTTTCAGAGACCATGCATACACACACACACACACACACACGGGGTGTGGGGGCGTAGAAAGTTCTTGAAGCAAGAACGTTCTCAACCATGTCATCTTATACAACAATGAGATCCATTGTCTACTTTTTCAGTTGATTCTCCACACATAAGTAAAGCACCAACTCCGAAGAGAAAAGCTGTGTTTGCAATCCACACAATGCCCACGTGCCCCTCTATCTCATCAGGAAGGGAAGGGATACAGGCCATGTGGATATGAGACAGGAAAGGTGATAGTCTAGTTTACAAATCTGGATGGAATATATATATATGTGTGTGTGTGTGTGTGTGTGTGTGTGTGTGTCTGTGTGTGTGTGTCTGTGTGTGTGTGTGTCTGTGTGTGTGTGTCTGTGTGTGTGTCGGTGTGTGTCTGTGTGTGTGTACACACACACACACACACATATATGTACATGTATGTGTGTATACACACAGAGAGACACACATAGTTTTTGGACCTTTCTAGTGCTGCAACCCCTTAATACAGTTCCTCATGCTGTGATGACCCCCAACCATAAAATTATTTTTGTTGCTACTTCATAACTGTAAATTTGCAACTGCTATTGAATCATAATGTAACTATCTGCGTTTTTCCAATGGTCTTAGGTGACCCCTATGAAAGGGTCAGATGACCCCCAAAGGGGTCACGACTCACAGCCTGAGAACCATTGCTCTACCTGGATCAGTGCTTCCTCCAACCTCTGACTGACTGACCGTCAGCTCTCTACGGATCCACACAGCCATAGAGCCCAAATCTAGTGCCACACAGTCTCAGTCTGAGGAGCCAGGGGAGTGAAGGAGAGCCAATTCTGGCTCCCGTGGGATTCTCAGTACAGTGGAAGACTGAGATGATCAAACCCAAAGTTACAGTGCAGAGACGTGGTGAGCACGTCTATGCTCTGTGGATACACAGAAGGGGCCTCTAGCCTGGGACATAAGAGATGAGGGCCTCACACTTTTTCTAGAGTTGGATCTTAACAGAAAATGTAAATTTGCCCTTTGAAGTGGTGATGGATACACAAGGCACGAGTTTCCCTGTACCTCGCCATGAAAGGCAGATGTGACTGAGGTGGATCTAAGATCATTTTCTGAAGGTTGGGAATTGTGGAGGGATAGACAAAAGAGCTCCCTGCCTGGCATCTTGTTCACGGACCCTTCATTTGCACGTGAGCATGAGAGAATGTAGTGTATGGGGAACTACTGTGGTGTAGAAGAAGTTGGTGAATCAAGAGACGAAACTAGGTTGGAATATGACCATGGGTATTTAGAAGAACTGGAACCTAAGAGCATATGAGTTGAAGGCGTGGGTGTTCAGCAATAGAGTCTCAAGCAGGAAGGGCGGGGACATGTTGAGCACCAGACTGAGACAAGGTCATAAAGATGCATTGGAAGAGGAGAGCTGAGGATGGAGCTTAGTGGTCCAGGTGCTTGCCTGGTGCCTTAGTAAGAGTCCACCACACCTAGTATGTGTGATGTTCCAGCTTAATCCCTACAAGCAACTACTTCCACAAAGATTTTGACAGTACTTACGAGGGAGAATTGCCAGAGCTTGGTAACTTGATGAACAACAGGAAAAAGTTAAACAGACAAACAAATCTCTAGACACTAAGGGCCCATAGGGTAATCCCATTGCTCCAGCATCAAGTATTTAAGAAATACCATCTGGATACACACAGACTCCATGGCCCTCCATCTTCCAAGGAGAAGTTTATTCTCACATAACGGAATAGGAAAGTGTTAGCATCCCACGTCCTCCATCTTGGCTTCTGGCGTTTGGTAGTTCTGCTGTGATCTGGGAAAGGAAGAAAGACGGCCCTGAGAATGAGCGTGTGACAATTGAATCTTTCAGAAGGGAGGTTCCCTGCCAAGGGAACCTAACCCAGCAATCCTACAGAAACCTTAAAGATGAATTCATTTTTTTTTTCCCCTCGAGATTTCTTCTCTTTCAAGTGTAGACTAAGAAAACAGTAAGATACGAGAAGGAACCTGGATGTTTTTCAAAGATAGTCAGTCATCCAAGATTGTCTATAACCTCAAAAATCTGAGTTTGCTTAGCAACTCAGAAGAGAAGCGTTAGTATTGGGTGCACGAGTATCAGTGTCTATTGTGTGCAGGGATTATGGTTCCTTGTCAATCTCTCTTTGGGGCTTAGCATAGTAGAATAAATAAAGGAACAACACAGAAAGGATGTTACAGCAGGAGTAGTCGACGGTCTTAGATAGCCCAAGGAGGGTCTGCTTGTAGCTGAGGGCCTTCCATAGAGTAGGGACTGAGAGAGAGAGAGAGAGAGAGAGAGAGAGAGAGAGAGAGAGAGAGATGTCCCAAGGACCTAGTGAGGCTCTCAAAACCACTGCTTTAGCAAAGGAAATGAGGGGCTCATGTTAGCCATATATACCAGGAAGTCCACCTCCCCTTCCCTATCTGAGTATCCCCAGCTACGCTGAGGAAGCATCCATGTGGAGTGTCCCAAAGATGTTCTCCACCATCTTGTTGTCCTGAATCCTCAAATATCCCCATGTCTGTAAATAGGAAGACATGCAGATTCGCTGTGAAAATAGCATTGGATTGGGCCATCCAGAGCTTCACAGCCTTTCTGTGTTGTTCCTTTAATTACTCCGCTATGCTCTATGCTAAGCCCCAAAGAGAGACTGACAAGGAACCATAGTCCCTGCACACAATTGGGTACTGATACTTGCACACCCAATACTAACGCTTCTCTTCTGAGTTGCAAAGCAAATCCTGGCTATCTTCGCCATCTCAGTGTAATCCAACTAAACAGTCTATCTCATCTCCTCTTTCTGTGTCTAGTGATAGCAAGATAATTCCATTTCCAATCCTATTCCCACCACTGAAAAGAGAAGAAGAGCCATGATTAGAGGGGCAGACTTAATCACTGACTCCTTATTGTGTATTGGGTCAGTCTTTTTGCACACCTCAAAACTAGACATGGTAAAGGACCAGTCACTTTAAGACTACTGGGTGAGAGCCAGAAGGAAAACCAGCCACAGGATAAAGATAGCTGAGCAGAAATATGGAAGGAAACAAGGCACCTCGAGATATAAATTTGGGTGTGGTTTGCTGGTGCACATCTTTAATCCTGTACTCAGGAGGCAGAGGCAGGTGAATCACCATGAGTTCGAGGCCAGCCTTATCTACATAGTGAGTTTCAAGCCAACCAGGGCTATCAAGCAAGATCCTGTCTTAAAAAACAAAGAAACCAAAAAAGAACTCCAAAGATATCCTGAAATTGTCATAACATTATCTATCCAGAAAAATGTATTTTTAAAACTAGATAGACCCCCAGTTTTCCCAGCTATTAATTGGCTGGACTTTTCGCCACTTGCAGCTGTATCTGTATATCATTTTAGTAACTTCTCAAGTCTGTGGTCCAGGAAGATATCTAATAATTAATATTAATATCTAATCATTCATATCTAATAAGATATGGAATCCAATGCAATAAGCATCTGTGTGGACATAAGACAAGTAACACGGGGTATAGAGGGGTCAGCTGTTCTTTGATGAGAGGGTTCTTCTGGGGAGGGTCACTTGTCTGACAAGGCTTTGCAGGAGGCAGGGATGCTTGAGATGGGTCTCGTCAGAGTCTCTAGGTAGCCACTCAGGAATAGTTATGGTATGGAGAGATGGAGAAACACACACACACACACACACACACACACAGGCACACACACAGGCACACAGGCGGATGAGAAGTAAAGTAGCATGTCAAAGAGAAGATGCTATAATGATGTCATAGTAGTGTGTCAAACAGAAGATGCTATGATGATGTCATTTGACTGGAGGGGAGGATACCTGTGAGACAAGGTGTAAGATCACATGAGGTGATATAGCCATGTCATATAAAAGACTCCAGGGTCCTTGGACAACTCACTGAACTGGCTCTTCTTTGCTTTCCTCAGCTTTAAGGAGAAGGGGTTTGCTGAGGGTAGAAGATGGCTGTGCATGAGTAAGGATGCCTTGTGCCTTGTAAGGATGCTGTGAGGGACCCTGCCGGAGGCTCTACTCCATTGTGGGACATGGAAGTTTCCATGGGAAGTACCAATCTCGCCCCGCCCACTTGGTTTCACACTGCATACTGTACAGAGGACAGCGCTGGCATTTCAGCTTGAACACTAAGTGGTGACTCAGAGCCAACAGAAGTGTGGACCGCTGTTTACTCTAAAGGAAGCCTCTGGTGTGACAAATTAGAGTGGGCTGCTACATTGTGCAGGACTCATGAGCCAAACAGCTTGGAAATAGCACATACCACCACTGTGGCAGGTGATTCATTTCTTGTTCTGTCTTCTCAGGCAGGGCATCATATGCCAGTCCAGGCAGACCCAGAGCCTGACAGGATCATGCTCAGTGCCTAAGTACTGTGGACTTTGTTTCCTGTGATGCTGCCATTGGCTTTGACAGTTCTGTGAGAACGCACATACGTTCAGCCTAATTAACCTGGTGGAGCCAAACGCTCCCCGCCCCCCCCCCCACACACACACACAGAGTAAAACTTGTAACGTTCAAAGGTCACAAATGAGTTTTCAGATCACCAGAAGGTCTTATAATCTTTTTCTTGGAATATTTTTCTTTTAAAAAAATAAAGGAAATATATTGGAATCTATCAGGTCCAAGGAAGCAAAGGACTTTATACTGCAGGGGTACGGGTAATTAAGTAATGTTTCAGGTCTTGAGGCTAGCTTAACTTCAAAACTTAGTCCGCAGGCCAGAGGCGGCAGAGCCATTCAGTATAAAGACCATGATTTGAAGCCGGTCCCTGGCACAGACAACAGGAGCAGCTCCAACTGGATCCAAATCTTTCCTAGTTAATGCTTCCACACCCACAAATAGAAACCATAGGACTGGTCTCCCACAGAGGCTGTGAAGCTCGCAGCATAGGCATAAAACAGTAGGTACCCAACAAATGACGGCTGATTCTACAATCATGGCACCATGGGAAAGGAACTCTTCTGCATGGTACCCCTCGGGACATCTGAAGCTGCACTTTGAGGGGTCGGGGACTTTTCCACCTCCACATGGTTCCGTGGTCCTCGGAACTGTGAGGAACAGCCCTGTCTGCAGAAGAGAAAACTGATGGAATGCAGCTTGGGAACATTTAGATAAAGGTCTGCTTCCACGCTCACTGAGGCTGCTTCCTGCCAAGTAACAAGGGGCTTCTCCTCAGAAGAACCAGAGGTTGGTCTTGCATCTGGAACTGGCTGTGGAAGGCTTACAGGAGGCTGGCACATCATCAGCCTCATCATCCTCTCTACCAAGGTTACTAGTTGCAATGGATTCTTCCCCCCTTCTTCCTCCCTCCTGTCTTTTCCAACCTTCTTCTCTTCTCCCTTCCCTTCCTGCTTGGGGGAAGAAACATAGAAGAAGAAAGACCAAATGAGGGTATACAGAAATCACTGTAAGAAGAGGGAAAGCTTTCTGACCTGTCCCTCACCATGTCTGACTATAGTGTAGTGTGAACTTTGTTTAATATTCCTCAAAGGACCATCAGTAAATGCTACACAGTTGCTAATGTGCATTGCAGGGGAACCCTGGGAAGGTGTAAGGGACGGTGGGATAACTGATAAATGGGTCCTGACACAGGCACCTCACATACTCACGCCATCTGGGACCCACCAGTGACTCTTGACCAGCATTTGCAGAAGAGACTCAGGAGCTGGCTTTGTTCTTTATGTTTGTAGGGTTCTTGTCCAGTGGTATTAGACAAGCATGGTATTGTCCTTATTTTAAGGTTCTTATTACTATCTGAAGCTATAAGATCCGGGCTGTTAATGCAGTTGTTCTCAGGTACCCAGTATTGTTCACACAGACCTCAAGTTGAAATGATGATTCTGTAAATACATCCCAAGGGAGACGGGGCTGTTAATTAACCTAGAAGTGGTTGTTCTCTATAAGATGCCACGCTGCGTCTCCTTACTGGCTATATTGCCTGTCACTCTGCAATGGCTTGTGAGGTTACAGCTTCCTCTTTTAGCAGAAAGTGTCCGTTCCTAATTGAGGTCCAATCTGAATGTGGATCCTCATTGTAAGGCAGCATAACGTGACGCTCCCTTCTCAGTTCACTAAAATGCATGTACGTCCCCACAGGGAGAGCTCAGAAGAGGTGTTTAACTACCCGGAGACTCACCAAATACAGGGAGATTGACAAATGCATCCTCCGGCACTTCTGTGTACACTAGGACAGAGCAATGAATGGTTATTACATAGGCTCAGTCAAGTTATGAGACTGGCTTATTAAACTTGATAATAAGAAAAGCAAATATTGAATTAATACTCTAAGCATACATGCACACACACACACACACACACACACACACACACACACACACACACTCATAAGTAACAGTTTCCTTCTGTCCCGCCACTGAGACCTCATCTGATGCTATGGAATGGCTTTCTCAGAGCATGAGTCCCTGAATAGAGGCCCAGGGCCAGCCACACCCAGCTTCCCTGGGAAGCCTCTTCAGTCTCAAGCTCTGAGCTCTTCATCATGACATAACCTCGCAATGGGGGAAACAAGCGAGCCTCAAGGGAAGTCCCTTGGCTTTCTGCATGAGACTAAATAAAGTCTGTTCTGGAAAACATGAAGTATCATCGCTAAAAGACAACGGGTGTCTCACAGCGGTGAAACTTTTCCCTCTGCCTTCTTTTAGGGCAAGTTGTTAAAATGTCCTTTAGTTTCCAAGGAGGCAGGATCCAGCAGCCCCATTTATTGGACCAGATACTGCACCCCGAGGACTCTGAGTTGCCTAGGGCAAAGGGTTAGCTTCGCCTTGCAGAGTTTTAGTAATGTGTTGGCAGCTGATGCAGATATTTTTACATGTATGGGGAGTCCAGAGCATCCTCTGAGAGTAGATTCAGGCAGCAGGTTAGTCCTCATTCCCAAGCCAGGGAGGCATCCCAGTCTCTCTGGCTGAGACATAAAGCCTGAAGTGTGTGTACTCCACATTCCAGTTTATTGGCCCCGGGAAGCATGTGTGAGGGTTCAGAACCCACTTCACCCCCATCAGCTTCTTGGGAAGTTATTACCACTTATTTATATCAAGCTGATTCCAAGAGTTCTCCCGGGAGAAATGAATCAGACCACCCCTTTCTCCTTCTGAAACATACTTCTTTGTTTTACGTCTCCCATATCCAACCTTTTTCTTCTTTCCCATAATTTAAGCTCTATTTGTTAAGAAGCTTTCCACGAGCTCGAGAACCACAATTCATAGTAACAACGCCAAGTCATCCTAAGGCAACCAAATGATGTAGGCTCAGTGTCCCAGAGAACCCTGGGAACTCTTTCTCCATACCAACATTGACCAATAATACTTTTGCACTGAAGGTTTACCATGAGTCAGGTGTCAATGCTCTACAAAGGTATCTCATCTGAATTTCAAAATTGAATTTTTATAAGGCACCTAAGTCAAGGTATTGCCTAAGACCAAGAAACATTAAGTAGATTGTCCAGTCACAGTGCTAACAATCAACAGAACTGGGGCTATGACACCTGACTCACTCCTACAGCTGAAAGATGGGGTGGCTGCCATTGCCACTGTCACAGGTAAGGGAATGGAAGTGTATCAAAACAAAGGTCTTGGGTAGTGTTTCTAAGCCTGGCTACTTGTTATCATCATCTCGAGAGTCGAAATTAAGACCAGTCATATTGTTAGTGTTTCTGATAGTGGCTCTGGGGCAGAGTCCCAAACATTGGTGTTTTTAGAAAGCTTCCCATGGAGGATTCTAAAATGAGTCCTTATTTGATGACGTATGGTGCATGCAACAGCTCGGATCCAAAGCTCACCTAGCTTAATCAGTTCACATACTGCAGCATGTCCAACTAGGAAATGTCAGGACCAACAGCTATGCTACCCTCCCATGTGCCAAGGAGAACTGAGCAAGTCTGCTCACCTGTAAAACAGAGAGAATCAAAAAGTCTGTGGAGATGGCTAAGAGTGCTTGCCGCACAAGCACGAGGACCTGAGTTCAAATCTCCGAGATTCATGTGAAAAGTTTGACATAATTCCAAGTATCTGTAATCCCAGGGCTGGGGTCTGGGGGATCGGGCTTGGTAGTGGCTAGCCCAATGGCAAAGCCTCGTCTACTATGGGCAGAAGTTGTCAAAAATGCTACACACACACACACACACACACACACACACACGTACGCACACACACACACCTTTACATGTACATATGCATCCAGGAAGCAGCCCCTTCAGCCACATTCTGGGTGGATTGCCCATGATGGCAGGTAGCTGAGGCACAGTGGGACTAGAAGGACAGTGCAAGCCTTCGCACTTTGCACTGTCAGTCTGAGTGTGCAGGACCAACCCCCAACTCAGAGGAAACGCAGAGAGGAATCTCCTACTACTCACTTGCCCAATCATTTCCACTTAACACACGGTGAAAGCAGAACTCTGTGACATGTTTGCTCTGTCTGGGCAAAGGTTCTGCTTTTTTTTTTTTTTTTTCTGGAAGATCTTGGGAAAAGAAAAAGAAAAAAAGCCTTAAGGGAGAGAGCTTTGCAAACTTTCAACCATTTCGTGAGCATCCATCCTGTGAGCATCCTTCCCAGATCTCCCTTTGCATATTTGTTGGGTTGCACTGTGCTGGGACAGAGACCTAAGAACATGCTGGAGGTTTTGCTGGTCTAGAGCTGATACAGGCCTCTGGGCCTGGGGTGAGAAAACAGGCTCCCAGCCAACCTGGAGCCAGCAACTGGGATCCTTTGCCGGGGTCCCTCGAAGAACTTGGCATGCTGTCAGTGTGCGTCTTGTTTTATGACCCTATTGGTAAAGTTGAGTCTTAGACTGCACTCAGAGAGGTTGCCCAAAGAGCTGAGTAGCTGCCCTGAGTTCCTCCCAGCCCCACTGCCTTCAATACCAATCAGAAAATGCAACGGCTAAAGGTGAATCCCTGATACAAGGGCTCTCTTGGGGATAGTGGTCTGACCCCATGCCAGCTTCCTGATGGGTCAGCTACTGTGGTAAGCTAGATGTTAATTATTTTGACCTTTAATCCTGTCTGGCCAGTCACTAGTGTTAGAGTTCTTCTAGAAAGAGGTCTTGGGGGTTATTCCTAGCAAACTAGAGTTGTTCTTATACATAAGAACATGGGTTTTACTGACAACTAACTAGAATAACTTAGGTGGGGTCAATGACTATGTCAAGGGTCTTAAGTCCTTACCTACATAAGCCATTTCTTCCCAATGTGTGTACTATAAATGTGAAATTTTAGGATACCTACATCTCCAAGATGCAGCCATGAGGAAAAAGAAATGCATTCATTCTATGGAGATTCAAGCGATACTAGAGAAATGCTTGCCCTTTAGAAGGGCTGATTCAGGGTTGCATTGTGTAGGAGCCTCTCCCCATTGGATAGGAGACTGATCAGGAATGCATTTGTTGACAAAATACAGCATAGTTTGCCCATGAGAAAGCAGTCCCTGCAGTTGCCACTAAATGACGGCTATTTTCCAGGGAGAACCCTGGATAAAGGAACACCAGAGATGTGATTGACTCACAAATGACCCTTCCTTGGTTAGCCTAACTCTTTTCTGGGTCACATCCCCCCACCACTTTCTCCAGCTGCGTTTCCTGGCTTCCTACTAGGGTTGACCCACTCAGGTTGCTAGACGTCCTAGGAGGGTGAGAATAAGGAAGAGGCCTGGGATTTCTCCTCTGTCCTCTCTGCCTCAGCGGCATCACAAGCTGTGGTCCATGCCTTTTGTATGACTAGTTCCACTGGAGTTCCATATGATTCTTGTGATTGAATACAAGGCCCCCCAGTTGGTGGAATTGTTTGAGAAGGGTTGGGAGGTATGGCCTTGCTGGAGGAGGTGTAGGCGTGTCACTGGAGGCAGGCTTCTATCTTGGGCCAGGGCTCCAGGAACCCTGCCTTCTCCTTCTTCTCCTCCACAGCCTGGAAGCTGCATTGCCCTCAACTGTTGGGTCAGCTCTCTGAACCTTCTTGGCTCTCTTCTATCCCTATCATCTGTATCCCCTGTTTTATGTGTTCAGTCTTCTTATTCTGCGGCTGTTTGTATGAGAATACCACACACCCCTCCATAGGCTCATGTGTTTGAATAGTAAGACCCCAGTTGGTGGAACTGTTTGGGAAGGATCAGGAGGTGTGACCTTGCTGGAGGAAGTGTGTCACTATAAGCAGGCTTTGAGGTTTCAAAGGACCATTTTGAGTTCGTTATCTACGTCTACCTGTAGTTTGAGATGCGAGCTCTCAGTTGTTCCTGCCCCCCCTTCATGGTTTTGCTTCATTACCATGGACCCCAATTCTCTGGAGCTGTAAGCCCAATTAAATGGTTTTTTAAAAATATGTTGTCTTGGCTGTGGTGTTCAATAGAAAAAAAAACTAAGACATACTCCATGTTTGATTGATTTTCACAGTTGCACCCTGACCAATACAGTAGTTGACTCTGAATTCTTTAGGCAGGGTCATCCCTATTAGTGGGTCCGATTTTCTTTTTTTTTTTTTTCTTTTTATATTGGATATTTTATTTACACTTCAGATGCCACCCCCTTTCCCAATTCCTCCCCCCATTAGAGAACCCCTATCCCCTGCCCCCTTTTCCTTTTTGCACTTATACATTTTTTAAAAAATGTTAATCAAAGACTTTATAAGTTTGGTAATGCTCAATCAGAAGTGTAACCCAATACCCAACCTAGATATATCAACTATCTTTGACTGGTGGAGATACGTGAACATCTGCCTCCCTGTCTCCCCCCTCTTTCTCTGTTTCATCACCTAGCTTCTCCTCTCCTTCTTCTCCTCCTCTCCTTACTCCATCTCTTCCTCTCAGTACTCCTCCCACCTTAGCTCCTCCTACATATAACCCTTCCTGTTAAAATAAAACTTTTCTCTCAAAATACAATTAGAGCATAATTATGCCAATTTGTACCAGTGAGGTACAAGATAGTCCTAATACCCAGTCCATCATTTTGTTGACTAACCAGAACCTCTGTCATCTGTCCTAACTAAAACACTTAGTTCTGAACCTGGCTTTTTCCTTGGCTTTAGAATGAATGTCAGCTGAAGACCATCCACTCAAATCTTTTCTCTCAAGGTAAATAGTCAGGATTGGCTATGAGGCTATAAGTTTTCAACCCCATCAGAAATCCAAAATGACTGAATTAACTGTAATTGTGGAAAGCACAAAGCATAGCTTCTAAAACTTAGCCAATTTATAGAGACTTCTGAACACCTGGACACTCCCTCTACTACAAAACGTTGGAGCATCTGTTCTTCCGCCTTCTGTAGTGGGCCCTATTTTCTTGTCTTTAAATGAGGGAATAAGTGCTTGCCAAGGTTTCTCTCAGTCTCCTGGTCTGTAAGTCTCTGGAGACCTGCTTACTATAGGACAGTATTGGTATCAACCTCCTCAATCCAAAATATCCTCTATACTTCAAGATGTTCCTCAGTGGGCTCCCCCACCTCGTCTCCCAGGGTAATATTTACTCTGTCTCCAACCAAAATCCTTTCCTTAGATAGGTACAGAGTCTAGATCAGTGTTTCTCAACCTGTGGGTGGTGACCAATTTGGGAGTCAAATGGCCCTTTCACAGGGGTCAACTAAGACCATCGGAAAACACAGATACTTATATTATGATTCATAACTGTAGCAAAATTAAAGTAGTGAATAGCTACAAAAATAATCTTATGGTTGGGAGGTGTCACCATAAGATGAATTACATTAAAAAGGCCGCAGCTTTAGGAAGATTGAGAACCACTGGTCTAAGTAATTAGGAATACAATCAATTTTATTAAAAAATAGATTTGGCGTTTCCTTCCTACCCATTTTACCTTCTGTCACTGCCTTGTGCTTTTACTACACGCTGTGAGTTTAGACAGTTTGTCACATCTGCATCAATTGTTGAGACTACCTGTGCCTTGTAAGTCATGATTTTCATTAGTCTGTTTTATTGACCAGTTGCTTGGTTGTTTTTGCGCATACACACACACACACACACACACACACACACACACACACACACACACACACAAATGGCCCTCTTTCTGATTGGGTGATTCCTATGCACCTAGATGATTTTCACCATTTAATCACCTGCCTTGCATCCTTGGAAATTCTTGGGCATCTTGTATGGCTTCTGTAGGTCGATACTCAAAGATGTGCACTGTCACACAGGTTAGTCTTTTCCAAACAAGTCATCCTGTACAGCTCCAGTCCCTTCCTGACTCCTTTTCCCAGGTGGAGGCCCCACAGGGGTAGAAGTTGGCTTGACTGCTCTTATTCCATCCTGGTGGCAAGCTCAGGGACTTCCTCAGCTTCTTAGGGAGCTTGTGGGCAACCAGAGAACAAGAAGCATGTGCAGTGGACAACTGGATCTTGTCAGGAGTGACACACTAACTTCCTAGAGCTGAACTCTGAGAGGAAAAGAGGAGTGTCCTCCCCAGGGCAGTGACAGTAGACTGGGGATGATGTTTGTTTGTTTGTTTATTTGTTTGTTTGTTTAGACCCAGGTATGGTCGCAATTCTGCTCCCTTGGTGTATTTACCTGAAAGCTTCTGTCTGCCTAACAGTACACTCTGCATAAGCTGGACTGTGTAGATTTCCCAAGAGCATCATTTTCTTTGGTCCACATGGGCCAACTGGGACATGTTTTAAAGATAAAGAAACAGCTTAGAGCATCAAGCATCTTGCCCAATAAGTGGGAAGTGATAGGGCCAGGAAATCCCCGTCACCCCACCACCCACTTGATGACAGATCACATTCTTGCCTTTTGCTTGTAAACTAAAATGCCCAAGCCTCCATTACCTGCTCTGTTACATCAAGTTATTTCTGTTCGTCTTTCCATGTTGATTCTAGGCCCATCTTCCAGTGTTGATTTTCTGCCATTGTCTTTCTGTACCATTTTCTCAATACACTGAGTTACACTCAGATAATAATAGAAGGACTGCATAATGTTTCAGCCTTTAAGGGCACTTGTTGCTTTGAAAGAAGGCTCACGACAGTCTGAAACCCTAGTTCCAGAGGATCCACTGACCTCTTCTGACTTCTGTGCACACCTGGCACCCATGAGGCACACATACGTACAAGCAGACAAAATATTTCTACCCATAAAGTAAAAATAAGCAATTATTTATTTAAAAAAAAAAACAGAAAACGTGTAATTTCAAATAAGCAAGCAAAATTCACCCACAGATTTTAGTAGTCTCTTGTGTAGGATACAGACATGGACCCTAGTGGGTCCTCAAAATGGCTGGGGATACGGAGATAAATCTGAGACTCGTGGGTACAGCCACTAACAGATACAAACGTTCTTTTCTTTTTCTCTGTCTGCCTCTCTTTCATTATTTTTCTTTTATTATATTGTTCTTTTGAGACAAGGTCTTGTCACGTAACCAAGGCTGGCCTTAAACGTTTAATCTTCCTGTCTTAATCTCCCATGCTTATATTATAAACATGTATCACCACACCTGACTAGACAGAACAGATAAACAAGCACACCTCTGCACCCGTACCCCCGGGTGATGCTGCTTATTCACAACCCCACGTAACAGCTGGGACACATCCCCTGCTTCAAGAGCAGGTAGATGGAGGGTCCGTGGATAACTTCAGGACAGCAGGGGCCTGGCTGGAGGTTATAGCCCTGGTCTGAAGTTGCATTCCTGCAGAACCTAGGTTGTCAGAAAACACACTAAATATCCCTCTTCCCTGAGTTCTCACCTTCTAGGGTCTCTGGGAGTGAGAACAGTCTGGCATTGAGGGGTAACTAGTGGTGGTTTTACAGGGGACAGCAACACACTTGGATTTCTTATGAATCCTGTTGACATTTTCATGTCTTTGCTTGCTTTATAGATAGTTCACAAGAGGAAGGAACTGGAAGGAGAAGGCTTAACAATAATAAAAGCTGAATGGCCTTAGAGAGAGTACAAGTTGGAAGGCAGGCAGTAAAGAAGTGGAGACTAGGATTTTCTGCAAGGCTATGAAGTAAAGTCATCTTTTCCCAAGAGAGAAAAAGTTGTGGTGTGTGTGTGTGTGTGTGTGTGTGTGTGCGCGCGCGCGCACGCACGCGCACATGTGTGTATATATCTGTGTATGTGTGCACATGCTTGTATATGTATATGCATGTGTTTGTATGTGTGTGCAAATGTGTGTATGGTGTACGCATGTGTATATGTGTGTGTATTTGTGTGCACATGTATTCATGTGTGTGTCTGTGTGTGCACGTATGTATCCAGTCAAGAGGCAGAAGAGACAGAAGCACAAGAAAGCAAATGGATATATTATTTCATAAGATAACACACATACACTATCACTCTCTGTATGACACTACACCCATGTGTTCAGTTGAAATTCTCTACATACTCCATTTGTATGTCCTGTGTTTCCTGGGATCAGAGCTTCTCCCTTTTCTAAAGGCCAACAGACCTCTCCCCGTGTCTCTGTCATCTATCACATGCAAGCGATTTGCTTCAGCATCCGTATTCATCTTTAATTCTGAGCAGTTCAAAACCAGGAACACGGCTCTTCCCATCTTCCAATGTCCCTTTCCTGAAGCAGCGCTGGCACAGGGCAGGGCTGGGAAGCTGACTGGTGAACGTGCTGCTATAATACAGGCTCAGACTGTAGCCTGTGGGTGTGTGGCTGGCAAGGCTGCCTGTCCTAGAGAAGGGGGCGACCTCATCCAGTGAGTTTCATATTCCCCTGGAGTTCTCATCCTTGTGACTTCAACCCTTACATTAACACATGCTGAAATTGTCTCACACCTTTTTATGTTTTCAGGATTTATGAGAAGGGCACTAGAAAACATGCTGGAAAAATGAAGGTTGCCGGGAGAGGGAGATGGCTCAGGGGGTAAAGCATGAGCTCGTGGGTTTGGATCCTCAGAACCACATAAAGACGAGAGAGGTATCACATGGCTATAACTCTATAGGGCTGTCTGTGATTGGATAGGAGGCAGAGACAGAATCCCAAGGAGCTTTTATGTCAGATAGTCGGGCATACACAGTGGCAAGCAAGAGACTCTATCTCAAACAAGTTGGAAGGCAAAGGCCAGTGCCTGAGTTGTCTTTTGACCTATACCGGCATACTATAATTCATTCTCTCTCTCTCTCTCTCTCTCTCTCTCTCTCTCTCTCTCTCTCTCTCTCTCTCTGTCTTCCTTCCTCCAGCCCTCCCCACCTCTCTTTCCTTCCCTCTCCCTCTCTTCCTTCCTCCATCTCTCTCTCCTTTCCTCTACCCCTTCTCTCTCTCTCTCTCTCTCTCTCTCTCTCACACACACACACACACACACACACACACACACACACACACACACCCCAAAGATAAGATTTTCTTTTTAAGAATGAAGGTTGCTGAATCACCCCTCAGAGACTCTGGAATTGGAAACAGTCACATGTAATAAGTTCGGGTGAGGAGACTGAAAATGTATACTTGCTTTTCAGAAACAAATGCCTTCCTAGTTAGATTTACGCAGAGATAAACGAACACATCTGTGAACAGATACATAAGAGAGCCAACACCCAGGACCGGGGTGGGATGGGGAATCATGCTTAAACAGCCAAACTCCTGTTACTGAGAAGGCAAGAAATGCATCTCTCTGGTGAAACAGAAAACAGCAGCTTATTCAGAATAACACGGGGTCTGAGCATAGGAGAGTCTGCAGGGCAGTGTGCCAGATTCACACATGCTGAGTCCCTCTGGGGAAGATGTAATAAGCATTTAATTCTGGTCTTCCAGCATCTTTTACTGTGCCCCGATCAATATACATCAATACAGTTCCAAGGAAAGGGCAAGTTGCCTTTTTTTTTTTTTTCTCATTATTATCATCATTCGTCTCTGGTTGATGACATGCACTTAGTCACCTCCGTCTCTCACCAGCTCCTCCTTCAGAACCAGCCAACCACACTGTGTCCCACCGCAGCCCCCAGAACTTAGGCAGGGGAGCAGCTGGGTGTCAGTCAGCCTGGTTCCCGGTGTGAGTCTTCTCGAAGCTTAAGTGAACTCCAAGGAACTCCTTTGGTTGCTAGGAGACAAGATAACTTTAAATGTCAATTACCATTCTCCCTCAAAATAGCTCAAATATCACCCAGCACTGGAGCTTTAAAAGTTTTATGAGATGCTAGATTTTTTTAAAGTGTGGATTAAAATCCCGAATTCACGATACGCTGCTTTTGAAGAGACACAGATACACATCCCAACTTGAGCACTGCCTGGCTGGGTGACCTTGGCTACCATTACCTGTCTCCCAGACTCCCTTTACCTCCTCTCTTAAAGGGCAATGGTGACGAAAGTCGATCTCACAATCTCCAAAGCACAATTTACTGGAACCAGTCAGTTAACATTACACACACGAGAACATGTGAGGGAGAGCCAGAAAATAGAAAAAAAAAAAAAAAAAACACCAAAATATCAAAATATAACTTATCTTCTTCATCAGCACTTTTATCTTGCTTTGCTATTGTAAATTATTTTTCTTCCAAGTGAGGTAGACATTGAAATTTCTTGGGGGAGGTGTCAGCAGGTGATGTGAGATCTCAGAATAATGCTTAGGTGCTTAAACAGGAATGGTCTGTGTGTGTGTGTGTGTGTGTGTGTGTCTGTGTGTGTGTGTGTCTGTGTGTGTGTGTCTGTGTGTGTCTGTGTGTGTGTCTGTCTCTGTGTGTGTGTGTGTGTCTGTGTGTCTGTGTGTGTGTCTGTGTGTGTGTGTGTGTCTCTCTCTCTCTCTCTGTGTGTGTGTGTGTGTGTGTTTATCTCCTAGTAATTCTTTACTCTTCAATAACAATGGGTCAATCTGTTCTCCTGTGACATTCTATGTCATTTAATTGATGTTAGTAAGGACCCAGATAGCCTTCTTAAGTGTTGTTCAATTCACACAATGTTGTGATAGGCTTCCTCTGAGATGGGATCGCAGGCATGCAGTGACTTTCAGAGGGAGTGCTGAAGATCAGGGCTTTAGGACCCAGGCAAGAAAGGACCGCAGGTGCAGGTGGCTTCATCCCTCTTATGCTCAATGTCAATGGGTGTCCTGGGCATGGTCCATACTCTGGGCAAAGACAAGTCCCTTCAACTGTTCCTTTTGCCACTGAGCTCCTATAAGGGCCAGTCCTTGTAACCTTCTTCCTGTTCTTCCTTGCAGAACCAACATTACTTCGAGAACAATTGCTTAGACTTTGGTTTAGATTTTCTTAATGGCCAGTTACTTACCAAGGATCCCCGGGCAAGGGTACTTCAAGTCTCTGACCGTTGATATTTGCTTAGCTGTAAGTGTATGTAACACAGCTCACAACCGGTTATATTAGAAAAAGAAAGGCCACTTACAGTGGAGAGTAAGAGGGATGAAGCCAGGAGTGTCATCTATTACCTCTGAGAATGTTGTTCACAGTGGCTTTTCGTACAAGACCAACCTACCGGAGTTACCCTCGATATGTATTATCAGTTTGGGCCTGGTGCAATGACTCTGCAAGGAGAATTCATGATTAAATGTTTGTCAGGTTCATATGTAAACCTATAAAAATACTTTCAAAGGCACACGGGTGATGAGCTCATAAAAGCTGAAATCCAGATTTTTTTTCTTTTGAGATATGGTTTTGCTATTGTAGACCAGGGTGGTTTTCGAACTCATACCTACCTCAACCTCTTGAGTAAAAACTTTATTTTTATTACTTTGGAATAGTCTGCATGCTTTTACGTGTGTTTACTACACATCTATCTCCAACCACTTTTAGTTTGGGCAAATAGAAAGACAAAAGGAGTTTACATTCTCTAAGCATACATCTTCCACTTTTGGGAAAGGAAGAAGACTCAAAAGACTTGAGAAGGAGAAAAGGGGACAGTTGCTTCTAGTCTGTACAGCTGGATGGTATTCATACTTAGAGAGTCGGAGGCAGCTGGGAGGAGAGCGTGAGGGAACATCAAGGATGCTTAAGATAAAAGGGGAAGCTGAAGGAATTGAACTGGCTGAATGATCTGGAGCTTTCTGTGCCAAGGGAGAAAGTCCTGACTGTACTTGGGTAGGAGGTGTGGATGGTCAGTTCAGGCTATGAATGTTTGAAGACCCGTCACAGAGACGAAAGACTTGTTCCCCCCCCCAATCAAATATATTCCTCATTAAACTGTGTAAGACATTTACAATTATGCTATGTAAATAACATTACCTTTGAATATTAAGATGCAGAAATCTGAAGCAATCACGTGTATCCTAAATCTTCTGAAATCATTAACATCAGCTCTGTAGAAGAGACATCTCTAAAAATATCTTTCTGTGCTTCAATTCTTTCTTAATTAGCTCTTTGTGTGTGTGTGTGTGTGCGTGTGTGTCTGTGTCTCTGTGTGTGTCTCTCTCTGTGTATCTCTGTGTGTATATCTATGTGTCTGTGTGTATATATCTGTGTGTGTCTGTGTGTGTCTCTGTGTTTATGTATCTGTGTGTCTCTGTATGTGTGTGACTGTGTGTATGTCTCTGTGTCTGTATCTCTGTGTGTGCCTCTGTGTGTGCATGTGTGCCTATGTGTGTCTTTGTGTCTCTGTGTCTGTGTGTATGTCTCTGTGTCTGTTTGTATCTCTGTGTGTGTGTCTTTGTGTTTCTGTGTCTCTGTGTGTCTCAGTAAGTGTGTGTCTGTGTGTATGTCTCTGTGTCTGTATCTCTGTGTGTGCCTCTGTGCGTGCATGTGTGTCTATGTGTGTCTTTGTGTCTCTGTGTCTATGTGTGTCTTTGTATGTGTGTGTCTGTCTGTGTGCACTTCTGCATGTGCTGTGTGTGTTTGAATCAGTGTGTGTGTGTGTGTGTGTGTGTGTGTGTGTGTGTGTGTGCATGTGTGGAGGCATGCTTGTGCTTTGGCATGTGTTGGAGGCCAGAGAATAATACCCTTCAGTTTTGGTCCTCACCTTCCACGTGTTTGAAACAGGCCTTTTTGCTGTTTTCCTATTTTTCACATCTCATGGCTTTCCCACAATTCTCCTTGTTTCTGCCTTTGATCTCCCTAAAGATGTTCTGGAATCATAGCTACAGGCACCACGCCTGGCTCTTTATCTACTGAGCCATCATCTCCTCTGCCTTAGGCTTGGCTCGAGTTGAACTTTTTTATTTTTTTCATAACAAGGACCATGTCAAAGTAAGTATAGAATTATCCACCATGGGTTAGATGAGCCAACACTTTCAGAAAACCTTGCTTTTCTTATTAACTAAGTTATTAATATTGATATTATAAAAATCACGAGGCACTGTGTGCCCCTATAAGAGGCATTTTTAGTCTTTCCATTACATAAGAGAAAAGCCCAAGCCTCAGGAAAGTCAAGAAACTTGGTCAAGGCTAGCCAGGCCAACACAGAGCTGTCTGACAACCTGGCCCCCTGCTTTCCTCTGGGTCGCACTTCATGGCCATTTCCTGTCTTGCCTAAACAAGTGTGGTTCAGGCCAAATCCAGTAGCACTGGTGACCAGTGATGGGGCCCTGTCACACCTCCCAGATGAACCCTGTAATTTCCAAGTCTGAGTTGCAAGATCTTTGGCCCTATGCTCCTATCTGGCGAGCCCCAGGAAGGTGCTTACTCTGAGATGTGCCTCTGTCAGGATGGCTGAAGACCTCCACACTTGCTCGAAATGTATGTACTGGACCGTGCAGACACTTAAGATGACATTACCATTTGCATCACCTCACAGCTGAGACTGGCCCTTGTCTCTGCCGCCCATCCACAGGTTTGTTTCAAAGACGGCGTCAAGGCTATAAGTAGGCCCATGGAGGTTATAAATAGAGCCCTGGGCTTAGGCCAACTCAGCCTGTTTATGTTTTTGAGTTGCGCTGCAACCGTTGTTGTAATTATAGATGCGTGGGCGAGGACGGGTTCTGACTGACAGTTCCTCCCCCTGCTTCCTTCTTTGTTCAGGCCAGCACTTGGGGGTATCTGAACTCAAAATCCCCATCATAAAGTCCCTCGTGCCCAGTCAGTGCTATACTTCCTGGCTAAACTGAAGAAACCAAAGTAACGAAAAGACCTCACTAAATGCCCCTGTATCATTTGGAATACCTCTTGTAGAGCCTGCATCTTCTTTAAAAGACATTCTGTCATGTGACATTTAAAAGAAAATTGTTCTTTGCTGGAGAGATGGCTCAGTCAGTAAAGTGTTTATCCTGCAAGCACTAGGACCAGTGTTTGATCTCCAGAACCCACTTCTAAAAAGGCAAGTGTGGCAGTATGTGTTACATGTTTTTAATCCCTATACTGGGGAAGCGTAGACAGGCAGACCACTGAGGCTTGCTGGTCAGCCAGTCTGGCCTACTTCGTGAGTTCCAGGCCAGGGAGAGACTGTCCCAGAAAAAGACAGACAGCACCCGAGAAACAACATGAACACACACACACACAGAGAGAGAGAGAGAGAGAGAGAGAGAGAGAGAGAGAGAGAGAGAGAGAGAGAGAGATATTACTATTCCTCCTACCTGTACAAAGAACAAGAAAGATTTTCTACCCCCATGACAAAGCACATGTCCCGTGATCTTTTTAAACAGGTTTAAACAAGATTTATGGACCTGACCACAGCAAGGGTTCCCTCACACCCCAAGGCGTGACATGCATATTGTCTGTACAAGAGTCTAGTACATTGCTGTGCTCAGAGATGCAAGCTTAGGAAGGGTTATTATGGTCTACATTAGTGTGTCCAATGTGCCTACAGTCTTTCACCAGTGAGCAGGGTGTGGTCCCCTCTTCCTGTTATGGTCTTAAGTGGATAGGTGCCAAAGCACTGACCACAGCCTGTGAATATTCCCTAGATGAGCAGATCCAGCTACCAAAACAACCAGGAAGATCTAAGATCAATAAGACACCAGGAGAACAGATACAGTGGAAAGAAATCAAGGGAAGTCTGCCGTCTGTCAGGTTAAAGGTACACATTACTGAGGGCAATTTCTCCACTCCAACCACATTCTACCCATGCCTTTAGACATCAGCAAAAAGTAAAATAGAGGGAAAGAGAAACTGAAGGTGTCTGAGAGGGGCTAGCCTGTGCTACCGTTCTGTCTTGTCTTTGCTTTTGTTGTCTAGTCCCAGGGCTGTGATGAAATAGAGGGTGGGAATAGCGTTGTTCAAACAATTTAACCTTATCCCAGACTGTCTTACAAATAAATGAGACTCAGATTATGGAGATTTTTACATATCTTTGACAATTACTGGGGAATAACCCCTTATCTACTCTTTTAACTGCTGGCCTGTCTACCTTTCTAGCTGTGTACCCCAGATACTTGACGTTTCTCCTGGCCGTGTGCTCACGGATCATCTCCCTTCATGGTAGCTTCCCCCTCTCCCTCCTTCCTCTTCCTCTTCTCCTCTCGCCCCCCAACCAGGTCACTCCAAATCCACCTACCTCTAATCCCTCCAGTAATTGGCTGTAGCCAATTTTATTTTCACCAAGAGTTTGAAATCAAGGAACAAAGTCTGCACAGCAAAAGCTTGTAAGCAGAAGTAAGATCTTCCATCAGTTATAGAATTTAGCATTACAATACCCAGCAGCAGACCCAACCTCAACAGGACAGCAAATACAAATACAGGAAATCAAAAGGAAGATGCTCACGTGGTATCCACAGACATAGATCTGAGGTCACATAAGCATGTGATGAACCATTCACAAAAGCAGCCAGGGTCTGAAATTGGTCCAGCTCTACAGTGCTTGCCGTAGAAGCATGAAGACCTTGTTTGGATAGCCAACGCTCATACAGAAAGCAAGGCATAGCATTCACGTCCCTCTGATCTTGCCTGGGGACGTCAAGCGACTACTTCCTTCAAACTCATTTTACTGTGACTTTCCTACAGTAACTGACAATAAGCTAAAATAAACCCTTTTTCCCCTAATTGGAAAAAAATAAAAGGATATTCTCTCACAGTAGCGGAGATGGAAGGAAGGGTACAGGATTTTCTGTATGTCCATTTGATGAGGTTCCCAATCAAAGGCACTGCTGAGTTAGCTAGCCACTGGAGCAGGAGATAGTTTTAGCTCTATCAGTAAGAATCACAACATTGCCCTTGGGCTCCTGCAGTTGAGAATGAGGGCCTACCAGGTCCAGATCTAGACACAATGATTGCAGCCCCCACCCAGCATTTCAGCGCGATCTGGATTCTCTGTTGAGCTCGACCCTAGGTTCTCAGCCTAGATCCCACACGTGGCCACATCCGAGCTGGTCTGCATCCATCCAAGCATCCATTTTTCCCTTCGCCACATGCAGCTAACTCCTGCTCTTCAGTAGTCCGTTCATAAGCTTTCTACGAGTTTTCAGGGCAGTCCAAGAATTCTTCCAATGGTCCCTTAACCCTTTATTTATTCTCGGCTAATCCATCTCCTACCCTGTATGGGATTTTCTAGTCTGTTTCCTCTGATCTAGGCATTCTTTAGGGCTCACCAGGATGTCTCCCCACTCAGTAGCTAGCACCTGACTCCTGATGCCCTGTGAATAGAGGGATCGGAAACTCTTCACTGTGAAGAAGAAGAACAACAAAGATGCTGACTGTATTGACAACCAATGATTTCGCCGGCCCAGTAGGAATCAGGCAGTGCAAGGTTATTCTTGTTTTCCCCAAGGCTGATCACACACTGGCTGTCCTTAAATGCTTGCTAGACTGACGTACTTGTGGTCCTCGACTTTCATGTTTGTCTTAGGCCCAGACTTCTTATGCAGTTCCTACCTCTAAGTTGTGTTTTTGTTCACGGAGCTCAGAAGTTCATTCATTAGTTGCTTAAAGAACATTGGGAGCTTGGCATCATGGAAGTTTCTCCATGGCCCTACTGTACTGTCTTGGGATGGGGGGGGGGGGGCTGTTTAAATATTTGATTGCATTTTAGTGAGGTATAGGAAAAATTATTTTTAAAGTGCCAATATAGGCAAAATTTCACATCACTTGGGTAAAACTAACACATATTAGAGATCACTGGTTGTCTAAAAATTGGCGGGTCTTTATGTCCAGTCTGATACCCAGTGAGGGGTGGGGTGGTGTGTGTTCATTTACAAAGAACAAAAAGCAAATTAAGAGATGTTGAGAAATTCCGAAAGTATACAATCAATCATAATTTACAAAAGTCATGTTTTTTGAAAAGAAAGAAAGAGAGAAAGAAAGAAAGAAAGAAAGAAAGAAAGAAAGAAAGAAAGAGAAAGAAAGAAAGAAAGAGAAAGAGAAAGAAAGAAAGAAAGAAAGAAAGAAAGAAAGAAAGAAAGAAAGCAAGCAAGCTTTGCTTGGGACTGGAGAGGTGGCTCAGTGGTTAAGAGCACTGACTATTCTGCCTGATGTTTTGAGTTCAATTCCCATCAACCACTTGGTGGTTCACAACCATCTGTAATGGGATCTGATGCCCTCTTCTGGTGGGTCTGAAGACAGCGACAGTGTACTCACACATAATTTTTTTTTTTTTTTTAAAGAAGACACAAAGAAAGGCATAGCTAGAATTTTATTATGTGTGTGCATGCACATGTTCCTCTGAGTGTGTGTGAGCGTGCACGCACGTGCTCGTGTGTGTATGTATATATGGGTGCACACATGTGTGTCTCAGTATATGGAAGCTCAGGGCTATCCTCAATTGTACAGTTTGGTAGGGGGTGGGGTGGGGGGAAGACAGGCTTTGTAACAGAGCCCGGAACTTTCTGATCTGGCTAGACAGCCTGGCCAGGAAGCCTCAGGATTCCTCCTGGCTCTTCCTTCCCAGTGTTGAGAATACCTGTAGATATTTGGTTTCTTGCCAGCTTCTAAGTGGGTTCTGGGGAATCAAACAGGGGATCCTGAGATTTGCATCGTAAACACTTTACCAAAAACCAAGGCCTATTCTTAGCCTCTGCAATTAGCATCTTTACAATTACTCCTAAAATTCTTGCAAGTCTCCCTACCCCTCAAACAGAAAATGTCTCACTGTGTAGCTTGATGTTCCGGCCTTTGGTTTTCATGTTTGCTGAGGTTTGGATTCAGCTGGAGTTTGCTGTCTCTGGTCTCCGGTGTGTTTAGCGCAGGGTGGCAAAGCACTTAAGAGTGATGAAGATAGGTTGGAAGAAGAGGTGAGAGGAGAAGAAAGGGGGATACCAGAGTGTAAAGGGGTGTGAATAAAATCACAATATGCTAAACATTTGTGTGAAACTGTCTAATATGCAGGAGAAAGAGTAAAATTATGAGGCCGTGTCATTTGGCTATTGCTTATCACTGAGTGACTCATATCACACGGGTGATATAGACACAACTAGATAGACATTGTGATTTTTTTTTTTTTTTTTTTTTTTTTGCCATTCCCTAGATGTGCCTCTTGATGAAGGTATTCACCAATGTCACCTTCTTCCTTTGGGAAATGAAGACCATAGCAAGATCCATCCCACAGGCTGGCCAGAGTGTGGGAGAGTGAGAATGCTTCTGTGTTTCACCCACAGGGCATTTCCTCTGTACTCATGATGCAGAAGCAGGTTTTCTAGGAATAAAGGATGCAGAAGAGCTTGGATTGATGAGGTGATTCTGACTCCACCTGGTGTCTTCGATCCCACCGGATCCCAAGAGCGCTATTAAAAACTCAGTTCGGAAATACTTAGCAGTTCTGTGACTTCACTCCCTGACCTGCCGACCGGGTCATTCTGGCTGTTGCCTCGATGAGTGGGTGTGTTCTATTTGCTCACCTCAAGACTCCTTCCAAGTTAGAGAAGTTGGAAACGCTGACTACAGTTCCCTCCGCCGCTACTTTCATGTCACCTCCTCTGTACTCAGGAAGGCGTGTCTCCCGTGAAGCTGTCACATCTGCACAAGTCTTCAGTTGCCTGAGCCTCCTCATCCTTTGAAGTCGGGACTCATGACTTGGCAATCAGACAATCAGAAGAGGCTTTGTTTGGAATATGCTGTTGCCAGTGGTGTGGGGTCAGGCTACTGTGGCCACCAAAGCACACACTGACCAAGGACCACCCCAGGCCTCTGCAATTGAGTTTGTTCCTCCTGTTGTGACTGTAATTCTATCCCATTTCCATGTGACAGTCTACTTGTATAAGTTTTTCAGAGGCTCTTGAGGGTTTAAAGGCATTGTTTGTTGCTGAGTAGCATCGATTTATGAGTGGCAGCTTTGAATTTACAAGACTCTCAAGAGCCTCTTATCTCTATGACGGCAGGCAGACCTCAGACGACCTCGAGGTGTAAGTCTAGCTACATAGGAGACAATAGTCTGAACTGGGAGGGGAGAATAGAAACAAGACCAAGAGGAAAGTGAAAGAGGGACACAGAGGGGACTCATCTGAAACTACCACGTTCAAGTGCACATTTTAAAGGTCTCAAGTTGAGAATTCTACCCTGGTTTTATATCAAGTCACCCTCACCTACCCTGTGGTTAATAAGAAAACCAAGCCAAACCAAACAAACAAACAAAACAAAACAAACAATCAAAAAAGACCAAAAAAACAAAGAAAATAAACAACAACAACAAAACCCAAAATTCCATTCAGAAAAAGTCAGTGTTCTACATATTTGTAGAACAGACTTCTAAATGCTTCATCTCCACTCTGATCCCCAACATCTCCTGCATCCTTGAGTCTGAACTTTGTACCCAGCATCCCACTCTGATGGTTCTCCTTTAAGGTTGCCAGGTGCTTCACCACTGCCGTTCTGTGAATCTCCACCTTACTGGTCCCCACACAGAACGGATGCTAGGGACAAGTCTCTTTGTACTGAATCCCATGTCTCTACTTTGCTCAGCACAGTTTTCTCCCCTTTGCTCACTTTGTGAGTTCTCTCTCTCTCTCTCTCTCTCTCTCTCTCTCTCTCTCTCTCTCTCTCTCTCTCTGCCTGATGTTTTAAGTTAGTGAGATAAGAGAGCTATCTTTGGCTTTCTATCCTCAAGGCCATGGCTGCCTTCTGCCCCAGTGCTGGATACCACTATACACATCTCTCTTCATCTTTATAGATCTTTTGGGGGCTCAGCCACATAGTTAGCTTCATGCAATAACCCTCCCTCATCTATGACTGTGATTTTCAGGCTCCTCGTTTCCCGCACCTGATACTCTCTGAAAATACAGAGTGGAAAAAAAAAGTCAAGAAATGAATTCTCGATAAGCCTCTTAAACTGTACGTGGTCAAAACATGATGCAACAATCTTGTGTTACCCCCGGGATGTCAATCACTCTTGGTTAAACTTATCCACACTGAGCCACCACCACCCCACACCCGACCCAGTCAGTCTGGCATGCTCAGAACAGCTGCCCAAAGCCCATGCCAGGTCAGAAAGCATCCAACCCACGCTGCAAAGCAACTGTCATTTGCTGCTTGGGAGTCAAGTGAGATCCTGCTGATAGGTTAACCTTTGTCTTTCCCCTTATCCCCAACCCCCTCTAGACTGTAAAATTTAAAGGTCATGTTCATGGGCAGTGCTTATCAATCAAAGCATCAGGAAGAAAAAGAAGAAAAAAAAATCCCTCTCTGGGATATGGCTAGACGTGTGGGTTTCAAAACACTACAGATTGTCGAATGAGTAATGTTAATGTGATCTTGGCATGGTAAACACACCCCCGCAAGGATAATGATACTAGTCGCATTATCTAGAAAGCAAGCATGCAAGAAAGGTAACATTTGGCTGCAAAGGATTTGGGGGGAGAAGTCCAGGCTGCAACTTGTTCTACCGGAGCAGGCGAACTGAGTTATCCTTTCCTCCCTCCCCCAGGACAGCATGCTATGCTTACACTGGGGAAGGTTGTACGAGCGGGAGGAAGTGAAGAGAAAACCAGGAGCCAGAACACAGAGGAAGAAAACAAAGGCCTTCGTTTTCTAACCCAGTCATTGACTCCGGTTGGGCAAGAGTTTCTCAAGAAGAGTGAGTGTCTCTCTCAGGAAGTAGGCCTCATCATTTGGAGGATACTCAGCTGCATGCTTGCCTGGGATTGGTTTTCCCCTTCTGTGGTGAGGAGATAACTCTAGCCAGGCTTGGCACCTTCCCCAACAACCAGAGAATCATCTGGATGTATCCAGCATCCATCTAAGCAAACGCCTACCTACGGTCCTTCTTGAATCGAGTAAAATTGAAGTTGTACTATAGGAAGTGAGAAAGGTCTGCAGCTTCTGAGTGTCTATAGAGGCTAGTCAATGTTGGCCACCTGAGACAGCAGTAGGTCAAGCTGAAGCCGTCTTCATGGCCCTGGATATTCATTCCATTAAACACAAGTTTTCCTTTTCACCCATAGCTTACTTGACTCTACTACATCTTTCTCTGAGGTCTAGTGCTTTTAGCATCATAAGGGCCTCTTATCAACTAGGTCAATTAATTCATTGTAGAGTATTGGGTGTCTTTATTTTTATTGATATCAGCATATACATTTGGGAGAGAAGTAGACAGTTTATCTGGAAGAAGTATTCTCTAACAGTGCAGTTTCTGGCTTGTCGAGATGAGGTTGATTTTATTCTTTCTAGTGCCTAGAGCTCTTACTTGGTGACCACGAATTATGCCCAAGCACAACACACATACCCAGGTCACTGTTCAACCACAGGAAACAGAGGGCAACTGTCATCAGGCTTGACAGGTTGTTTTGGTTCAGTGCCCATTTCAGAGTTACTGTTTAAAAGCATTACTCAATAAATTCAGCCTTAATGGTAATGTGTCTTTGCCCCTGGCCCAAGATCTTTAGCCTCTCCCAGACCTACTTAGACCCAGGCTGAGAGGGAATGATAATACAAAGACAGGAGTAATATGGGGTAACTTTACAACAGATGCTCGGAGGCCCTCCTCCCTCCACGAACTCATCGATCACTTATTAAGCTCTACAGGGGCACCAAAGAACCAAACAACCAAAGGCCCTGCAGAGTTGAAGCTGGAAACTGGAAATGGCTTAGGTTGCTTCTGTTTATCTTTAGAAAGCAGAACTGGGACCCGTGGGCAGCAGACCCAGGAAAGCATTATTTCTGTTCCATATGACACACAACCAAATATGGAATACCCAAGAGCACCCTTTCCCTGCAGGAACTGCATGCAGATTGGCATTTGTGCAACTGCGTGGATGTCTGCTGCAGAAGATGCGTGCACGGGACCGGACCAGATCTGTTGTTCTTTGTTATTCTTTACAGCGACAGGGACAGTCTTTCAGACCAAACTAACATCTCATGTGCACTTCAATATATATGCAGCCAAGGGGGAAGTTTTCTTACATCATCCCTCCAAACCCTGGATACCCACAACACCTGGATACGGTGACCAAGAAGTTTCTTCACATCCCAGTGTCATCCAGGTCCATGACTAAGCAGGAGAGCATAGGCTATCCTCAGATTCTCCTCCTTCCTCTTCCTATCTTTCCCATGACATAGTCTAGAGCAGTGGCTCTCAATTTTCCTAATGCCACAGCCCTGTAATATAGTTTTTCATGTGGTGACCCGTAACTATAAAATTATTTTTGTTGCTATTCACAGCTATAATTTGGCTACTGTTATGAATTGTAAATATCTGATATGTGACCACTGGGAAAGGGTTGTTTGACCCCCTAAAGGCACTTGAGCTACAGGTTGAAAAACGGTGATCTAAAGCAAGCAGAGGAAGGAGGTAAAGGCTCTGGCCTGTGCAAAGACACTTTAAGATTGTTAACTGGTTATGTTGGGATAAGTCAAAGACAGCATCACTCAGATGTCCCTGGATATCAGAAAGCCTCCTTCAGCTCCAAGTGTTCCTTGCCAAGGATCCTGGACTGTAAGAAAGAGCCAAGAGATCAAAAAGACAAAAAGAACCTCAGAGGAGGAAGATGTAAGACTACAGAAAGAGGATGCTCAAAGGTCCAGACCAGCCAAGCATAAGCATGCATCATGACCAGAAATTCCAAGTGTATGCAAGCGCTTTGTTGCTGGTTTATTGGGTAGGTCAGATCTTATTGGTTGATGCTGGGGGTCTAGCCCAGAGCCTCAGCCGTTTTGTAGAAATGTTTTCTTTACCACTAGGCCACGCCCTAGCTCATGTTCAGGCTCCTACATTATCAAGTTTACTTTGTAACAGCAGACTCCCTCCTGATACCCTCTGAGATGTAACAGCGGTGACTGTAGGATCACAGCTCGCTCTCCTGTCTGCAGCCGGGGAATTGCAGACGTGTTTTCCCATGAGACTCTGCGCCACCCGAGTCCCACCCTCACAGGGTACAGTGTACATGGAAAGAGGACAAGGCTTCAGCAGCTCAGGGTCCTCAGAGCTGGTAGCTGCTCACTAGCTTGGGGCTGGTAAGAGGAAGGAAGATAAGATTGTGAAGCCCAAGATCTCTCTAAATAAGGAGAAGTCATACAGTTCTCCAAACTGCCTGCCATGACCTTGCAGCCATACTGACCTTCAGATTGTCCGCCATGACCTTGGTGTCCCCCCCTGAACTGAAATGATGGCTTTTCTTCATGTATTTACTAATTTATTCATTTTACTTCCTAATTGCTACCCCCTCCCTGTCCAGGCATGCCCTCTCCCCTTCCCCTTCTCCTCTAAGAGGGTGAGAGCCCTCCCTGACACATCTCTTCAGGGTTAGGCACACCTTTTCCCACGACTGCCAGGCAAGGCAACCCAATTGAGGGATGGACAGGTAATAGCTGTAGGGACAGCTCCCACTCCAGCTGTTGGGGGACTCGCATGGAGACTGAGCTCCACATCTGCTACATATGTGCTGGGGGGGGCTCGATCCAGCCCATGTATATACTTTTTGGTTGGTGGTTCAGTCTCTGGGATCCCCAAAGGTCGAGACTAGTTGACTCTGTTGATCTTCCTGTGGATTTCCTATCCCTGTCCTGGCCCTCAATTCTTCCCCCAATTCTTCCATAAGAGAGTCCCCAAGCTGAGTCTAACGTTTGGCTGTGGGTCTCTGTATCTGTTTCAGTCAGCTGCTGGGTGGAGCCTATCAGATGACAGTCCTGCTAGGCTCCTGTCTGCAAGCATAACAGTATCATTAATAGTGTCAGGGATTGTTTGCTTGCCCTGAAACAATGTTTCAAAGGTTCCAGAGAAATGAAGAGTGCCAGGCTCACATCTTCTAGTTCCATGGTCTCTAGAGTTGTAAGTCGAAACGGAAGAGTAAGCTGAGTCTGCTGAAAGCCATGGTTTCTTATAGTATCTGGTGAATGTGGAATTGTGGTGTTGAATGTTGGTAGAATTCTGACAGATACAACTCTGAGTAAGTCTGGTTTAAAATAAATTAAGATGATCTTTTTCTGCAAGATGTTTCAGAGGCTTAAAAATACTCTGACTGCCTGGCAGTGGTGGCACACGCCTTTAATCCCAGCACTTGGGAAGCAGAGGAAGGCAGGTTTTTGAGTTCGAGGCCGGCCTGGTCTACAGAGTGAGTTCCAGGATAGCCAGGGCTACACAGACAAACCCTGTCTCGAAAACAACAACAACAGAACACACACACATACAAAAAAAATACTCTGACCATCTGAGAAAGGTCTGAGAAATGGAATGTTTCTTAATTTTATCTGATTCTTTAATTTTATCAAAAAAAAAAAAAAAAAAAAAACCCACTTTGAACATGTTTTCTTAATGGACAAAGCTTTTTCTTAAATCACACTTTGGAAGATGCTGTTATAAGTCAAACATGACTTAGGGGACAAGGTGAGATAGTAATGCCTCCCTTGCAATCCAGAGGGCCTAAGTTTGGCCCCTGGGTGGAGGTTGGGGAGATTGCGGCCATATATAATATGCATGCTTATAATCCCAACACTGGAGGGATGGAGACACAGGGATCCTAGCAGCTCACCAGCAAGCCAGCCTTTTCTAGGTGTTGTTTCCCAGACCAGTGAGAGGTCCTGTCTCAAAAGAAAAGCAAAAGCTGACAGCTCCTGAGAAGTCATGCTTGAGGTTGTCCCTGAACTCCGCGTGTGTATACGTACACACAAGCTTACTTAGACATATGCACACATCCACCTGTACGCGAATGTACGCACACACAAATACAGGCACACAGAATAAATGAACATGACAGACATATAACCAACTTCTATGAATTGTGGAATGTATCAGTGCTCACTATCACGGGACAAAGAGGTGAGCTGTCACGCTATGGGCTTTCACTCACTGCTAAGACAATGAAGTCACTCCCAGAAGGATATCACATGTTTACTTTGTTTATTTAAATATTTTATTCTAAATAATTACATTAAGAATGAAACAATAGTGGGTTGGTGAGATGGCCCAGTGGATAAAGGTGCTTGCTAAAAAGCCTGATGACTTGATTTAACAGTTTGACCCCTGGATCCCATGGGGTCAAGGAGCTTCAGGTTGACCTTCGACCTCCACATGCAAGCCGTGGCCTACATCCAACCCCTACCAGGTATACAAAATAATGAAAAAGTGAAATAAGTAAGTGGACAAAACAATGTACTCCTGAGTCTCAAAGTAAGTATATGCTTCCTTTTCAAAGCTTGAAGATCTCTTGAGATTGGGTCTTAACGATTGTATTATAATCTATAACAATAAACGTCTCTGATTTCAGTCAGTCTTTACATTCATTAGATGAACTTGGTGGATTCATGTTATCAGTAAAGGCAGGCATCTTCTCGCTAAAGTCGTTGTTTCTCTTTGAAACTTCTTATCCAGTTAAATGATTAAGGTTTCTCTGAAGTCTTCTTCTGAATGGATGTCTAGAAGTTAACTCAATAAGATAAAATGAAGAAAGTTTTTGGACTCTTGATCTGTATTACAAAATTCTTTTCCGGAAGGTTTGTATTTCACATGGGAATAATTTAAAAAAAAAATTATCTGTGTTCATTTGATAATTGCCATCTCTTATTTTCTTTTTTCCTTTTTATGTGCACTGGTGTTTCCCCTGCATGTATGTCTGTGTGAGGATGTTGGAACCCCTGGAACTAGAGCTTCAGGCAGTTGTGAGCTGTCATATAGATACTAGGAACTGAACCCTGATCTTTTGAAAGAGCAGCCAGTGCTCTTAACCACTGAGCCATCTCTCCAGCCCCAATACCTCATTTGTGATTGTCAATGAGTTTGAATATTTATCTAGATAAATTTGGCAGCAATAATTTGCTTCTATTAATAGACTAAATATTTATATATTGAAGCCCTCTGCTGAAGCCTTAAGATTTTCCACATTGATTTGAATACACTCTGATAAGGTTATTAAGTGTCTTATTATATCAATAAGTACGAAAACCTAATACTTACCAATATATTTGTTTTACAATCTTCTGTGTGTCACAGCAGCACTCCACCACTGAGCTAATACCACAACCTCTTTTTCGCTTTCAGTTTTGAGACAGTTTTGTGAAATTGTCCAAGTCGGCCTTGAACTTGGCTCTGTAGACTAAACAAGGCCCTGATAGAGTGGACCTCCTTCCCTAGCTTCTGGGTAGCTGGAATTGCAGGCTGGAGCCACCAGACCCAGTTTTTAAGATAAACTATCATATCTACTTATAAACAAAACTAAAGGTTTCTTTTTTAAAATTGTCTTGCTCTATCACATGTCAGGCTGGCAAGATTTTCTCAAGATGTGTTTTAGTTTCATTTTAAAAACTCTTTTTAAAAAAATGGTGCATTGCTTTATTTTTAAGTGAATTACATGAGTTGTTAATGACTTGAGGAAGGGTCACAGGTTTGGACAGTGTTTAATGCCCTCTGCCATGCCCAGGAGCCACCGAAGAGGGCAAGGGTAATTTTCCCATTCTGTACCCTCATTCTCCTGTGATTTGCCAAGAACTCCAGCTGGCCTTGAATTTTTTTAACATTGAACCTCTATTCTTTTTTGAGGTTGATCTCCCAGGTCTCATTTCCTATCTGGACAGCTGCCTGCCACCCAGGAATTCTTGCTTTCCCCAGTTCACACAGCACACAGGCAAATCCGTACTTCTCAATGGTGTGTTAACTGAGCCTGGGTGGGAAAACCCATCAACACATCCTCTCCAAGATGCTCCTGCCGCAGTCTTCTGGATCTCTAACAAGACAGGGAAAGGAGAATGGAGGCTGCTATCAGCTGACCTTGAGATGTGGAGATGACTTGAGATTATCCCATGAGCCCTATGTCATAACAAGGGTCCTTACCAATGAAAGAGGAACACGAGAGAATCAATGTCACTGTGTTTTGATATGACTAGTCACTGAGGCTTTTGAGATGGGAGACCACAAACCAAGACATACAGAGGGCCTCCGGCTTAAGCTGTATGTCATGGCAGTTTCTAGGTAGTGTGCACTCTTTCCAGACTGTCAGCCCTGGAAGAGCCGTTATTGCCCATGATGCAAAGCCACAGTAAGCCAGTTAGTGATCATTCTAGACATCTCGATGACTGCTGACTTGGCTACACTGCTTTGATTCTTCCAACACTCAGAGATTTCCATAATTACTGGAAACATAACCTGCATCTAGTGCCGAGTCTAAGTCAGACACAAGTTCACAGGAATTTCCCCGACAAATCAAGTGGCAAGGACTCGGGCAAAGGGCGAGATAGAAGGAAGCTGGGGAGAGATTCTACTGAAATGTTTCTTTTTTCAAAGAAATCACAAGGCTGGACCTTCTGCCCAGTCTGAGAGAAATCTAAAAGAGAGGGTCATGACCCCTGGGTTGGGTGAGACCATTTAATTGCTGTCTGCACTGGGGCAGATAACCATCACTGGCTCTTTGGTACCTCTTCCCCCAATCTCTAAAAGACTGGATAGTTCAAGAAAATGAATTGCGACAACTCTTCACTGGAGTTTCTAAGGGTTGGTCTGACAAACTAACCACCGATAAGATTTTGTGCTGCCTAAACCAGTCAAAGCTGCTTGAGTCCTTGTCTGAGAGTTTTACTGCTGTGAACAGACACCATGACCAAGTCAAGTCTTATAAAGGACAACATCTTATTGGGGCTGGCTTACAGGTTCAGAGGTTCAGTCCATTATCATGGTAGCATCCAGGCAGGCATGGTACAGGCAGAGCTGAGAGGTCTACACCTTCTTGTTTAGTAGTCTGGTATCTTTGTGAGCTTCAGATTAGTAGAAAATCTGTCCCTGTCTACACTCTGGCTAGATCTAGCTTTGATCTCTTTAAAGGGGCAGAGCGAAGGACAAGAAGATCCTAAAGGAGGGCTCCGTTGTCAACCGGACTAAAATTCATTCAAGCTTCGGCCACCTGCCACCTAAACAAGGGGGCTTATGTACAAGAGGGTTCTCTGCCTCAATGTCCATATCTTAAGATGTGAGAATTGGTAAATATGGCTCATTATAAAGGGCTTCTTACATGGTACACAGGTGCTTTGCCAATGCCAGATGTAACTAGTAACAATTGGCCAGCCCAATAATCCAGATCATGATTTTCTGGACCTATGGCTAAACTATCTTCCTTCCATCAACCCCACGCTGTATTTATTACTTTTGTGATATTGTGACAAAAAAAAAATAACCTGGGAACAACTTAAGGCTCTTGGCCTCACAGGTGGAGGGCAGTCCATGTTAGTGGGACAGGCACAGAGGCAAGAAGTCATCATTCCATGCTGAGCAGGAACAAGTGGTGGAGACTCTTCATATGATGGCTGACAAGGAAGCAGAAAATACAATAGAGTCGGGAGTGAGTGTGGCCTATAAATGCCCCTCCCCCAAGTCACCTGCATCCACTCCCCTTAGGCCCTGCCTCCTAAAGAATCTACAGCTTCCAAAATAGTGCCATCAGCTGGGAGGACAAGGTGTCCAAACACATGAACCATAACAGGCACTGGGTCCCTCTCTGCTCTAATCTGTTCTCTCCATCATTGCCAAAACCTTCTCTTGTACACATGAGGCTCCAGAGGTTCCCCAGATATATATATGTATGTGTATGTGTATGTGTATGTGTATGTGTATGTGTATGTGTATGTGTATATGTGTATATGTGTATATGTACATATGTATATATGTATATATATACGTATATGTATAAAGAGACAGATATAAGCAGGGCAGTGGCAAAACACTTGCACTGAGGATTCCCCAGACACATTTTCAATGGTTAATATAGGGAGTAAAGAGAGGTTTGGCCTTTAATAAAAAAAGTTTAAAGACAGACATTTTGAAACTGTGAGGGAGGGGGGGAATTAACACCACCCACATTCTCCATTACCTGAGCATTGGGCCATTAGCCAAAGGAAACGCCCGACAGACATATCCATTGCTTGTCAGCTTCCCCTTGGGTGTGCACACACCTCCCTGGTCACCTCATTTAAAGCTACAGTGACATGATTATTCCTTTTTCTTTTCATCATCTTCCTGTACCTTTAGAACCTCCTCACCTTCTACCAGTGTGGTTACTGATTAAGCCCACTGTGGCTCTCTCTTCTTCCCTACAGTGTAAGCTCCTCTTAGGAAGTGAACCTTAACTCTCTTTACTTTTATACCCATCTATCGGAACAGCCTGGGACTGGCTGGCAAGGACAAACGAGACAAGGAATAATGTCTCTTAAAGTCTAGACAGGTGTCTGTCATAAATATCAAACGTGGCATATAAATATTTATGTAATAAATATTTATCCTCAATTTTTATGTATGTGTATGTGTTTTTATATCTGTATCTGTCCAGTATGTGAAGACATCTGTAAAGCCGGAAGATGGTATCAGGACCCCTGAAGCTTGAGTTAGAAGCTGTTGTGAGTTGCCCAGCACAGGTACTGAGGATCAGCAAGGACCCTAACCATCTCTCCAGCCCCTTGTTTTTCAATTGTATGCATCACTTATACGATAGATTTTATGGTGTAGCCTCCGTTGCCCAGGTATTTAATGATCTGGGGCTGAAGTGAAGGCAAAGATAAAATAGAGTTCTCTTCTTGAAGGCAAGTGTGTTGGATTTCTTCTGCTGGTCCCTTAAATGTGCTCAGTGCCCTGGGACCTGACCCTCTTGAAGGACGTCATTGACTTTTGAGTCGGGTCAGGCAAAGAAGGAGGCTGGGTTGTTTCTCTCCCACTCTGAGCTCTCAGAGCTGGGTCACTGCAGTTGACTGTGTCCTCTTGACAGTGCCTCTCTGCCTCTTTCTCAGGACCCCTGCTCTTGCTGGGTGTTGTTGTTGTGGTTGTTGTTGTCATTGTTAGTGGTTTTCAGTTTTGTTTTAAGCTGCCTCTATGCTTGTCCCCTGGAGTAGAGCGAGGGCTAACAGCTCCTCAGTTATTCTGCAGAATTCAGAACTCCTCACATTGCTCCTCCTTTTCCTGCTCACACCTTTAATATCCCTCAGTCACTCGATTGAGTATGCATTAGGCTCCTTTCCAGGTCTCTAATGCAATGGAGAAATACGCTGAAAACCAGAGAAAACCTGGACTCTAATGCCAGTCTCATCGATGCCTTAAGCAAAGCCAGGCACCCACTGGGCTCCATGCCTTCATAGGAAATGTAAGAAAACTGAGCAGGGTGACCTCCTTCATCATGTGATCTGAAAAACAGACTTTTTTTTTGTTTAGGGAAGAAGTAAACCTTTTGCCTACTTCCCCCATTGGCTAGAAAGTACCAACTTGATCCACATTCTCAAAAATCCTTGTCTTCCAGGAACTCAAGCTCCCCTCCCCACCTCAGCCCTCTCCCCACCCCCTACCCCCCAGGTGTTCCCTGTAGGACTCACACTAAATCTGAGGTCAGCAGTGACTGAAGGGACAAACCCTGCTTCCATCTCTGCCTTCATGTCAGTTTTCAGTCACCAACTTCCTAGAAGTTCAAGGTTACATTTTAAAACTGTTATGAAGTGAATCCATTTTTATAACCGGAAAACAAGACCATGAGGCTACTTATCCAAAGAGATGCACATTAAACTCTAGAATTCACAACTGATGTCTCTAGACTATTCAGTCTTTTGCTGAGCCATTTATCCCATAGTTACCGAGTACCGATGTGTACCAGACTTTCCCAGGCATACATACACAAGGATAAATTTTCAATGTTGTGAGATGTTTACTCAGAACTCTGGATATCATCTTAGCTATCCCCTTTGGCTAAGTATATTAAAATTTCCTAAAGAGTTACATATTTTCTGCTCTTCTGTGAACAATTCAGAAATAGGATTCCTTGGTTCCTGGAGGAGTGAGTTTCTTCCAATCTGTTAAGACTAAACCAGTCCCTGCCTCTGACTTAGCTTTTCTGTCTCCGGATAGGACCTTCAGCTTCTGGTGGGGGATGTATGCAAATTGCCAACTTAAAACAAGGACGGTGAAGTCTGGTGGAAGATAAGGAAGCCTCCTGGGAAATGGGAAGTGTCTAAGTAACACCATAGATGATAAAGTAGGTGTGTGTGACCTACAATCTCAGCACTGGGGAGCCAGAAACAGGTGGATTCCTGGGGCTCACTGGCTGCTAAGCTGTGAGCCTTGGGTCACAGTGAGAGACCCTGTCTCCAAAATGAAGTTGTGTGGTTTTACACACAGAGACACACATACACACACACACAGATACACACACACAAATTTATATATGTAGTATAATATATGCATGTATAATATTGCATATTTACATTGTATATATTACACATGTATGTATATATTACATGTGTATATATTACATATACATATAATATATACAAATACACACACACACATATGCATACATATGTGGTGCTTTGAAAGGGAATTTCCCCCCCCACACACACTCTAGTAGGTTTATGTATTTGAATACTTAGTCACCAGTTAGTGGTGCTGTTTGGGACAGTTTAGGAGGAAATATGTCACTGGAGGTGGGCTTTGGAAGTCAAAGGACTTATATCATTTCTGGTGCTTTGTGCTTGTTGTTCAGAAAGTGAGCTCTCAGCTTCTTAAGTACTCCAGCTGCTGTACCTGCAGCTTGTTGGTTGCCCTGCCTCCCGCTGTGATGGTAATGAACTCATACCACTCGCAACTGAAAGCCAAAAATAAACTCTCTTCCATAAGTCTTGGTCATGGTGTTGTATCACAACAATAAGGGAGAGAGAGAGAGAGAGAGAGAGAGAGAGAGAGAGAGAGAGAGAGAGCATGCACCACTATGATCTGCATATATTTGATAGTAGGAGCCTCTAAGGTTGTGAATTTGCCAGTTCTACTTTGTCTAAAGCTGTAGACCACACCATTGTAAATACTTAGTCTATGATGATGATACCCATATAATCTATAAATAGATAGATACATAGATAAATAAATATATGCATATACACATTCACACACATACACACACAGATACACACACACACATATACTTGATACTGATCTAATCTTAAAAGAAATTTCCATGCAAAGATAGAAGAGAATAAGGTAGAAATTCTCCCCTCTAATTGTAATGACTTTTTGTTTTCTGTTTTAATTTGCTGTAAGGGATTCTTTTAAAGCTGTAAATTTAAAAAAAAATACTTATAAACCTTATTGTAAAAGCAAAAATTGCAAATAAAAACCATCCCAAGTGGAAATGAACCAGACTGAAAGTCCATACATTTCAAATAACTTCTACAAGTTAGAGCAGCCATTCTGAAGACTTGGGGCTTCACAATGGACTTTATTATACTTTTACTATCAGGTGCGTTTTTTATACATTTATCTACCACCACAAATAAAAAGCTTTAAAAATTACATGTGTGTGCCTGTATCCATGGTGGTGAGATGTGAGTGTAGGTGCCTTTGAAGGCCAGAAGAGGGTGTGGCATCCCCCAGAGTTGGGGATACAGGCAGTCGTGAGGTATCCAGTATGAGTGCTGGGAATTGAACTTTGGTTCTCTGCAAAAGCCATACATGTTCCTAATTTAATGAGTGCATGCATACATCCGTGTGTGTGTGTGTGTGTGTGTGTGTGTGTGTGTGTGTGTGTGTGCACACGCATGCGAGCGCACAAGCGTTAGTGCACATAATCAGACAGAGGTAGGAAGAAAAGTGTCAGGTCCTTCACAACTGGGATTATTGGTGATTATGAACAATTGAGGTGGGTTCTGGGAACCAAACCCCAAGGTAATCTGGAAGAGCAGCAAGTGTGCTTAATTTGGCTGAGGTGGGGCGTGGTTAAACACAGACGTGATATGGGGCATGAACAGAAGGGAAGCTCTGTGGACCTGCAATGACAGGAGAGACTTGGGGGTTTTGTTTGTTTGTTTGTTTTTGTTTTGCTTTAGCTATTTTTATTTTATTTATTTTTTTATTGGATATTTTATTTACATTTCAGATGCCATCCCCTTTCCCCATTTCCCCTCCCTAGAAAATCCCTATCCCATGCCCCCTTTTCCTTTTTGCTTTTATACAATTTTTTTAATGTTAATCAAAGGCTTTATAAGTTCTGTAATGCTCAATCAGAAGTGTAACCCAATACCCAACCTAGATATATCAACTATCTTTGACTGGTGGAGACACGTGAACATCTGCCTCCATGCCCCCTCTCTCTTTCTCTCTTTCTCTCATCACCTAGCTTCTCCTCTCCTTCATCTTCTCCTCTCCTTACTCCATCTCTTCCTCTCGGTACTCCTTCCCCCTTAGCTCCTCCTACATATCACCCTTCCTGTTAAAATAAAACTTTTCTCTCAAAGTACAATTAGAGCATAATTATGCCAATTTTTACCAGTGAGGTAAAAGATAGTCCTGATACCCAGTCCATCATTTTGTTGACTAACCAGAACCTCTGTCCCTCTGTCATCTCTCCTAACTAAAACACTTAGTTTTGAACCTGGCTTGCTTTTTTTTTTTTTTTTTTTTTTTTTTTTGCTTTAGAATGAATGTCAGCTGAAAACCATCCACTCAGATCTTTTCTCTCAAAATAAAAGGGAGATGAATATTAATACTCTCATGGGCATTGTGCCTGTATAACACATTTAGGAATACAAGGCTTAGACCCTTCTTTAACTTTTTTAACTGATTTGAGATGGTTAGCCTGTGAGTTAAGAGACTATAGCAAATTCATAACTTTGAGTTTATTGTTAGGGTGTTTTCTATATTTTATTTAGAAATAGCTGAGAGGAGTTAACAGACAACAGTCCAGGTTACCTTACGTGGATAGCTGGTTTTCAAAACGTCAGAACTCCATAGAATTGACATTATAAACATTTCTATATTAATGTTCATTTTGATTAGAGACCTGTCTGCTCCTGACAGCTTCCTGTCTTGGATTCTAAGAAGAAATTGAGCATCCTTGGAGTTACTCCAGTTGTGGGGAGACAGCCACTAGGCAAGAATTGCCTCTTTCCATCTACAGACAAATTACTGTCCAGAAAAGGACACACATGCAGAATAGTCGACTGATGACATCTGCCTAGACAGAGTAATCAGCCCTTAATAATCCTGCATCACTAAGGTCTGTCAGATGATTCTGGGCCAGAAGGCTGAAGATTTGATGCTCCAACGTTTGGTAGTATAGGGACTGTCCAGGTGTTCAGTGGTCTCTATAAATTGGCTAAGTTTTAGAAGCTATGCTTAGTGCTTCCCATAATTTCAGTTAACTCAGTCATTCTGGATTTCTGACTGGGTTTAAGACCTATAGTCTCATAGCCAATCCTGGCTATTTACTTTGAAAGAAGAGACTTGGTTTTTTTGATGAGTGCTCAAGCAAAGAGTGTGGTTCATCGCCGAGCCACATATGGAACAAATTGCTATAAGGTGATTACCTTGAACTCAGGAACTGGGGCTTTGTCCAGGGGGGTTTTGTTCATGAGAATTGTAATTCAAGCCTAGTGTGTCACACTTCCTGCCTTTCCAGAGATTAACCCCCCCCCCCCAGTGCATACCACCCTGTCATTTCAAACATGCACAGTGATCAACACCCCAACACCTGCTCCTTAAGGTTCTCACCCAGATCAAACTGTCCCCATCATATGTAGCTTACTCTTTAGCAAACTAGAGCTGAAGGGGACGACGGGGTGGGGGGAGAAGGGGGCGTTTAGTCATCAGAAAACAGCCCAGGAGTACAATGGGCCTCATGTATTTGACACTGGAGGTTTGTGAAGTTACCTTTTCTACAGTGCTTAAAGCTACAGAACGCAACATTGAGAAGGTTTAGACAATGATGCTAAGTCCACAGATTTTAACCAGTTCAGTAAGAGCAAAACCTCAAGGCAACGAGGCTTCGGTTTAGTTACCACACCGGCATCTGTATGAATGGCCTTCTAGATGTCTGCTGGGCGTGATCCACTCATGGCAACAAGGAGGTGTTGACTAAATGAGCAACAAGGTGTTGGTAGCTACACTGACCAAAGAAAAAGAAGTATTAGTTTTAGGTGAAGCATAGCATAAAGAAATAATGACATTTGTTTCACGTCTGAGGGATGCCAGGTGAAAGAAGATACAGATGTCCCTCTGAGTCGGACCTGTGGTTTTATCCAGAGAACATTTGACACTGACAGGCCACTCTAGGACCTGGATAACTCCTCAACATCTTTCGAGGTGATGTTCTGCAAAGGTCAACAGTGTGACAACCCACCCACTGTCTCTTCTGAGGGGCTCCACCCTGCCCACACTGAAGGGGCAGGATGCGGTTACCTAGTGCCCAACCCTCTCTATTGACAGGATTGGCCCTCGCTGAGCAACACAAGCACGTGGCAGGCAACCCACAGACCGGTCTGAGAGTGACAATCTATGCTGAAAGATGAGCTGGACTGAGTTCTGTCTTAGGACTTTAAACTTGAAACAAACAAAACATCACAGTTTGTTCCAGAAGATGGGCCATGTTGCTTAATCCTAGAAGAAAAAAACAACAATACAAAATCAACCAAACACACACACAACAACAAGACCCACATAAGCTTCTCCTGAGAGAGGCATAGAAGTCCCTTGGGATATGGAATCATCTATAAATTCTACCATCTTGAAGCCAAGATTTAATATACTTCCTGCTGTTGGAGAAGAATAATAACTCTTTATCATATATATGTGTGTGTATATATCATATATATGTGTATGTATATACACACATATATATGATATATGATATGTATATGATATATATGATATATGTGTGTATCATACATATCATATATATATTCAGTATATATATCATATACATATATGATACACGTACACATATACATATATAATCAGACGTAAGATCCATGGTCTTCAGTTACCCTGAGTAGACCTTTGTACCTGGCAAGAAAACAAGCCCAGTGAAACCCATGGAAAATTGAAGTCGGCTCTTAGCTGAACTGCTGGGCCATCGGCCTTCTGAGGAAACCAGAGGAAACACACCAGTAAACTGGCAAAGTCTTACTAGGAAGGCAATGACACCCAAAAAAAGAAAAGGGGGAAGTGAAAGTCTTTCAAGATGATTTGAAAAATTGGTATGTACGCCTCCCCGTCAAGGGTGCAGCCTCCACTGAGCCATGGCGCGGCAGATGAGTGATTTCCCACACACTAACAACCAACCACCTTTGAGATAGGGCCCAACGGACTGACTCCTGCTCATAAGATATGCTGGACACACCGCAAGCACAAGGGACTGAAGCCAACTCAGAAGAAAAATATGACAGTGATACCCAACTGTGTCTGAAGAAAACGGGTGCTAAACTTAGGGTACGCCTCACTTGTAGGGTCTAGCTGTTTCCATTCAGCCTTGGGGAAAACAACATTACTCTATTTTAAAATGTATATCCCTATACGTGTGCATATAAAGTGTGAGACTAAATAAAACATCCTTTCTAAAGCTTCTCAATGGTGCTACTTCTTGGCCAAAAATACTTCACGGTTCGCAGCCCAACACAAGTTGGCCTCTATAGAAACATCTCAGTTTAGAAGTGGAATTACCCTCCTGTTCAGTACAGAAAAACATCTTACTGGTTTGAGAACGACAACTGGTCATTTACGGCTCACAGGAACTTTCCCATGACTGTATTGTAAAAGTTATGCTTTCTGGTTCTGGTGATGCTAGCGGCAGGATGGCGAAGAGATGGGTTTTGGAAACAGGTGGGTCTAAACTCAAACCTAGTTCTCAATTGCTCTGTTGTCATGGAACCTCAAACAAGGCCTTCCCAAGGCTTTTTTTTTTTTTTAAACTGTTATCATCATCACCATCACCCTTATTATGTTTTATACTTTCAATTTTGAGATTATAACACAATCAAAACATTTCTCTCTTCCGTTTTCTTCCTTCAAAGTCTCCTACATATACCTCCCCGCTCTCCTTCAAATTCATGGTCTCTTCTTTCATTGTTAAAACATTCCTGCACCTGTTGGGAGGAAAAGGAATCTCAGCCGATCCCTGTGGAAGACGGGGCACACAGATTGTGAAAATGAGAGCACTGGGGATTTGCAGTAAGATGATGTCTCCAAGCTATATCGCAAGTTGCACTCCTAAAGTTTCCACCAGCATGGCTGCCCAAAGATGAGCTGAATAAGGGCAATCCCAAGACACGCCTTAATGGTTGGGGACAAGCCCAGAAGTCCTCAACCCTACACAAAGAACTACAGGCAACTGAGTAAAGCTGGGAGCTGGAGAGGCAGAACCTCCCCAGGGAAATGCACACCAATTGTTTGTCCAGTGCCACATGGTCAGCCTTGAAGCAAACATACAAGTCACTTGTAGACCAAAAGGGTTATATATAGCATCTTTATTCTTAAAGCGAGGTGCTGAATAGCTCACAGCCTACGGGGCATTGTAAAGAGTCAATAGATTAGGATATTAATGGCTGTGTAACAGAACACAGAGAGTTCACATCATGGGGAGTATGAAGAAAAAAAACAAAGCGGACCCCAGAAATAAGAGTAGAGAAAGATAGATTACCTGCAGCAGGGAAAGTGTGTGGGAGTTATTTCCAAAGCAATGAATGCTCTCCTTCCAGAGAGGAAGCGTGGAGCCTATGCGCAATCGGAAGAGAAAGCAAGGGTGGGCACATTCCTGAGCATGCGCAGTCAGGGATGCTCATTTTAAGACCATAGTTGAAGAAGAAAAGCTGTTGGGCCAGATAGTATCTTCTGCTTGTTTAGCTCAAGAACATTAAAGCCTATAGTCAAAAGGGCAAAATGGCTCACAGGAACACCTTTAAGAGTGTTTAGCTTGCATTATAAATGAGTAGATAGAAGCATCTTCTGGGCATGCTCAGTGTCCTCAAAAAAAAAAAAAAAAAAAAAAAAGAGTTTTACTGAAACGAAAGGCAAGGACATTTTGAAGTCATGTTAATTAATATAGGAGTGTTCCCCTAACAAAGTAATGCTAGACCTGGGTGATATAAGTCTACAAATGCTTGCTATTAATATGTAATTTCTTTCACTGGACTTGCAGAGCAAAGTGTTAATAAGGCAGACTTAATTTCGTCCAGGTATTCTGCTGGGCGTGTCTTTCCGTAACCTTGTTGGAGATCCACACCAGGGAAAGTAGCAATCATCCTGATTTTTTTACAGTGGCAGAAAGGAGGCCAAAAGTAAAAATGTTTTATATTAAAATGTTTATTAAATTTTATTAACAAATTAATAATAATAAATTAATAATAAAATTAAATTTTATTAGACTTACTTATTCACTTTGCATCCCAGTATCAGCCTCCTTCTCCTCCAGTACCCCCTCGCCTAAATCCTCCTCCATTCCTCCTTCCCTCTTCTCCTTTGAGAAGGGGAGGCCCTTCTCTAGGTATTAGCACTGCCCCTCTACCCTCCCGCTCCCCTTCTTCCCCCCCCCCCCATCCTTCCTCTTCCACTCTCCCTCCCATCTCAGAACACCAAGTCACTGCAGGACTAGGTGCATCCTCTCCCACTGAGGCCAGACAAGATAACTCAGTTAGGGGATCCGGATTCACAGACAGGCAACAGATTCAGGAACATTCCCTGTTCCTAAAGTAAATTAATTTGCTGCCTGATCAATAAAAAGAGTGGAGCTGGGATCCATTCATGCATTCAGTGTGTTTTTTATTGAGTACAGGTTCTGACATTTTATGTCCCAAATCCTTACCTTCACAAAGGATATCCTCGGGCAAGAGACAGACAAAATGAGTCAGTAAAATGTCCAGCAGGTTACAAGGTAGGTGCTCTAAAGAGAAAACTAAACAGGGAAGGGAAAGAGATGTGTGTGTGTGTGGGGGGGGGGAGGGGATGGAGTCAGATCATTGTTCCCAGAAGGGAAATTTGGGGAGAGGTATGGGGGGGGGAGGTGCCACTGGAGGAATCTAGACAGAGTAGGTAGAAAGAACATGGTTATCTCATTCCGGCATCAACAAAGGAAACTACGGCGAATGGGGTCAAGGGGACCAGGCCCTGGCTGGACAGTGTGTGTGAGAACCCTTCCTCGTGTTCCTAATGCCATGGGCCACCACATCTGAAGACGCTGCAAACAAGAAACACATCCCACTTCCCAACCTTTTTCTCTTCTAGGGAAGAAAGCCCAGCCTTGACCTTGGCAGAGGTGTTTCCTCAGAACCAGAAACTACCTCAGTAACACAGCCTTCTTAGGTCGGCCATGATGTGTGAGGCAATCCCTCCCAGTGCCCCCCTGTGGTTCCCCTGAGCTCATCTCGGCTCCCTCCTACAGAGGAGCTTCAACTCAAGGACACTTTAGGTTCTTCTCTAAAAAAACTCAGAACAAGACCTACTCAGGGGTAAGAATTGTCAGACCCCATGGGACCTTTATTTTCCATTTCCTCCCTGTTCGGTGTTTCTTTCCTCATCTATACTCAGTGTGGTAAAGGTGAGTTGTACAGCATTTTCAGATGACTCTTTACGGAAGGTGACATGAGTATATGAAGCTTGTCACCTTGAGTTGAAACCTCCTCTTCCACCCAGGCTGGTCTAAGCACATGAGAGTCTGACTACCTGACCTCAAATGCCCACTCCATCCAGTAGAAGCCCTGCGACCTGAATCAGAGCATCCCTGCTGTCTGAACCTCCATCTCTAGATTTTTTTCCCCCAATGGGGATGATGATAGTATCAGCTTTGTGGACAGACCATAGGATTAAAAGTGTTTCTGGATTTAAGCACATGGATTAGCTCCTCCTATTCTGGGTGCTGTCTGTTTGTTTGTTTGTTTGTTTGTTTGTTTTAGTTCTGCAAATGAGAACGATGATCCAGACACTAAAGGCAGGTGTCCAAAAGATGTGACTATTCCCGTATTGCTACTCAAGCCGTACGTATATCCAGTGTTTCACTCTTCCATCTCTGGGCTGAGTTCCACCGTCTCTGCCTGGGTGGTCCTAGCCTCTCAGGATGACAAGCTTCTAGAATCCATGGGATTCTCCTAACTCAATGTATTACCTTCCTGCCAGGGGCAGAGACAGAGCTTTGCAGACCTCACATTGCACTGGGGGAAAGGTTTATAAACCCTGCAGGGGGAACAGGCTCTCTTGCAAATGAACAGACCTTTAGCAAGAACATCTGCGGCAGTATTTTCTTCCCCTGTAGCTTATCCTATTTAGACTTTGGGTTTTAATGACCATAGCTTGCTATAAACATCCTATTCCTGTAGAAATGAAGAGTGTGACTGTACCACGTGGGTTAGAAAGTTCTCCCTACTAGGACGTGATCAGCAGTCCACATGACGGTTCAGCATCAGCAGAGACCAAATAAAATGGATCAGGAATATCTGCAGTGTTTTATAGGATTCACCAGAGTAGCTGTGTCAGGCTCATGAAAAATGTGTCTCTAACTCAGTGATAAAGGAAACTCAGTCACCTACTCTTAGTGGCTGGGATCGCTGTGGTCTGGTGAGTTGGCATGACTCCAGAGTTTCAGCAGCAGAACCCTTTCCGGTAATAGTCCCAAGCCGCTCTGGTATGCTATGGCCATGGTCTCTGACACACCACCTGGAAAGGTACTTAAAAAAGAAGTCTCACTGGCAAAGAGACTGGCAGCGGGTGAGCAACTGTCCCCAGCTTATTAACTTACCTCCCTCACTTGGGACCTTCAGTTGAGATGAGCCAGGGATGTTCATGGAATGTAGAGATGGAAAAGACGAGAGCGCTGGGCTAGAACAAAAAGACACGATACGCTCAAGTGTGAGCTCAATGCCAAAGACATGTCTGCCAAGGGGTACAGCCGGTAATAGTCATAAATGTCCAATCTGGAAACAACTGAGCGTTCGACAGTGTGGAGTGAATGGCTGTGGAGCCTGGGTTCAACGGAGCACTCCTCAGCAGCGTACGCATTAAGCACAAAACTCCAGCAGCTAGAATGAAAATAGACACAAAACACAATCCCAATTGGATCTTACTTGATTTGAAAGCATCTAGAACTAATTTATGGAGAAGGAGAAGAGGACAAAGTTACCCTATCTGGAGACAAGAAGGGGACATGGAATGGCACAAAAGAATTTGCTAGATGCTCCAGAATTGCAAACTGAGCACCAGTAGAGTGTACCTGCCCCGCAGTGTGCTGGCTGCTAGAAGTTGTAGCTGCGAGGTAAACTCCACCAGTGAGGGAGAGTGAGACTTCAGAAGCTACATACAGAAGTCTACCACTTTGAAATGTGACCCTCAGTATAAGGAGAAAAGCTTCCTGGAGATCCAAGGAACCAGGTGGAACTGAGCAACTGTGAATGTCTGAAATGATGGAGAGATGACCTATGCTTATCAGCTACTAATGTCTAAAATGAAGGATAGATGAATTACTCTCATCTCATCTTTGCCCCTTGAATGTATCACACCAGACCGTACAAATATATTCAATAATTACATGTCAATTAAAAACAAAATAAGCCCAGGGGGAATCACTGTAATAATCTAAGATGGGATATCCTGGGTTAGGATGGCGGCAATGAGAGATGGAAACAGCCCTGGAGGCGGAAATAGCTTCTTTCCTCTTCCGGTGACCTTTCCCTTCCTCAAAAGCTGGCTTCTCTCTCTTTCTCCCCCACCCTCCCCTTCTCTGTGAGAAATGAATGTTTCCAATCTGCTACTCAGAGACTCTGAAGGAAGAAAATCGAAGGCCAGGACTGTGTCATGTCTACAGGTGATTGACTGGAGCAGCTGAGGCTAAGAAACTGTCAGATACCTGCCACCAACCATTGGCCTTGCTGCTGTCCCTTTGACTCTCCAGTCTCTTGCATATTTCTCCACTGGCCGGTCTTCACTTGAAACCCTACAAAGATGACACCTGTGGGGGTTATTTCTAGCTGAGCTAAACACAAGGCAAACTCAACCACAAGGGCAGAGCTCCAGAGACAGTCAGTAAAAAAGCCAGAGGCTGTAGATAAAATGAGGTAAAAAACAAAACAAAACAATGCCTACTCAAACTCTGTGTTTGAGTGTAACTCTGGCCAGACCCTTCCATAGGGAGGCTTGATGTTTGGGCTTGGAGGGGTTAGAACAGGAGTCAGTTACTAAACTATTAGTGAGTAATGTTTGTGAAAGAGTCCACCATGTTCCACTGTCCAGTGGCTTCCTGTGAGCAGAAGTAGCCATGATTTCATTTTGGATTTCAGTGGCATTCATGTGTGTAGTAACTTACAATTTGATAAACATTCCCACATCGATGTTTTGTTTGTTTGTCTCTTTAAGATGGAGTTTTAGGTCTCTGGAGATAACCTTGGACTCCCAACCTGCCTCTGCCTCCTCAGTATGGAAATACAGGCACTGCCCACTGTGCCCAGTTTTTACGGTCTCCCTTTGAACTGCACCCTGTTCCGAAGAGCTTGCCCAGACCTCCTGTTCAGTGACTTCCGAAGCCCATAGAAGTTACCGATTTATGAAAATAGAAACAAAACACACAGCTCACACACTGCGTGCGAAGTCGACGTGACAAGGGAGACTTTCGGATTTGTAATGGCAGAGGTCCTTTGAATGGGGTGAAGTTAATTTACCTGGAAGGTGCCCTTGGTGTAGAAGGCACTGGGACCCAGCTGTCCAGAGTGTGCCCTGTCTTGTTGCCCTGGCCTGTTTGGGAGGACAAGGCCTTTCTGAGTTGTTTTCAGTAGCTAAGTATTCCTGACACTTGAGTTATTCTGAGCCCCACAATGAGCACTTTGTACAGGAGAGTTCATACATTTCATTCAGTTGGATGCACTGAGAACAATATAAGCGAGAGCATTGTGTGCGTTCCCTCAACAAAAAAGTCACCCAACAAAACAGATATTGTTGTGATGGAAACATCCAGGCTTGGGAAAAAAAAAAAAAAGGAACCATGGACACAGTGTTTTACAAACCTGCTGGATTCTTTCATGTCTATCACTGTAGCTCAGGGGCAAGGGCATCTCCCATTTTCCCGTGATTCATAGCAGGCAGTCTGAAACTTGGAAGATTCCGAAATTGATTATGCAATCATGCAGTTTTAAACTTTCCCGTCGTGGTGTCTTGTGTCACCTTGTGTACTTCATGTCCATTTCTCCAACCTGACTGTTAAGAGTTAACTGTGTCTCATCAAAAAGACACTAGACTCGAGCCCAGCCCTTGTGGATATGGCTTCATTTAGAAATAAAAACCTGACAAAGGTGATCAAGATGCACTGAGTCTTACTTCAATCCAGTTGATGTCCTATGAAAGGGGGTAGGGATTGGGACCCAGAGACAGACAGAGAAGTCGTGCCTAGAGACACAGGAAGAATACATAAAGCTGCCAAGGAATGCCCAAGGCTACTAGAAGCTTAGAGAGAGGCCTGGAGCCAAGCTTCCTTCACAGGTTAATAAGGATCAAAGGCTGGAGGTAACTTGACCTTGGGTTTCTGGCCTCCAAAGGAGTGAAGTGGTAGGTTTCCGCCATCTTAAACCAGCTAATTGTGGTTCATGTTAATAGCAGAATTAATAGGCTCATTACATACACACACACACACACACACACACACACATACACACACACAAATAAAGTAATAAAATCCTGCCAATTTTCTGTCTACATCTTGGGTGTGTGTGTGTGTGTGTGTTGAGAAGGGATTTGTTGTTTTGTTTGTTGTTTTGCAAAACTCACAATTACATTGAATACACATCCAATGGAAGTGGCTAGTGGTAGGCACATTCTGAGTGGAGTAAAGACGTGAGAGGTTTCTTTCCCATCTTAGAAGAGGTTATCTCTAAAGGGGCGGAGATGGTGTTTACTAGATTAATTAAGCGTTGTACCAGTTTCCATGGCTACATTAGAAATTATAGCAAAGCGAAGAGTCTTAAAATAACAACCATCACTTGTCTCTGTCGGTTTGTGTGGATCAGGAGTTGGCAGCGACTGCAGTTGGGCAGATCTAACCCAGGGACTTTGCTGTGGTCATTGTGATGAGGTAGCTGTATCTGAGCCTTCCTCGAAGGTTCCTCTGCTCACCCATCTGTCCCCTGATCTGGGGCAACTCAAGCACCTGGAGCTCCTTGACTATCTCTCTGTCCCTTTTCTATCTCTTTATGTGACCACTGAAGGATTTAGCCCAAGGTGGGAGAGGAGAGGAGAGGAGAGGAGAGGAGAGGAGAGGAGAGGAGAGGAGAGGAGAGGAGAGGAGAGGAGAGGAGAGGAGAGGAGAGGAGAGGAGAGTTGAGTTTGTGAACCTTCATCATTTCCTAAGACCTGCTTTTAGAAACCAAAGGTTTCACTTCTGTAGCATCCCTTTATCCAAGTAGTCCCAAAGTTCTCTGGGTCTCCAGGGGAGAACTAGCCTCCAAAAGAGTGCTGTGTTTCTAATAGATACATGGGCTTGGGAAATTGCTACACTCTATCTGTTTAGTGTTCGTAAGTAAGTGCTACTTAAAGGATTAGTACACCACAGTATTTTCCAAGTGTGTAGCACACTGACTGGCTGAATCAACTGGGTACTCACCTTTGTTTTATAGATGGTAGATGCTGTCTGTACCCAACCTGTATCTCCATGACCCTCACCTTAACAGCACCTACCACTTCCAAATGCCAGAACCTGGCCCGAGAGCTCTCACTGGGGTCTTCAGACTAGTGTACTCTTATATGTAGGTTCCATGTAGCAGGCCCAGTGTGTTGGAGAACAAATGAGCTCGAGGACCAGACATCAACAAGTAAAATCTAGTATTAAGCACACACGCACACACACACACACACACACACACCTACTTTAGCAGGATTGGGGACTAGGGGATTCCATTCTGAAGCAAGTTCTAAGGCTTATGCTTCACCCTGGCCCTCGGAATCTTGGGAGAGTAAGCTCCAGTGGCCACAGCTGTAAATTGACAATACAGCTTTGTCACCTGTCTTTTCTGTCCCCAGACAGGTGTCTTCTGACCTCCTAAATGGACTATGTGGATTTGATTGTTTCTGGGACAAACCATACTGGGCTTGTCTGACTCGAGATCACCCCATTAGCAGTATGAATTTATGTTATAAGCACAGACAGCTTCCAGAAGTTCACACGCAATGAGGTTAGAGAAAATATGGTACCAATGACCAAGAAGACCCAGATGGAGAGCTTTGTGATATACTAGGAGCTTAGGATGCTCCAAGGTTTTATGTGCCTAGAATTTACTGAACTACTGGGATCCAGGCACCAGGTTCAATGCTCAGAGATCTCAGCTGGCTCTGAAATCTATACATGAGTAAGATTCTGCCCCAAGCCTCCACCTGCTGTGATTGATTCTTAGTGATGAGTCTTAATGAGAAAGAGTTCTTCTAAGGGAGGTTGTGGGTAGCCAGGTGTGCATCAGCTTCCAATACCACCGACAGGCAGGGGATCATCTTCCATCTTCTCTCCAAGCCCAGAGCTGGTTTCTCTGGACTGTGCTGTCTCTCTTGTTCAATGGCTTCTAGCCAATAAAGGCTCCAGGTAAAAAGCCTACCGTTGTGGCTAAAGAGTAGTCGCTTTCATGGCTGCTTACTTTATGGCTGCAGGTACAGAGAGCCTGACCTGGGACCTTAAATAAAAAAAAAAAAATCCCAGCAGATTAATCTAGTTTTGCTCTCGTTTCTCTGTTTTTATAGGCAAATCTAATAGCATTGACTTTTAAGCTAATGGAGTCCCTTCTGACCACTGCACCAAGCACCTCCCATGAAGCTCCACTTCCCAGAAACTAACCAAAGTAAGATGAAAATTCTGCATAGCAAGTAAGCCCTGAAATTGTGGATTTCATTCACCTGAACTTACCATGGAGAACCCCTTTATTGAACATCGGCAGTTTCCCACTTGAGGTATCTGCCCCCCTCTTGGCCTTTGCCAGAGGGTGTCTATGGGGCCATCAAAAGCCACCACAGACAACGGAGAGTAATAGTGGGTGGGTAAACAACAGACTCGCCCACTCAGGTGGATGAGTCTGAGGTGAGTCAGACAGTAACTTTTACACACTGTAAACCAGAATTGACCAATGTTTCCTATCAGAGATAACCAATGTTTCAAGATGCACTGCCCTGCCTCAACATCCCCCTTTATTGATCTGAGGTTCCCCTCTCAAACCTTTGCACCCAAGTCTTTATCAGCTATTCTGTGTAGTCAGCAGATGCCCCTTGTATTAGCTGCTCTGCTTGCCAGTGGTGGCACAGGCATGAACACTGGTAATGGCTTTTTCATGCCTAGGATCCTGGTGAGAGCTGCCCGACATTACTGTATGTGAGGGAAGGTCAGCCATAAAGTGTTTTCCCAGAATGCTAAGCCAGGGCGGGAAATGGGGTGACAGCAGTATCCCAAAGAGGTTCCAATAAAAACATAGGATCTTCTGTAATTAACCAAACAACGAAGGACTAAACAGTTACTTGAGCTGATAGTATGCCATGTGTCCTGTTGTGATTCAGTGAAGAATACTAACCAGATAAAAGTTGGTGGTGGGAATGGCTGCCCCTGTCTGAGGTGGAGGTGGGTGGTGGTAGAGGTAGAATAACTGTTTTTCTTTTCAATCAATGCTCTGCTTTTGCCATTAACTGAGACTGACCAGAGACCCACAAACCACTTAAGAATGGATTCTTCCACACCCTAGCTGACTATCTGCGTGTACAGATGTGGATGAGGGAGACTGGTATCCATATCCCACAAGTTGCATTTACCTGGAGTGATCAGACACCAACTTGCTAAGTCTCCAGATTCATAAGTACTCCTGTGAACCAAGTACAGACGGGGTCAAGAGGTTGTGGACCCGGTGTTCTGGTCACATAGTCTCTAAATATGTAGCTCAGAAGTAAATATAATTAATAAATTAAATAAATGTGATTCATCTTTCTCTTTGAGGTAAAAAACAATTTGTTTTCAAGCCCCCCCCCCCAAAAAAATGATAAAATAGACATCAGTAGCCTGCCTTGTGGGCTGGAGAGGGATAGAAGAATACATGGTAGTAGCCTACACTGGACTCTGAAGGATGACCATGCTACTGACAATTTTCTGGATCGTGGTCCTGACCTGCAGAGAAGGAAATGTGTTCAGGGTGATCAGTGACACAGGAGTGTAGGCATAAATTTCACAACATACTTTAATAGGGTTCAACCTCCCCTTGATCTCACCACCCATGAGAGGCAGTGGGAAGGAAAGATTGTTCGGATATGGGGGAAGTGGACCTCTTTAGAAATAGTTCTTTGGGGCGATTCCAATCTCCGTTGTTCTCAGTCCTGTCCACAAGCAAACACCAAACACGAACCAGCAGCGGTAGGCCAGTCCACCAGGAAAACACCAAACATGAATCAGCGCTGCGGTTCAATTTAGAAGAAACCGAGAGGCTCGCCAACTAGTCTAGGTCTACCAAAGGGGCAAGAAGTCCCAGGAACCTCAAAAGAAGTTCTTGGGCAAGTTTCTCTCCATCAAACCACCACCAGCAAACCTCAGCAAAGCAATGTAAGGCAAACCAATACAGAGCGGACCAATGGTGGAGCTCACACAGTCTGTGGGGTCATATTTATATTTCTTCTAAACATCATGCATCCTTTCACATGTCTGCTATAGCAAAACGTCCTTTCTCCTGTGTGCCCCAGGAAGACATCACTTGACACAACGGACTTTCCAAACAAACCAGAAGTTTCCACTTCACACCAGCACAGGAACTGCACAACAACACTGGTGTTCACTAACTCTGGTGTTCACTGACTCTGGAAGATGCGTGGAGTGGAAGGATGGGTTTGGAGAGGTTTCCCTTGTGAGAATAGCCAAGTGTAGCTTTTAGTTGCTTTGTTTCCTTAGCTCTGATGTTGACCTTCCTTGCCTGTTACTGTGTTTCAGATTCTGAAACCTCCCCCTCCATAGCTTTGAACTCAGCTCTTCCTCCTTTTCTCTGTACTCTTCCCCCTTAACCTCTCACTTGTTCTACCTCTCTCTGTATAATAAGGAAAGATACAAACATGTCATCCTGTCACTGCAGTTTCCCTGTAAGTGTGTTCTACCTGCCATCCCAACAGCACCACTGGATTAACATGCTCCATCTCGAACTGTTCCTTGGGCTTTCTGTGCCCCTGCATGTTTGAACAGCAGCATAATTCTTCCATCAACCACACCCTCAAAGCTTAGAATAAGAAAAAACAACAACAACAAAAAACCAAAAGAAAGAAAACTTAAAAATGACTGTTAGGCAGCCCCAGGGTGTTGTCAGGCTACTCATTGAAACCTCAGTACTAGTGAGGAACTAGACCTCTGGTTCTCAACCTGTGGGTCATGACCCCCTTGGTGACTGTCTCCAGAAACCTATTTACATTATGATTCATAACAGTATCAAAATTATAATTATGAAGTAGCAATAGAAATAATTTTATGGGTTGGGGGAGTGTCATCGCAACACGAGGAACTGGATAAAAAGGTCGAAGCGTTAAGAAATTTGAGAGCCACTGGTCTGGACCACATAGACTCCGTGGGTGAGGATGGAAAAAGAGGTCCACAGAGCTTAAGGAATATGCCTGGAAGTACAACTAAAGTTAGCTTCAAAAAGATGGAGTCTTTCATCTTTAAACTTTGTAGTGTCTTTCAGGAGATCTTGTGTCTTCCCCTTTAACTACCTCTTTCCCTTTCATGTTTCATTAAGCTGCTCCCCTAAGTCACACCCAGTGGGGGAGAGCATCTGAGAGACACATTGTGCTAAGAGGGTCAGCTGTGCCTAAGGCACAGTAGCAGGTGTGTCACCTGGGAAAACCGGTATGCCCTGGTCCGTTGTATAGACTCTGGCCTCAGATGAATTGGAAGAAGTGATTCCTGTTCCTTGGAGTGGATGTGGGAAAAGTCATTTCAATAGTCCTTCCTTCGACCCTAAGGGGTTTGGTTTGGTTTTGTGTGAAGATGAGTGTCGGAAATATCACCAAGGGTATGGTGGGAGGAAGGTGAGAGAAAGGGGTGGGAGGTGGAGAAGGGAGGGGAGGGGAGGAATAAGGTGTGGGCTACAGATGAAACCTGCCATCTCAGGGTTTCCATAGAAACCATCCACTGTCCAGTCCAAGCCGGATTTTTGCACACTGCCACCTCACTTCTCCCTGTGGTCCAGTGAGAGTAACCACAGTGACACATTGTAACTCTCTCTTACCCTAACATAGTCCTAAGCACACAGCTAAACAGCATGAAGAATTGCCTTGAAAGGAGGGAGAGGTAGGGGGTGTAAACCTTGTTTCTGTTCTTAGCTGTGGCTGTTACACTCTTACTCATGGGCCAGAGTCTGTGCTAAGCCTTCTATGGTGTTATCTCTTAATCCCTGGGGCAGCTACAGGGCAATTTACAGATAGGTGAGGTCGGCTCATAGAGCTGTGGATAGGATGGCAGGGTTGAGATGTGTAAAGACAAACTCCAGACAGCCCAGCTCCAAGTCATTGTGATCTCTAGTACATCAAAAAGCAACCCCAGTATATCAGAGAGAGACAAAGAGACAGAAAGAGACAAGAGAGACACACACACACACAGAGAGAGAGAGAGAGAGAGAGAGAGAGAGAGAGAGAGAGAGAGAGAGAGAGAGAGGTGGTCATTATGAAGTATGGGTAAAACCACACTTCCTGAAATAGCTTGAAATAACCTAACTACTGTTAGCGTGTTGACATGTTGATATTCACTTTCCCAGATATTTCTGTATTTCTGTTTTCTATTCTTCAATAGGAATGGAAGGTAGAGCATACACAACTGTGACTTTATTTGTGATACTACATTTTATATATTTATTTCTATTTCCTAAACCAATTTATGATGTGCAAGATCACTTAAGACTCCTCATTCCTTCGAAGGGGTGTGGCAAAATTCATTTCAATAGTCCTTCCTTAGACACTGACTGGTTTGGTTTGGTTGGGTTTTTTTTTTTTTTTTTTTTTTTTTTTTTCTTTTCACCATGTAATAGAAAAATCTGTGGTTGGAGGATTCTGGTGTGTTCCACAACCCTCTCAACTGTCCACCCCCGAGTCTTCTGACATGCTGCATCTGGAAAGGCCACAAGTCATGGATGGTGATGCTTCCTGTCTCTGAGTCTCTCCCTCTCTACCCAATCACCAGCTGGCTTGGTCTGTCTCGTGGTTATGGTTGTCAGCCTTGTAAGATCTCAAATCAGCTAGGAGACAGGCCTCTAGGCACACCTGTCAGGGAATATTTCACCTCTGCACATGCATGTGACGAAGGATATTGATTGGGTCCACAAAGATGGGAGGACCCATCCAAAGGGTGGAGAATGCCATTCTCTGGGCTCTGGTCATGAACTGAATGGTAGTGGGGAGAACACAAGCTTTCATGTCTGTCCGCATCTTTATTGATGATGCAAAGGGATCAGCTGCTTTCAGTCCCTGCCACATTGGCTCCCTGCCATGATGGTCCATATCCTCAAATTATGAGCAGAAATTAACACTGTCACCAAGAAGTAGCTTTTGTCAAGATATTTTATCCCCACAACCGATAAGAAACCAAGATATATTCCTGTGAGGAAGTATGTTGTTTGGCTACTGAGATAGGAGGACCCATCCAAAGGTCATTCTTTTGGGTCTCAGCCAAAATGCACTTCCCTTTGGGAAGCCTTCAGTGAGTTCCCAGACTAGATCAGGCCCTGTGTCCACTGTCCCCATGACCTTACACACCTTCTTCATGGCATTTAACATAATCATGGTGAATTCACTGGGCATGGAATCGTCATCTAGGGATGAGATTCATGAGGTCAGCATCCACAACTCCGCCACAGTTCACGGTTAGCCTCAGATTCTAGCAAAGCATGTGTTGGGAGCTTACTGTTGTAAAATAATCAAATAGAAGTTGAAGAGATAGGTCACTTGAGGGCCGAGAGCACTTGCTGCTCTTCCAAAAGACCAGAGTTTATTTTCTAGCGCTCCTGTCGGGTAGCTCATAACTCCCTGTAGGTCTAGCTCCAAGGGATCCAATTACATCTGGCTTCTGAAAACACCTGTACATATGTGCACATACCAACCTAGAGACATACACCTACATAATACACATACGTAATGATATACACTAATATATGCATAATACACATACATAATTATTGTATAATAATATAATGACTATTTAAATAACTAAATGAATGACTTTGACACTAAACGCACAAATCCAAGGGTGTAGGCACATCTGACTCTTCCTCAGTTACGCTTTTGGAATGAAAGGGCTGTGTTAAAGCTTTTAAGACTTCCCATGGAGTGTGAACTGCTTTCTAGAAATGGCTTCACGCCATCTTGGCTGTGCAGAGGGTAAGGTGCCCTGTCCTTTCTGACTACTGTTTATCTTTAAAAGGACAAAGGACAATAGAATGTCTGTCCATAACCCAGCTAGGCATCAGGGGAAGCTGTGTGAAATCACTGTTTTATAAAAATGCCTTCCGAAGTTCCAGAGCTGCTCTTTCTGCTTGTGTATTGACTTAGTTACTTTTCTATTGCTGGGACTGAAACACCATGGCCGGGGCAACTTATAAAATACAATGTTTGATTTGAGGCTTGCAGTTTCAGAGGGGTAGAATCCATGACCACTGTCATGTCAGGGCATGTGGCAGCAAGCAGGCAGGCATGCCATTGGAGCAGTAGCTGAGAATTTACATCAAAACTAGGAAGCAGACAAGCTAGAGCTAATGGGAGAATGGTGTGGAATTTGGCCACCTGTGGTACACCTTCTCCAAGACCACACCCTCTAATCCTTCCCAAACAGTTCCACCATCTGGGAAACAAATAATCAAATATATGAAACTACGGGTGGCACTCTTATTCAAAATACGGCATGCAGTTTGAATCACTACCCTCAGATCCTATGGTTCCTAAGCATTACTATGGTCAACCCTATTGTTTGTTTATCTGCTGTTTGCCCAGGATATCCCACTGTAACTGGAATGCGTGGGTTCTATTGCCTGTCACTCCAGAGGCCAGTGAGCACAGGCAAGAACTGACTCGTTAAGCTGTGCTCTGTTCTGAAAACGGGAAGTCTGAGAAGGCAGGATGTTAACGTCCTAAAAACTGATCTTTATCTCGTCTCTGGCCAGCAGTGTATATCGGGAAGGAGACAGGAGTTGTCAGTCTTTCCAGAACTCAGTCCAGCCCCCTCAGCTTAGGTGCCTCGCCTCTCGAGTTGTCATCTTCCCTCATCCAGTGGTTATTTGGGATCAGTCACATCTTTATTTATTTAATTTTATTGTATATGTGTGAATGGTTTGCCTGCATACATACCTATGCGCCACTTACACATATGGTGCCCTTGGAGGACAGAATAAAGCAGTGAATCCCCTGGAATTAGTTACAGAATTGTTGTGAGCCACTGTGTGGCTGCTAGGAATTGAATTTGGGTTTTCTGCAAAAGCCCTAAGAGCTCTAGAGTTCGGTTAGTAGCTATTGTTTTAGATTTTCTATTCCCCTGAGCACCTGGGTTGAGACAAAGAAGCAACTCAAAACAAAACCCAGGAGAAGTATGCACCTGTTAAGCTATTAAAAACATCACATGAACATAGACTCCTTTCTACAAGATAGAGTACAAATACGATTTCAAAATACAAAATATCAAAGTGTGTCTCTCTACTCTTCCTGTCCTCATCACTGAGTTAATCCACAAATACACTCTATCTGTACTTTTCCTGTTTTGTCTCACCCAAACCAAACACAACCATAATGGGAGAGATATCACCATCACTCACAATGCCTGTGCCATCTACATTTATGTAAACTTGACATGAACTGTCATCATCTGAGAGGAGGAAACCTTGATTGAGAAAATGTCTTTAAAGGCTGGGCTGTCGGCAACCTGTAAAGCATTTTTTTTTTTTTTTAAATTAGTGATTGATGAAGGAGGACCCAGCCCACTGTAGGTGGTGCCATCCCTGGGCTGGTGGTTCTGGATTCTATAAGAAAGCAGGCTGAGCAAGCCATGTGGAGCAAGCCAGTCAGAAGCAGCATCCCTCCGTGACAACCAGCTCCTGTCTCTGGGTTCCTATCCTGATTGAGTTCCTGCCCTGGCCTCCTTGAATGATGGGCTACAACGTGGAAGTTGCTTTGCTCATGGTGTTTTGTCATAGCAATGGTAACCCTAACTAAGACAGTGGCCAAGTGAGTAACTGAGGCCCTGAGATATTGGTAGCTTATGTGAGGTTACCTAGCTATCTTTGATTGAAAGCAGTATCTGAGCACATGCAGCCTTGAGCGCTCTCAAGCCTATTGGCTATTAAAAGCATCATCCAACCTCCATTTCCAACAGGTACATCCCCCTGGCCCGGGTTAAACCCCATTTTCAAGCTTCCTCAAACTAAAATCAAAATTTCATACCCAACTAGTTTTCAAAATACTCATAGAGCTTATGTAAGTATCTGCCCCGTGCCCCGTGCCTCATGCCTCGTGCCTCGGGTCTCATGTCAACTCAGTTTCATTGTCTTCATTTCAGGACTATGTTGGCATTTCAGAGATGAGGCAGCGAGACCCACCAAAGTTATACAGCTTGTCTACACAGCCAAGAAACAACAGAACCACGAATCTGAACCTACGTCTCCAACATATTGCTCATTCATAGATTAATCTGTTAACCAAAGTAAATAGAAGAAACCTGTCTGCCAGAAAAAGCACTGGATGGGTGTGTAGGGAAGGGATGTGGGTGGAAGATATTGGTTTTTTTTTTCTAATGTTGCCACCGATCTTGCAATTTTATGCCTAAGAGGAGTGGTAAATTCTGTAGTCACGTTCAACTTTAATTCTGCACCTCTGCGAAGTGGAAGCAGCTCTGCAAAGCCAGAGCAAGGGAAAGGCTGCAGACTGGAACCCAGGAAAGTTCTGTTTCCAAAGTGTGAGTTGGCACTTTACGGTGGATGGCTTTTGGTCGTGACACTTAAACATTCTGAACTGATTTTTCTCATCCAGAAAAATGGGCTGGGGCTGAGTCGATGCTGTGGGTTTCTTGTGTTACCTGCATAACACGCTGTCTTGCCCCACATAGAAACTGCACACTCATTCACTGGCGAGCAGTGCTCCAAACATGCTCATGCATGCTTGAACTTTCCAATGACTAGGAGACTTTGCAAACTATCTTAAGGTGACCTTCATTGTATGGAAATTCTATAAGTGTACAGTCAGTGCTGTGTGACTGTGACTGGCCTATAAAGGAAGCTGGGTTTTTTTTTTCTTTCTCTCTCTCTCTCCACTTTTTTTCAAATCAACTTTGAGGCATTCCCCTTGTGGGTGTGTGATCTTCCAGTGGCAGAAAGAGCTCAGGTGGCTATAACCACAGTTCTCAGCCTGCTGCCAAATGAATGCACAGTCCTTGCAAGAGTACCTAGCATCTTGCAGGCTGGTTTCCCAGCTCTGCCTGGGGGCCTTCTAAGAAACAGCTGGCTGAGCTTTAGAGCCTGGAGCTTGCTCAGAAGCCTGGACTGTACAATGAACTTCTACTCCCTGGGGCAAACTGGCTCTGGAAGAACCTTTGGTGAAATCGCTATAGCTTAAGACACCAAGGTGAGCAGGAGAACAAAGACTCCCCCCAACAATGTTCCACCCAACAATGGTGCCCTTGCCGGAGGTCCAATAGGAAAAAAGGATCTGATGCATCTGAAATCTTACGTCATTTTACATCATTTTCAAGAAAGACCTCACTAACCATTGTAGAAACAGGAGGAGAGCCGCAGAAATTCGTTTCTTCCTGGTAGTCCTTAAATGCTGGCTGTTCTTCAATATCACAGCAAAGTAGGTGAGAGATGTGGGAGAAAAAAAAAACACATTATCTGGTCCTCATATCAAGGTCAGTGGGTGCTAGGCATTGTCTAAGCAGCCGACAATCTGCATAGCCCCAGACAGGAAGTAACACTGTTGCAACTGTTGTTTTCCTTGTTGCTCTAACCTAATTAAGCAAATTAAGGGAGGGAGGGCTTATTCAGGTTTAGCTTCAGAAGGAGACCAGTCCCCTGGAAGAAGGCATGATGGCAGAACATGAGTTGACTGGTGATATTACTCCTGCAGTCCAGAAGCAGAGAGCTGAATGCTGATGCTGACGCTCAACTCAGTTTTTCCTGTCCAGTCGGTCTAAGACTATTTTCCATGAACTGCCACCATCGGTGTTTAGGAAGAGTCTTTCCTTCTCTCTTAGACCTTTCTGGAAACAGCCTCACAGACACACCCAGAAGTGAGACTCCATGTTGATCCTAAATCCTGTCCAGTAGACAATCATGTTTAAACACCATAATACTTATCCTGGCTTTGAAGATTAGAAATGTGAGTCTGAGGAGTTGACTAACTCCTCAAAGGCACACGGGGCAATGATGGATGGAGTTTGCATCCATCTAGTAACTTGTCTGCAAATGCCACAAAACACCGTCTTTCAGGGAAGAGAAATTGCAAAGGACAGACACCTGGCTAGAAACATGTATGTTTCCTGTCACCTGGGACCAGGAGCCGTAGGTCAACAGGCATGCTTGAATACTGGCAGAATGTACACCTGCCATTGTAGAAAGGTACTTTTTCCTGTCTCTTAAAATGTATATTGTGATCCAGGCATGCTGGCACATGCCTTTAATTCCAGCACTTGGGAGGCAGAGGCATGAGGATCTCTGAATTCAAGGCCAGCCTGGTCTACAGAGTAAGTTCCAGGACAGCCAGGGCTACACAGAGAAACCCTGTGTGTGTGTGTGTGTGTGTGTGTGTGTGTGTGTGTGTGTGTTGGCAAGATGGAAACGGGGTGCTTGTCAACAAGTTCAATCCCTGGGATCCACGTGGTAGAAAGAGAGAACTGTCTCCTGAAAGTTGTTCTCTCAGCTCCACAGCCGTGCTTTGGTATGCTTGTGTCTATTCTCAAACACTAAGTGGACAAATGAATAAACATTTTTTTCTTTTCCTTTTGAAAAGTTAACATTGTTTTTATTTAGTTTAGAAAGTTTCATACATGTGTACAATGTATCTTGATCATATCTGTGTCCCCCACATACACCTAACTCCCCTAGGGTCCCCCATCTCATCACCCCTCAACTTCACTATAACTTTATTTTTTGGCTACTTTATTCAGTTCTTTTTCTATCACCCTTCCAAACCCCCAACACTAGGTACGAGAGAAAGAAGCTTAGATGGGAAAGAAAGGTCAGTCTCCTCAGACTACTTCCTGCTGACTAAAGGCATCCAGTTCCTTGGGGCAAGTTTGATCTTTGCTGACAATCTCTTCTTCTGGTCTCTTTGCACATGACTACTAGACAACACAGTAACCGAACACAACTACAGCAATGAGCCGACCAACTAGCCCCTTCTATCAGGGCTCAAGCATTTTTATACCCAAGTGTCTCCAGAATTCCAAATGTCACAAACCTGCAGACACTATCTGCAGCTAGCAGAATCATGCCTTTACCAGGGCATGAGGCAAATCACTGTCAGCAGCTGTGGACAGTCTAAAGCAACCTCACATCCCACACCTGGGACCAAACCAAAAGCATATTCCTGTACCATTCCTACATCTTTAAAGAAATGTAGGAAAATTCTCACTACTCTTTGGGTCCTTTTATATTGTTTATTCTTTGGTGTCTATTGTGGACTCCCCTTTCCCCAAGATTCCACTCCCAGTTATTTCAATGGCTGGAATGCTCAAAAAAGCTTTAAGGACAAGGATGCTGTCCCATGTCATGGGACTGCACACGAGCCTCAAGGCCTGAATGGGTTGCCTCTTGCAGAGCGTTAGCTGGAAGCTCCCCAACTATTTTGGGGAATGTACTAACAAACACTTAACTGAAGAATGACATCTCCAACCCCTCCAGTTTGCTACTAGGAATGCAATAGTTCCAGTGCAAGTTGACATACACTTTGTAGAAGCAAACATATTGTAGGCTCTGTTGTTCCTAAACCCTAGGTGCTGGAGAAATGGCCTCCACATACTGCGTGGCCCAGATTTCCTGCTCAGGGTCTTTTAATTGGCAGTGAATGGGAGACACCATCAGGTCAGAAATAAGAGCAGGACAATGTATTCCCTCTGCTTCCCCACCCACGACCCTGTAATTGTGTCTGACTATGATTTCAATCGTGGTTGAGATTTCACAGAGGAAGCCCAATGTCCACGGACCAGCTATTTTCAGGGATGTGATTCAGAAAGGATTTGGTAACACCATCCCCTCTTAACTGTAGAAGAGGAGACAGAGTCACTGTTGCTAATTCCTAGATCCTATGCCCCATTGCTCCCGTTCACTCACATTCATACATACCACCTTCACGGAATACCTTCCACTGATACCCTTGAACGGCTCATATCTTTTCTCCAAGCTCCTAAGCGATTTTGCCTCAGATTTCATATCCTGTACGTGAGTACGTGAGCGACTCACAGGGTGGGCAGCATCCCGCCCAACCATCTCAGGGCGACAGTAAAGCCTCTGATAAGGGCTTAGTTCATTTTTTTTAAAGTGACCGTGAATTAACATGGAACACATTTAACGTAAACTTTTAAAATTAAGTGTGGCGGGGGTGAGGGATGCAGCTTGAATTAAAAATAGTTATTTCTCTAGAAAGCTCCTAAGAATTTTATTTAATGGAGCAAAGGCAGTGGGTTCAACTGGGAGCTAACGCAAACGAGGCTGCTTCTCATAGGTCCTTTCGTCTCATGGAAGGATACAGTCTACCAGGGGATCTCCACCCTGTGAGTCTTCCATCTCCAGTTCTATCTGTCTGACCATCACTCTGACCCATGTCTCCCTGTGCACTCTCATTTCCCTTGCCTTGATCCAGATCCTGACCTTCTCGTGTCTGCTTCGGAATGTTGTGAAGAGTGGCTCGTATCTTCCCTCATCCGTGCAGTCCCAGCCTAGCGGAATTTGGTATGAGCTGGTCCCTCGATGAAGCTTGGTTGTGAGCATAGCTGTCAGTCACAGCAGCAGCCCCGCCCCCTTCTTCCCTCACGCATCCTCCTTTTTCCGCTTACCCAGTAGAACCCTGCGAGTGCGGAGTCATGGTTATATTACTAATGTGATGGTTATTGTTCATTGTCCACTTGATGGGATTTGGAGTCCCTCAGGAGACACACCTCAGGGGATGAGTGAAGCTGCTGCCAGAGAGGTTAAACTGAGGAGAGAAAAAACACTCTGAATGTGGGTAGCACCATGCTGTTGGAGGGGAGGGGTTTCTGAGCTGAATAAAAGGACAAATGAGAAAACAAGAGGAGGGATAGCATTCAAATCTTTTTGCTCCCTGACCACAAGCAACATATTATGAGCTGCCTTTAACTCCTGCCACCACAGTTGGAAGAACTCTTTCTCCCCACCACACCCTTCCTACTACAGTAACCCCCAAAACTGTGAGACAAAATAAGCCCCTCCTTCCTTAGCCCCGCCTTCCTAAACCCCTCCTTCCATCGCCCCTCCTTCCTAAGCCCCTTCTCATGTGGTGTTTTCCTCTGATACTAAGGCTCTTAGGCAAGGCCATTCAAACTGTCTCTGTAAATGGAGAGCAGACAGTTCAAGCCCGGCTAGCCTTGCAGGCTCTGATGTAGCCACTCTGTCCCTGTGGTATAAGGCAGCCATAGATAATAGGATAATATATTTATCCTGTTTGTGTTCCAGAAAAATGTTATTTGCAAAGACAGCAGACTAGAATTGATCCAAAGGCCAGTTTGCAAAACCCGCTCTTAGTAAGTATGTACAACAGCTTTTTCCAAACCGTATCCATACAGTCCCTTTTCTCTGATACTCCTCCTCCTCCTGTGTTACTGTGCCTCGAGGTCACTTTGCAATCCCTTACCTGTGCTATGTATCTAAAGTATCTGTGATGTGTCACTAGCTGCTAGCTTTTCAGACTCACTCCCCTCTGCAGTTTGCATGCATCTGAAACATTTGTCTTTCCAAACTCCCTGCCTTAAAGTTTTCCCCCATGGTCCCCACCCTCCTCTCTCAAGTCACCCTGAACTCCTGCGGACTCTGTGCATGCTCCTGCCCTCCCACTGCATCAGCTCTGTTTCATCATGACTGTTGATGCATCTGTTTTGTGTTGGAAGGCAACAGTGCCTATTATGAAGTGCATAGGAAATTGTAACCTATTCAATTCAAACCAAGGTGCTTTCAATAGGGGGATTCCAAGTTCATCTGGAGCAGTCCCCATCTTGTCTGTTGCCCAAACATAATTAACCATGCCCTTTTCACTCAGAAGTGACTCTGTGTGGGTGGTAGAGTATACCCTTGCCCTACATTTGGATTCTAGATTCTAATTCTAATAATGTAGGGATGTGTGTGCATTTGCTTGTGTGTGTGTGTGTGTGTGTGTGTGTGTGTGTGTGTTAGTATGTGTGTGTGTATACATGGATGCAGTTCCCATGGAGTCCAGAAGATGGTGTGAGATTCTCTGGAGCTGGACATCTAAGGACTTGAGAGCCACTTTGCCCTGAATGCTGGGAAAACGGCTTGCATCTTCTGTAAAGAGCAGTAACTTAACGACTGCATCATCTCTCCTATCTGTTTTACACTCTTTGTGTACCCTGCTTTCTGCTCAACCTCTACATGGGATTCACACAGAAAGATTTACAGTCCCCTTTGAGTGCTTTCCCTCTTCCCAGTATTAACTGGAAGATCAGTGACCCTGTTTTCCCCAGGACCAAGGTTAAATAGCTATCAGGACATATCCACTTTTCTTTGTCTACTTAACCCAACGTAAAAGAGCCAACCAGGATACTGAATACGGTACAACTTTCAAAAATGTTACAGTTCTATTGGGCCACTTAACCTTGCTCTATTCTGTGATCCCGGAACAACTCTGACTGAAGACAGCACAGAGAGAAAACAACAGGACCTACAAGCAAGGAAATTTTCCAGGCTCAGTCTTCACCAGAGACAAGCCATTTGTGGAGTCTCCATGGCCAAAGTGGATGTATCTCATCAGAACAACCACAGGAAAAGCTTATGAACAAGATACTCAGAGAGAGAAGAGAGGCACAGGACCACCCGTTCACTATACCTCCCCTGCCTGTTAGAAGAGCTTCCCAGTTGGCCTAGCCTTTTCTCTGAACTTCCTCCCTCATCCCCTGCATTGTGGACAGTTTCATCTCTGTTTTCTGGGTCCCTTGTAGGAATATGGAGTGGCCACCCGACAGTAGGGAACTGGTTCCTGGAAAGCAGCAGTGTATCTGGGAGTCGTTCCCAAACTCTTGATGCTCTGGACTGAGCAATATGTAACCAGATGTGCTTGCCAGCAGTGCTTCCCTCTGCAGGATCCTGTGTATATTCATCAAGTGTCATCTCCATAGTGTTGCCAAGGGGGTTCCCTCCTATTGCTATTTCTGAGAGAATTGTGATTCCTCCCAACCCCGCGGTTCTAACGGGTCCATGACCTTGAATCTATGCTCCCAACTTTTTGTTCTGTCTTTGGAGAACACCCACAACCTTGTCCCAGAAGCTTCAGTTCTCCTGACTGGACATGAATCTCTTGCTGTGCGTCAGCCAAATCATGACTTTAAAAATATGCCAGTGAGCCCAGTGAGATGTCTCGGTGTGTAAAGGTGCTTGCCACCAAGTTTGGTGGTCTGAGTTTGATCCCCAGGACTCACATGGTGCTCTCAGACTTCCACACATGGCACGGCACATGAGCATAACACCCAGCCACCCTGCATGCACAGAGAGATGAATAATTGTTAAAAAAAAAAAAATAGTTTTAGTATGTTCATAAGCAAAACATTAGGCTTAGACAGGGCATTCCTCAAAGACATTAAAAGATCCATCACATGATGAAAATCCTCCAGCTTCTTTCCAAATTGAAGGGTGCTGGATTTGAATGTCTAAGTTCTTAAAGCAAAGACTTCAGGAGCTGCTGCCAGGGAAAGATCACCTCACACACAACAGAAAGGGGAAAATTGCATCCAAGAAGCACCATGCTTGTCTTAGGATTTTACTACTGTGAAGAGACACCATGACCAAGGCAATTCTTATAAGAACAACATTTTCTTGGTGCTGGCTTACAGGTTCAGAGGTTCAGTTCATTATCATCAAGGTGGGAGCATGGCAGCATCCAGGCAGGCATGGTGCAGGAGGAGCTGAGAGTTCTACATCTTCATCTGAAGACCACTAAAAGAAGACTGGATTCCAGGCAGCTAGGACAAGAGATTTAAAGCCCATACCCACAGTGACACACCTACTCCAACAAGGCCACACCCATTCCAATGAGATTACACCCCATAATAGTGTCACTCCTTGGTCCAAGAACATTCAAACCACCACAGTGCTCTTTGATGTTCCCCACGTGGAATAAACTATAACTGCCACAGAGAATCAAGGACAAGATCAATTGCATCCAGTGCCAAAGAACATGTAATGTGGAGACAGAGACTGTGAATTCAATTCAGCAAATGGATCACTTATTACAGAAAGTATTCCATAAGCTTAGAACTTGGGAATCTTAGCTGAGCAATGTTCCCTGTTGGTAACAAGCCATCCATTCCAGGGGCAGAGAGAGTCTAGAGAGATGGCTCAGTGGTTAAGAGCACTCCCTGCACTTTCAGAGGACCTGGGTTTGATGCCCCCCAAACACAGGGCAGACCACAGTGGTCTAAACTACAGTTGCAGGAAAGCCAATGCACTCCTGGGGTTCCCATAGGCCCTGTATGCACTTGGTATGCACACATACATGTAGGCAAACACTCTATACATAAAATGAAGTCAAATTTTATGTATAAGGAGCTCTTATCCTCCCAGTAGAAGGGTGCCCATAAGGGCCCACCAAAGGGTTTTTGATGAGAGCAGTATGTCATATTTTAGATACATCCATTGGGGAATAGTGTCCCAAGTAGCTACTAGCAATAGGAAGTGAAAGTCTCTGACAGGCCTGAGCATGGCAAACATGGCGTCCCCAGGTTTTGCTTTGTACCCTTCTCACTCTTGCTAAAAATCATTAGCAGGATTACATCACCTTCCCAAAGTTAGCCACCAGAATCTGTTCCCTTTTTTGGCTATTTCCTCCTCCTGAGGCTAACCAGCAAGGTCCAGCTATCAAAGGATTGAAGTCCAGCAATCAAAAGCCCTCTTTTGGCTGCCCTAGTTAACTTGTCCAATCAAGATTAAATCTGGATCACCATCCCTTTTTTCTCTATAAACTGCCATTTGCCTCTGGACACATCTGTCTCCTCTCTATCCTGAGGTAGTCCTTTGTCCATCTGGGGCAAATTTCTCTCCCTCACCATCTCCCTTGCCCAACATTCTTGCTTATGTGCTACTCCCTCCTTGCCTCTGTCCCTCTGAGGGGAAAAAAAAAAAATCTCCTTTGTGCTGAAAACTTGGTCTTGGTGTGTCCTGTGCTGATTCTGGTCCTTTTAGAGTCTGGATAAGACACAGGGTCTCACCAAGCTCAGAATCTAGAGCAAACAAGCCAATGGGGGCAGATGGGAGAAGCACTTTGTAGGGAAATTGACAGGCCCGATTTAAGAGAGAAGAAAAGGTGGAACTACCTTTTGGTGACCCAAAATATCTTGAACTTGGATGTGGATGCCATTTTTAAAAGCTATAACATGTAGGAATAAAAAAAAAAAATCAGCCAATGGCAAAGGCACAAGGACATCTACCACTCTAAAGAGTTTACAAGAGAAAGGTCCTTGAATGGTAATGAGTCCCTGAGTCTTCATCTGTGAAATGGGAACATGGGTATACTCTACAACTTCCTCCAAGAGCTGTCTTGTTTCCAAATTTGGGCTTCTTGGGGTCTGGAGTTTCTTCACTCATGATTCATTGTAATTTGAGGAGTAAGAGTATGAATCATTCTTTGATTCTAATTATATTTACTCCAATTTAACTGGGCTGACTTGATCCTACTGGGAAAGTCTAACTATTGGCCCAGTGTTCCTATGTTTGGAAGCAAGGGGGCAAGATCTAATCTTTTGCCAAGCCTTGGGACCTCAGTGCACAAAGCTCCACCCAGGGTTCCTGAGACCTTTCTGTGTCTTGACACATTGGATGAAAATTAGAATTCAGTTTCCTTCCGTGTATCTGTGGGCTTTCCATCTGTGGTTCAATAAACCACAATGAAAAATACTTAAAGGGCTGGAGACACGGCTCAGCAGTTGAAAAGGATGTTCTGCTCTTGCAGAAGAACCAAAGTTCAGATTCCTAGAAACTCACAACCTCCCATTACCCCAACTCCAGAGGATTCAACATCTTTTCCTGGGCTCCACGGATACTTATATTTGCATGCATCTATCCCACACACAGACACACACAGGCATAAGACACAATTTAAAAATAATAAAAGTATTTTAAAAGCATATGGGAGGGAGAGAGTTGTTACATGTAAATACTGTGTGTTTTATATAAGCTGGCCACTGCAGATTTTGGTATTTAGAAGATCTTGGTACCATTATCCTATGATGCAGTAAAAATGTATAAACAAAGTTAAGTAGGGACCATAAAACATTCTAGGTGTTTCTACAGGGAGAATCTAACAGGTGAGCTGTGCATACTGCCTTCCCTGTTCGTGTGAGGAAAGCCTAGAGAAGGGAATTCTCAGAGCAAGCTGCTAGCCGGACCAGGAGAAAAATATTGAACTCTGGCAGAGACCATGCCTTAATATATAAAATGGAAGCAATTGAGAAAGACGACTAATGTCATCCTCAGACCTCCAAGGGTATATATACATGTGCGTGTGGCCACACATGCGAATATGCATACATGAGTGCACACCACACATACATGTGCAAAAAAAGAAAAACTTCCACATAGAGTTAACACCAAATAAAGGAAGAAAGGAAGGAATGGAGGCAGGCAGGGAGGGAGGGATGGAGGGAGGGATAGAGGGATGGAGGGAAGAAGGGAGGGATGGAGGGAAGAAGGGAAGGAAGAGAGAAGAAGGGAGGGATGGAGGGAAGAAGGGAGGGAAGGGAGAAGAAGGAGAAGGAGAAGGAGAGGAGGAGGAGGAGGAGGAGGAGGAGGAGGAGGAGGAGAAGGAGAAGGAGAAGAAGAAGAAGAAGAAGAAGAAGAAGAAGAAGAAGAAGAAGAAGAAGAAGAAGAAGAAGAAAGGATGGGAGAGAGAAGGGGAGAGAAAGGAGGGATGAAGGAAGGAGAGTGGGAGGGAAGGAGGGAGTGGGAAGGAAGGAGGGAGGGAAGGAGGAGGAGGGAGTGAGAGAGGGAGGGAGAAAAGAGGAAGGATGGAGGGAAAAAGGAAGAAGGAAGAGAGATAAGGGGAGGGAGGGAGAGGGAAAATAGGGAGGGACAAAGGAAGGAAGAAAAGAAGGAAGGGAGGGAGGGATACAGGAGTCATCAGAACTTCTGCCTTGGTGGTGATCTCATGGAACCAGGACTCAGACTATTACATGAGACAGGCTCAAGTAATGCTACTCTAGGATGAGCTGAGAGAGGCTGGGTCTGGAAACACCAGGAGAAGCCATTCTCGAACCAGCCACCAATACTGAGGCAAAGGGGCCATGGCTGAGGCAGTGCTGACATGAACAGCCAAGGAGGAAAAAGCAAACTTCCTGGTTTTGCCCCTACTGGAAGGACCTCTAATGATGCTAGGTAACAAAGAAGAAATCAGGTTTCAGAGTCCCCCATCACCAAGAGAGCAGAGATAAAGAGGTCTGGGGGTCCAAATCACCAGCTCAGTGACTAACAGATAGGATGACCTTTTTATAGCCCATGAATGGAGAAATGCCACATTATTGTATTTTCTGAGAGAGCAACCACAATATTATGACAAGTGCCTGGAGTGGTGGCAGACAGCTGAAGACTTTCCCATCTGCCTCAAAAAAGAAAAGAGAAAAAAAGAGAAAGAAACAAAGGGATCTTATGGGGTGAAAGTTGGACTGGTTGTTTCCCCAAACTGAAGTCGGCCTACCCTGACATGACCACCCATATAACTCCCAGCCCCTTCAGGGTGCCTGAGACATACGCAAATAGAACACGGCAAAGGAAATATAATACCTCTCCCTTGATGAGCTACCCAGGCTCAATCATAACCTAGTAGAGTAAGATCCTCCTGCCAGCCTGGAAGAAGCAGACCCTGTGTTGTGAATTATTGGTGACACACAGGATCTAGAATGTGGATCGTTGCTTCCTACCGTGTTTAAAGTTGGTAACAGTGTGTACCATGCTAACTGACCATTGGGCTTCTGGGAACCTGCCAGCTCTGCAATCCCTTCTCACCATAGTAGCGCTGGGATTGCAGATACGGGCTGCTATCCTGGCTTTACATGAGGATTGGAACTCAACTCCTCCCACTTGTGCAGCAGATGCTTCAGTCACTGAGTCTTCTCTATTAGGTGTGCTTCTATGCTCATCTGTTACAGGCTGTCTCAGTTAGGGTTTTACTGCTGTGAACAGACACCATGACCAAGGCAACTCTTATAAAGGACAACATTTAATTGGGGCTGGCTTACAGGTTCAGAGGTTCAGTCCATTATCTTCAAGGTGGGAACATGGCAGCCTCCAGGCAGGCATGGTGCAGGAGGAGCTGAGAGTTCTACGTCTTCATCTGAAGGCTGCTAGGAGAAGACTGACTTCCAGACAGGTAGGATGGGGGTCTAAAGCCACGTCCACAGTGACACACCTACTCCAACAAGGCCACATCCACTCCAACAAGGCCACACCTTCTAATAGTGCCACTCCCACGGTCGAGCACTATACAAACTATCCCACGTGCTATAGTAAACTGTGACAGGATGGGTTTCTTATTCTTTATTTGCCGATCTCCGGTCAACATGGGCCTGTTCATAAGCATTAATATGTTCTGGGTTTCTCAGTCTTCAAGATGGCAGACTAGTTTAGAATACAGAAGTAACCAGGCATTGCCACCCACTGTGAGGAGCTCAGATGGTAGTGAGCCTTCAGGCTGTCAGTGCATGCCCAGAACTGAAGCACAGGGGAACCTGTTAAAGGAGGTCTTAGTTCAAGGACAAATCAATGCTAAGGAGATGTCAAAAAAATTGAGGTGGCTCTGCTTAACTTTATTGCTAGGTGGTAGCCTTCTTCAACCACATGATGTGGCCCAGAGATAAAAGCAGTCTTCCTCAAATGTTGTCTTCCCTGAGTTTAAGTTCATTCACATGAGAGCATCTAGTTGAAAAATCCAAAATCCAGAAAAATATTTTAAAATGTGTGCTTGGACTTGAGACATCTCCGATAGAGATTAGATTAGCAATTGTTTCTCTTAATAACCAGCACTTCCTCTAGAAACTGTGCCCAAAGCAACCCTAAAAAAACCTCTAATTTCATGAAACGTGTCATTTCCTCTCCTTTCCAAGACCCCATTTTCCTTTCTTCCCCTGGGCCTCATTCCTTTTTTTTTTTTTTTTTTTCCCTTGACTGTAATGCTTCAGCGTTTGAAATACTACTCTTCCTTGGCAACCGATACAATAAGAGTTTCCATTTGGGAGGCGGGGTGTTTGATGATGGCTGAGTTTGATCCCAGCCAAGGTCCCACGCCTAAGGTCAGAGAGACAGCAGAGCTGAGATTAGACGCCTCGCCCCAGGAGCCTCAGCGTGAGACCCACAGCAGTTTTTCCTGTCATCTTCTGGATCTGGAACGGCCCCTCCCACCCACACTAAGACTTCTCTGGCGCTTCCTTCCCTTTCCCTAACTCACCCAATCACCCAGGGTCTACACTGACTACAGGGTCTGCCTGTGGTTTTGACCGATTCCGCATGCGTGCTACTCCGGAAAACCATGGAAATGGGAAGAGCCTCCTCCTCCTCGCTCGCTCACCTATTCCAAGCCGAACTCAGACTTGATTGCCCAACAAATGAAAAGACAAGGGACTGAAGCAAGATGCTCTCAGCAGGGCTCCGTTTGCCCTGAATGTTGGGGCGAAGTACATAAGCCCCTCCCTCTTCCCATCTATTTCACACCAGGTTGACTCTCACGCCAATCAATGTTGATCCTTCGCTGGTCATCCTGGGAGCTGTCTGGGGTGCGGGGGTAACCTTATCTTAATAAGTTCTCTAAAACACACGTATTCCTCCCACAAGCAGTATAATTAGCAACCAAAAACACTGCTCCACTCCACTTCAGGGTACCATCTCATTTAAGGTGGGCTATTAACTTTTCAGAGGGCGTGAAAAGCTACCTCGCCATTTTAAATAGAGCAAAATGCGGAGGAATCTGCATTTAAACTTCTAAAACAGTGGCAAGCACCCACCACCACCCACAGATCTAGCAATTGAGGTTTTTCTTTCTCTTTCTCTCTTTCTTCCCTCTCCCCCCCCCCCCCCCCCCCCCCGCTTGGCCTATTATTTATTTAGAATCGGAACCAATTCCTTTCAGGAGAACGCAGCCATCCAAGCTGACATCTGGAAGCGTCTAGAAGGAAGTGTAAGGTTAACCAACACCGAGGTAGGCAGACTTGCAAAGTCATCAGCACTCATTTACCCAGAATCCCCCGCTTCTCCCCACATTGCTTAGACCTGGCTCGGAAGAGAAACACCCGGTTTAGAGACCAAAACCAAAGCAGAAACAAAAATAAACTCAGAGTCCTCCTAGGTAGAGGGTTCTTTGGCCCCAGACCCCGAGCCCTGGACTTTCTGGTAGCCACAGAAATTGCTTTGAAGCCGAAATTGTGACTTAATATTTGGTCTATCTCACCTATATGGAGATCTTGGGGTGGAGCTTGGGAGAGGGAGGTGTAACAGGTCATAGGGAGAAAAGGAAAACTGTGCCTCTCCTTTAAAAAAAAATACAATTGAGTTTTTTAAAAAGATAAAATTAAATTAAGTTGAAAAAGAAATTAGCTCCGAGAAATTTTTTTTTTCCTTGAAGAGTGACTTTGCAGCGTGTCAATTAGGGAGCCTGTACTCCCGGGTAGCTCTGCTGCTGCTGCTTTGGAGCCAAGTCCTCAGACTCCCACACAGATCTGTGAAATCAATTGTCTTCCCCAAACATGTGGTTACCACGGCGAAGTGAAATGACTAAAACTGCTCTCAAAGATGACATCGCTCCTCTAGTCTTCTTTCCTGGGCCCCAGAAGGAACCTGAGGGGGGGGGAGGCTCCTCATGAGGATTGAGGATTTTTTTTTTTTAATCAGTAAGTTTCAGACTTTTGGTTTAACCTAGTTATTTGGGGGATGGAGAGTGTGCGGGGGTGGGGGTGGGGTGGGGTGGCTGGCAGACAAAGGCCAATCAAGTGAGGACTGTCACTGCTGACATACTGACACCTGCATGTCAATGCCAAGGTGGGGGGCTGCGAGGGCTCCCCCCCGGGAGCCCCCACATGAGCCCTCCATGTGTTTCTCCCATCACCCCACCATGGTGCAAGACTACCACGGAGGGCAGAGTGGCTGGCATACTGAACCTGCCATCCTGTGACATTTCCCTGGACAAGGCAGCTCAACTCCAGCCCCAACAATGCCAGGAAGACAGGAGAAGGCCATCAGTCTCCATTAGGGAGACAGGGTTATTCTCTCATATTATGGCCCTGTCATGTCCCCTTTAGTCGCCAAAAGGCATGGCTGTCTCATACATCATCATCAGCATGTTCTCCTCACAAAGATGGAGAACCCCACGGAGGGGTCCTTTTTGCCCAAGTCCCTCCTGAGATAGCCAAGGGCCTTCCCCTTGACAGAAAGGATGCTAGGCTGCCAGCAGAGACATCTGCATCCTAATTAAATGCTAGGCTTTGAAGAGTGCCAAGGAGGGATCTGACCTCCAGTTTGCAAATCAGAAGTTTAAACAAACTTCCACAGCCTCCACAGGCGAGGAGAGCACCCCTGTGGGGCCAAGAGCAGAGGGAGGAAAAACAGCCCAGATCCAGTTCTTGGGAATCCAGCTATGCTTAAGCTTGGCACGTACACAGTCCTGTCACTGGAAAGTGACACACTATTTATAGCTCTTATATTTAATTAAGCCGCAGATATAATCTTTTATTTAATTCTTCCACCAGCTTCACTTTATATTTAAAAGACATTTCCCCCCCCCCCCCCGGAGACAAATGGGACTTAGAGAAGCAGTTATGATGAGAAGAGATAGATCTTTGTCCGGTCACAGACCTTGAATTGGTGACTGTGGTGTGTTAGCTGATTGGATATGGAACATTCTAGAATACTGGCATATGTGCTAAATGACAAGGTTCGGAGTTGCCACCCACTGAGACTGACGATGTGTCTTACCTTGTTCCATGCATTTCTGCTCTGTACGGATTCTCAGTTAATTAACAGAGGGAGCACTACTCTAAGAGACAGGCGTTGTCTACATTTCCTAGTTAGGCATGCTTATTAGAACTTGGGGGAAGTTATATAATTCACTAAGCCCTCAGTGGGTAAACTCAGTGGGTAGTTAGAATGCAATCTTCAGGACTTGGGTGTCCATACACAGTGACTTCATTTAGGTGTCCTTACACACAGCAGCTCCAAATCCAGATATTTTGTGCAGCAGGCTAGATGGGCCCAGTAGAAAAAAGCTAGCCTGGTGGTATGGCTCATGTCTCTAATCCCAGCATCTGAGAGGCAGAGGTAAGCAGATCTCTGAGTTTGAGGCCAACCTGGTCTACAGAGCAAGTTCTAGGAGAGGCAGGGAGACACAGAGAAAGTCTTATTCAAAAAGAAAAAAAAAAAAGTAAAGAAAAGAAAAGAAAAAAGGAAGAAGTTATGTCCTGACCACCCTTCCCATTCCCATGGGCTCCTCACCAGTGTTGGTCTGGGTAAATCAGTTGAAAATGAACTTCATGGGACCTCTCAAAGGTACAGACTTGTCATGAAGCACTGTAAGGGGGGGGGGGGAAGAGGACAAGCCAGACCTTCCTTGGTCAACCAACAGGGGCACAAATTCCACTCTTGAATCAGCCTAGGGGCCACCTGTACTTGCTGTCCTGGGAGCACTGCCATACCAGCATGTGGTGCCCTAGGCATGTGGTACCCTAACCCATCTTTTGGCCCTTTCTCCATTTAGTTTAATGTGGGCAGTAGCATTGTCCTAAGGCCCTAGCTATTCAACTGGGTGCCTCTATTGTTTGGAATGTGACTCACGGGGCAAGGGAAGGGCTTCTGCCATGCCCCAAGTTGAGGTGGCAGCAACAGAAATCTAAAGCAAAGCAAATGGATCTGCGGTTCCCCGTTGGCGTCCTGACCCCAGCTATCTCTCTTCTTTCTGTGAAAAGAGCCCTGATTGCGTGTGGCTAACTCTCCTCTTCCTAGTCAAAGGTTTTTTTATTAAACCCAGATTGATAACTCCTTTTCCTCAGTTGGTGGGAGAGGCTGATGCAGTCTCCTGTTCTGACTTATCTGTTACAGCTGGTTAGCCGACTGTGGGGGTGGGGAGGGAAAAGGCTCTGGAAAAGTTCCTGTGTAAACAAACAAAGTAACAAGATGTACCCAAAAGAAAACAAAGTAACAAGATGTACCCAAAAGAAAGCAAGTATCTTTTTCTTCTTCTGCAAACTATCAAGGACGGAAGTGACACCCTGAACTGCCACAGCCTTGTGCTTGCCAGACACTGCACCCGTGCCCCCCCCCACGAAAAGGAGGGGGAGGAGGAGGAGATGGAGGAGGGGGGAGAGGGAGGGAGAGGAGGTACAGGACAGACACAATGATGGAGAGACTCTGAAGCCATCAGCGTGCTGGCAACCTGGAGCTATCCAATTAGGGTATTTATTTGACTATGTAGGGTAGTGTATTCCTCTCATTTGTCAGCAAGAGTTTGGTTGGGAAAATATTAGCAGTGTGTACTGTGGAGGCGACTACAGCCAGTATGAGTGTGTGGAGAGTCCTTAGCTGTGTCTTCTCCCCTGCCCTGAGCAAGGTGCCTCGAAATGAAGGCAGCAGTTTCTGGTGACCTAGTTCATGTCTTTGAGAAGTTGCAAAAGTGTCCTCCCGCAAAACAAGACAACCACGGCAACCGTACAAGCAAAGTGCAGAGATTGGAGCTAAAACTGCAGCCTCATCTGCAAAGCATCAAACCCACAAGAAAGGATACAGTTGAGGATTGTTCTGTGAATTTCCCAGCTTTGTTCATTGATCGAAACACAACCAAATGCTGGGTCACCTCTTCCTTGTACATCAGATACTTTAAGGAGAGAAACAGAGATACCCCACCCCCACCCACTATGTACACCTTACAAGGTACTTGTGCCCTATAGATACCAGAAAAGGAGTGTGATTTGTAATGGGTTCCCAGCAGCTGTTTCTGAAGTCTTAGAATTTTTTACTTATGGCTAATTAGAAGATTCTTAATTCACAAATCTTCTATTCAGTGTGTTAGACAATGAGGGTTTCCTTGTCCACTGCCACGACTTTCTCTTTATCTCACCTTAAGAAAGCAAACTATAAAATACGTTATTGATAAGGATCTCCACTCACCTCATGCGAACCTCATGATGAAGAGACATCAAGAAAGGTGAAGCTGTATAGAGCTTCATTTCTCTTAACACCAACTTCCTCCGGGACTAGAGCAATTCTCGACCTTTGAAATCTGTTTCCTTCTACGTGAGCTATCTTATTTTTTTAATTATGTGTATGTGGAGGTAGGGACATGCAGGTTCCCTTAGCAGATATCAGATACCCTTGAATCAAGAGTTTCAGATGGTTGAGCCTTTCTGCATAGGTGCTGGGCATGGAACCTGGGTCCTCTTTGAAGAGAAACCCTCTCTTAACTGCCTATTCCTCTGTCCATCCCCTCCTCCTGAACGAAATAGAGTTAAGTTAGATCTTCATTTCTCAACCTCGGCGTTGCCAATATTTTGGACCAGAAAACTCTGAAGATGTTTGCAGCATCCCTGGCCTCTAGCCAATAACATTCCTTCATTGTGTTGTGACCAAACATGTTTCCACACATTGCCAAAAATCCTATGGGGGAGGGGGAGCAGATAAATCACCCCAGCTGAGAACCATTGAATAGATCAGGATTTATAAAAGCCAAAGCACACCCAGCAGTTATGTACATGAGAGACATAAGCCACTTTTTAAGGAAGTAAGCAAATGTAAGAGTTAAGTACTCTCATCTCCTGTGGATTCTTGCCATACCTTATGTGATTACATATATGTTCATACATGTACAGGCACTAGCAACTGGGAAACCTCAGCTGTTAGTCCTCAAATACTGGAAGACAATCTCTCTCTGGCCCAGAACTTACTAAGTTAGATACTCTGGGTGGTCAGTGACATCCCCCCATCCCACGAGGATCTGTTTGTCACTGCCTTCCCAAGTGCTGGGATTACAAGCGTATACACAACTAGCTTCTCTACGTGGATTCCGGAAATGCAATGCACAAGTCCTTCTGTGCCAAGCACTTTACTAAGTAAGCCATCTCTCCAGTCCTCTTTCTATGACTTCAAGAGAGAGTAGTGACTCTGTGGTTATGTAAAATCCCCTTGGCTCTTTAAATGCCAACAAATCATTTCTTGTTGCAAACAGGGGGCGGGATGGGGAGGGGCGGGGGGTGGGGAGTAAGCTCTGAACTTATGTGGTTCAAATTCCAGGTCCCCCTCTTAACAACTTCAGTACTGGGGTAGCTCTTTAATAGGTGTCTCTGTTTCTATCTACAAGGTAACAGTAATGCACTTTGTAAGATTATGCCAGACTTACACAACACAGCACCCAAAAGGGACCCTGGAAAGTGCACACAGTAGGCACTCAATAAATAGCACATTTTTTTTTATCCCGAAGCTATAAAAACATTGCAAATCAAACTAAATACATCTATGGGCCAGACTGAGCCTGTAGGATAAAGTCACAACTCTGGACCATGGGATTTCAAAGGTCCTTTCAAGTTTCTTAAGGTTTCCTGATTCTATTTTATAAAACCAGGACACCATTTGCCTCTTACTAATTCATATAAACTAGTTGGAAAGATAGAACTCTAACGATAGCCAAGACCAGGTAGTCAGACTAGACTTGTGAGGAAACACCAGTGGCAAACTGTGTGTTCTTGATAGCCTTGAAAAGAAAAAATATGGACGCCAACTCTACTCTTCATTTGAGAAAAGGTTACCCGCATGTAAAGGCACATGCATGTAATTCTCCTACTTCGGAGAGTAAGGCAGGCAGACCTTGGTGAGCTGGAGACCAGCCTGATTTACATAGTAAGTTCCAGGACAGTCAGAGCTACGTAAGTGAGACCCTATCTTGAAAAACAAAACAAAGCTAGATCTTACTGCTCTCAGCCATGGTCGTAGATGCTTCTGTTTATTGTTGGTAAGAGACAAGCTCAGAAGTGACTGTCTTGTGCCCATCCCTAAATAGAACATCTCTATGCCCCTCTGCAAGGCTCGACATCATGGAAGAGGGGGACAGTATGAGCCGGAAGGTTGGAAGGAGGTCTGGGAAAGAAGAGACATGTCTGAGAAAGTTCCAGATACGATATGACTGTTGCATCTCTGAACTCATAGTAGCAGGAGTTCCCTGAATAAGACTGGGCCTATCAACATTCCGTCATGCATGGGGGTGGGGCTGATAAGTCCCCACCCCTCTCCCTGAAGAGGAACAGACAAGTTAATGGTTGCTCAGAGAGGAACTGGTCATGTCTCTGAGTGTTGTAACCGCTGGAGAGTGGCCCTGGCTCACATAAACACACCCCTTCGCCATGCTGATGCGGGCAACACTAATTGAATACAATGACGTATAGACAAACAATGAAAGTCAGGATGCAAATAGGAGAGGGAACTGATGGGAAGAAGAGATTCACTTGAGAGAGAGAGGGGGATGAAAGAGGGTAAGGGGGAGAAGAACATGATCTCTTGTGACTCCTTTAAAAGAAAGCACCTGAGATGGGGGTGGGGTGGGGGGAGAGTATCACCCTTGGAAGCCGCCATCCTCAACCTTTTTCTTCCGGAGAAATGACAAGAAAGTACAGTGAGCTGTTATCTGCTTTCTAGCGAAAGTAAATCGACAACTATACGTTGGTGTCATTAGCCCTGTTGCTTGTCAGTGAGACTGTTGATGAAGGCACTAATAAGTTGCCTCCTCCAACCTGATCCTCCCACTGGAAGACAGCATATCCACTCCTGATCAATATTTCGATCTGAGTTACTTATAATGCTGTCAGACATGCAAACCCGCTTCACTCCAGGGTGCAGAAATGAGATTTTATTTATTTATTTATTTATTTATTTATTTATTTATTTTGGTTTTTGCAAAACTGAGATCAGACATTACATGGCCTTGGATGAGCTGTATTGTGGTCTAAAACCATATAACCAGATCAGCAAGACAGAGGATTACCAGGAACTAAGAGTATAGCTCCAATAAGTACACCCCCCGACTCCCCACCCCCCTCATCCCCCACTACCTTTATGCCATGGGATCTAGGAGGATAGCTCACACTGAGCAAGCATGAGGACCTGAGTTCAAATCTCCACCAGCGATGTAAAACTATGGCTGGTGCACTCGTAATGTCAGTTTAGCATGGAGATAAAGGGATCACCGGAGACTGTTGTTTTAAGAAGCCTTAAGCTGGAGCTGGAGAGATGGCTCAGTGGTTAAGAGCACAGGCTGCTCTTCTGGAAGTCCTGAGTTCAAATCTCAGCAACCACATGGTGGCTCACAACCATCTGTAATGGGATCCAATGCCCTCTTCTGGTATGCATGAAGTCAGGATACTCATATACATATAATAAATAAATAAATCTTTTAAAAAAAATTATTATTAAAAAAAAAAGCCTTAAGCCTTTATATCTGCTGTAAACATGAATACAAAGGTGTTTTCTGAGCAAAGCCCTGTTCCCCTCTTACCTCTAAGACTCTAGAGCTCCCAATGATTTTCACCTTTGCATGGGGGGGAGGGGGGTCAGTGTACAGAGGAGGGGAGGGCAGGGCAAGGGAAGGGAAAGCTTGAGCTTCCGAAGAACCACAGCAAATAAATCTGACTCTGACTTGAGGGCAATAAATTTGTAAATTCAGAGCCTAGTGCTATTTCACTAGCACAGATCCAACCAACATGATTCCAGACCAAGTATCTGACATAGATATAATATTCAGCCAACCCAGCTGAAAGGGTGGGGTTTTTTTTTCTATTAATCTGGCAAGTGCATTTAGGAAAGGTTCATTCATATGTTAAGAAAATGTGAGCTCTTCCTTGCTCTATCCAGGATGCAGCACTCTTCTGATAGAAGTTTGATTTTTTTTTTTAATTGTCATTTTAAAATGTAGTCAGTCTCAGGTGTTCTCTGTCTTATCTAGTGTTCTCCACTGAAGACAATGAAATTGGAAAAAAAAATCCTTTTGGAGAATCCACAGTGACTTCCTACAACAGGAGAGCAGCCTGAGAGAGCAGTTATGTCCCATAGAGCCACTGGGGTACTGAACTAGGTTCCTGCAGGTCTATCCCACAGAACCACTGGGGTACTGTACTAGGTTCCTGAAGGTCTGTCCCACAGAGCCACCAGGGTACTGAACTAGATTCTTGAAGGTCTGTCTCACAGAACCACAGGGGTACTTAACTAGGTTCCTGAAGGTCTGTCCCACAGAACCACTGGGGTACTGAACTAGGTTCCTGCAGGTCTGTCCCACAGAACCACCAGGGTTCTGAACTAGGTGCTTGCCACACAGAAGTAGCAACAGAGGCATGCCTTTCCCTCCAGTTAAAATACAAACATTAGAGTCAAGATAGAATTTCATACAAACACCACAAGTGAGAATCCAAATTCTGTGCCAGCAAGATGGCTAGGGTGGTGGTGGAAATGGAGCATGATGACCTGAATCCAATCCCCAGGACCTACATGTCGGAAGGAGAAGTAAGTTACCCTCTGACCTCCACCCACACAGGACATGTGTGCAACTGCTTGCACACACGTGCGCATGCGCGCACACACACACACACACACACACACACACACACACACAAAGAGTCATAATTTTAAACAAAAAAAATTCTAACTCCATGTATCATCTAGATCAGTGGCTTTTTCCAACATTTTCAAAACTAAGCTATTTTAAAACAAACTCTTACACTGTCTTAATGTACAAATGAATGAATGTTTTCAATTTTGTTACTTTAAAAAAAAAAACCTAGATCTAAAACTACCTTCGCCCAATAGTAGGTTAAGTATGCATAGCTTAGCTATGAAATAACTTAGTTTTAAATCAGCAGTGGCATGTCTGTCAGTAACAGTTTTTGTAATTTGGACACAAGTCTGAATTGCAAACACAGTCAGTGTCCAGTTGCAATCTTCTTGTTCAGGGGCATCTGAATGACACATTGAAATGTTCACATAAAACAAAGACGGACAAACAAGTCAGTTACTGTGCAGGGAAACCACCCCTATACACAAAACAGGCAACACACAGACAGCCGAATCTCAGGAGGAAAAAGATTGAAGCAGAAGAAATACCCAAAAGATAGTAGCTGCAATTTTTTTTAAGCCATTGAAAGATTCCAGCCCACAGATGCCAGATCAGCAAACCTCCAAAGTGTCTAAAACAGTGGTTCTCAACCTGTGGCTTGAGACCCCAAGCCCCTTCACAGGTGTCACCAAAGCCCATCAGAAGGCACAGATATCTAATTATGATTTATAACAGTGACAGTTATGAAGCAGCAACAAAATAATTCTATGGGGGGAGGGGCGGTCACCAGGAAGGTTAAGAACCACTGATCTAAAAGCAAAGAAATTCACACAGAAGCATGCAGTAGTTGGGCCATTTAATAATCATGGGGAAAGGTGGGTGTTAGCTGGTGGGAGTGGAGGGATATATTCAGTTCAGGGAAACCACACGACAACGAAATATAAAAAGCTTCCAGAGAGCCTTAGGACGCCGGAAGCTGGCAAGCCCCGTTGCCCTGCAGCCTCAACAAACTGAATGGTCCTGAAAAACACCAAAGATCTTTAGAAAGATCCTTCAACTGCCCTAAGAAATGGCCTAGTATGTGCACTTGGAACATTGTGCACATCTGCTAGTTCTGGCCCCTGGTGGTGAGGGAGGGTGTTTCTCTGATATAAGGCACATTGGAGACTCAAGTTCTTTTTTTTTTTTTTTTTTTTTAGATTTTTAAGATTTTTTTTTTTTAAAGATGAGTAGGGAGGAGGGTACTGGATTCCATTACAGATGGTTGCGAGCCACCATGTGGTTGCTGGGAATTGAACTCAAGACCTCTGGAAGAACAGTCAGTGCTCTTAACCTCTGAGCCATCTCTCCAGCCCCGAGACTCAAGAGACCCTTTAATTCTTGCACTTGAGAGGTAGAGGTAGACGGATCTGTGTGAGTTTGAGGCTAGTCTGGTCTACAGAGTAAGTTCCAGGACAGCCAGAGCTACACAGAGAAATCCTGTCTCAAAAAATGAAGAATGAATAAAACCTGTGTTTTCTGATGGGGTACTGGAAATGGACCATGTTAATAAGGGACCACCATCATTGAGATGGACTCTTCTAGGAACCGTTCCATCTCTCATGGGGTCAAAAGGTGTGGTCTGGAGGGGGTGGAGGGGGACGGGCACAAGCCTTAAAGACTTCCTGTAAACGCAAACAATGTGTAGATTTTAGTCTCTTCCCTCCAGCTTGGAAAGACCTACACATGGACCACCGTATCCCTAAGGAGGTGCCATCGGACATAACTGGTCCATTTGTGTCCTGTAACATCCACCACCCAGAATATTGAACAAGGTCACGTTTGCCTCTCTCATCTAATTAAAATCATACCCGTGGCAAGATAATGGCAGGAGGGAGAGAAAGACATGGGCGGTGGCTTGTCTGGGGAGAAACTCAAATGTTCTCACAGTCCTTTGGAATCCATTGAGACAGCTGAGACATCTTAATCCCTTTCCCTCTGTCTTCAGATGTCATTCGAGGATCAGAATGGGAGAAGTGAATGACTGAGCAATCAAAGGCGAGCTCAAGTTTAAAAGAAGTAAATTAATACAAGGAAGCGCAACATGGGGATGGGGGCAGGACCTGTGTGGGGAAATTAGCACCGCCCTCTATATGTTTTGAACCGGGGAATGAGAAACTTGGAAGGGTGAGAAATGTTGGTGCCAAGGTGGTATAGAGGAAGGAGTGATTAGCTCCAATCTCTCCTCACTTGTGATAGTTCCATGGAGTTTTTTTTGGAGGAGAGCTGGCTGTCACCCTTTGGGAAGAACCTCCTGGCTAACTCCTCCTTCCTTTGATGCCTGGGGAGCTTGGCCATTAAAATCTGCCTTGGGCAAAATCTCAGCAGGCAGATTTCTAGTCCAAGGGAAGAGCTTTGACAAAACTTTAATAAAATTTAGTAATAATAATAATAATATAAAAATCTAGTTCTGATTGGCACCAAGAACTGTTGAGTTAAACTAAAGTTTACCTGTATATTCAGATAGGTTGTCTGGGGAGAGCCGGCCCCCTTCTGCAGGATGCTCTATAATGAAGCTCTCTGCCTGTTAGCATCTGTTCACAACCACCTACCTGAGTCCTTGATCCAAAACTCTCATAGGGGTTGGGGGAGTTTCTTAGGTTGCCTTAATGCATTTAAAGGGAGAATTTTACAAACTTTCCTGTGGTGTGACAGGAAGCTGAAGAGGGTTAACAGACACACACACACACACAAACAAACACACACACACACACATCAACTATTTTTAATCCAGGCATTTAATTAAAAATTAACTTTTAATCTGATGGAATCATTTTCATTATTTAAAATTCAGTGAAAGGGGCCTCCTTTAAAATTGAGTTTGTGCTGAGCAGTGGTGGCACACGCCTTTAATCCCGGCACTTGGGAGGCAGAGGCAGGTGGATTTCTGAGTTCGAGGACAGCCTGGTCTACAGAGTGAGTTCCAGGACAGCCAGAGATACACAGAGAAACCCTGTCTCGAAAAAAAAACAAAAACAAAAACAAAAAAAAAAAAAAAAAAAAAAACCAAAAAAACAAATAAATAAATAAATAAAATTGAGTTCACAACATTGGATCTCCCTGTTAGAATATCACTCTAAGGGAAGATGCTTTCTTCTGTGTAGAGGTGATACATAGACTTGCGGGCTGATTATAAGAGATATCATTGAGATTACTTTGCATTCAAACACACACACACTCACACAGAGGGAGAGAGAGAGAGAGAGAGAGAGAGGGAGGGAGGGAGGGAGGGAGGGAGAGAGAGAGAGAGAGAGAGAGAGAGAGAGAGAGAGAGAGAGAACAAAACGCTTCAAAACATTTCACCAGCCCATCCAACCCCTCTGCCTCTTCTATTTCTCTGTGCTACACAGGGGGTCTACAAGCAGCCATCTTTCTTGTCCTACTTACTAGGATCTCTAGTCACATGCAGTAGAAAAATAACTCTATCCTCTTCAGCTCCATCAACACACAGACTGTTGCCATGACCTTACAAGAGCTTGATGCTGTAATAGTTACTTTTCTTGCTACAGTGAAACACCAGACAAAAGCAACTTAAAGGAGAAAGGATTTATTTTAGCTCATGGTTTGAGGATACAGTCCATCATGGTGGGGGAGGTATGGCAGCAGGACATGAAGCACCCACAGTCAGAAAGCAGACATAAGTGCTGCAGCTGGCTCAGCTAGTTCTCTCCTTGTGTCTTGATCTGAGACACCAAGTCCATTTAGGATGAATCTTCCTTCATCAGTTAATCGAACCTAGAATCTCTCTCACAGACTTGCCCAGAGGTTTGCTTCCTAGGTAATTCTAAATCCCATTAAGCTGACAAAGTTAACTGTCACAAGAGCAGCTTCTGTAACAATTTAGTTTTATCCAAAAGGTTATTAAACAGAGAACAATCATTTGAGATATCTATTTATCTATATCTAACATGTTTATATCTATATACAGATAGATATATAGACATATAGATAGAGGTAGACATAGACAGATATAAATATACAGATATATGGATATATCTCAAATGGTTTTTCTGTTTAATAACCTTTCATATAAAATACTATATTATATACACACATATATCCATGTGTGTATATATACATGTGTATATATGTGTATGTGTATGTATACATATATATACATATATATGTATATATACACACACATGGATATATGTGTGTATATAATATAGTATTTTATATATTATATATACATATATATGTACATATATACATATATATATATATATTAGAGAGAGAGAATAAATGGCCTTTTTTAGGTATGCCTTACAGAGCAGTGTGTAGTGTTAGCAAACTCTGAAAGAGCCTCTTTCTGTTCTGCTCTTGTTTATCCAGTAGCTCCTCTCAGTGACGTCACAGAAAGACCCTGTTCTAAGAATGTTATGCAAATGCTCTAAAATTAGTGTGAGACTATTTCCACACTATACTGCCCACTCTTACTCTAGCGGTGGAAACAACAATAACAAAAAAAAAAAAAAAAAGATGTGGATACCTACAGGCTGGTGTCAGGGAAGAAAATCTATTTGCTAACTAACCCCTTGCCTTTTCATAGCTGGCATCACACAAATGCCAAGCTGGCATAATCACATGGAAGTTGAGCTTTTAAAGCACAAAGAAACCTACTGTGCTTCCTTGTTACACCTGCACTTCCTGGGCCACTGGCATTCGGATTTGTGTGTATGTGTATTTCCAGTCCACTTCTACTGCTATCACAGATGCACTGCACTGAGTATGCTTCAGCACTGACATGCAGCCAAAGCAGAATTTACATGGCAGTGAGATGTTCACAGGGTGACTCTTGTACAAGGACATGCTCACTCTCCAAGTCATCTTTCCTGGCAACTTTGGATCAGCTGCTAACAAAACTGTCTGAGTAATAGTCCCTACACTGTGTCTCCATTACAATCTTTTTTTTTTTTTTTTTGCTTTCTTTTTATTTAAGATTAATTTTGGGTTTTATTTATGTGTATGCATTCCTGTCACTGTGTGTGTGTGTGTGTGTGTGTGTGTGTGCGCGCGCGCGCGCTTGCATGCGTGCCTAGCACATATGTGCAGGTATCTGTGGAGACCAAGATAAGATTTCAGATCCCCTAGAACAGTTCCAAGGAATTTGTGAGCTGCCTGACATGAGTATTAGGCACTGGACTCAGGTCTTTTTCAAGAGCAGCAAATAGTCTTAACTGCTAAACTGTCTCCAGATCCTAGGACTTGGTCATGCGGTGAACCTCTCAAAGCCAGGGGCAGGACAAAGCTTGTTCAAATTCTTTGGCACGCTTTTTCAGAGCTAGCTGAATGCTCCACCCTGATGAAAACCTGCCTGTCCCTTCCATTTCTCCCTATCATGGCCTCTCACTCTCAAGTGTGTGAGTCCTGCCTAGGGCCCAGGGTCACATGACTTCCAACCTAGCCATATATGGAGTAAAGCAAAACTCCACAAAGCAGAAATCAAGAGGAAGCAGAGGCATGCTACTTCAGGGTATCACACAGAATGGATCGTGTTCCCATGATGCAATACTTTTTCCCCCTCCTACATTACAGACATATTGAAAGGATCATGCTTGAGCCAGTATTGAATGATTCCTTATCTCACATAGACTGACTTTGATTTAGTTGGGAGGGTAAGAAACAGTCACACACACGCACAAACAAAAACAAAAACATGACTACCAATCGTTAGCCAGTGGGCACAGGATATATTTCTGAGACTAGTTAATAAAATGTACCATCATCCTCCCTTTGGAAGTGGTGTGTATCTTATAGTTGTTAATTTTATATTGTTCAAAATGTACGTATAGGTGTATGTGCGTGTGTGTGTGTGTGTGTGTGTGTGTGTGTGTGTGAGAGAGAGAGAGAGAGAGAGAGAGAGAGAGAGAGAGAGAGAGAGAGAGAGAGAGAATGTGTGCTTTCCCTCACTTCTTAATAGCTTATCATCTAGTGGTCATAAACACACCATCTCTGATGATAGTTCCTCCTTCCAGTTTCAAGTCACCAAAATTGATCATGACAAGCTTCGTAATCAGTGAGGTTGTTACAAATACAGTGGATGATGGCCTAGTAAGACCCTCAGAGATTCTATGAGCCAAACACTGTCTCCATCAGGTATCCACACCAGACACACACATACCCATGCAAAAAAAAGAGAAAAATATCTATATTGTTGAAATGTCATAATTACCATTAGCAAGAGGATCTTGAAAGTAGAGGAAAATGTGACAGTTTCATAAGGAGGTGGGGACTACAGAAGAAGCATTCAGATATGAGTAAGAATTCACAGGAAGAAGCAACAGAGCAGCTTATGTGCACACACACACACACACACACACACACACATATGTACAATTTGAATGACATACAGTTAACAAATATACAATGCATACCACTTCCAAAGGGAGAGTCTTGGTTAGAATGAGAATGATCCTCATAGGCTCACATGTTGGTCCCAGTTGGTGGAACTGTCGGGGAAAGGATTAGGAGGTATGGCCTTGTTGGAAGAGGTGTGTCACTAGGGGCCAACTTTGAGGCTTTAAAAGCCCACACCATTCCCCGTTAGCTCTCACTCACTACCTTATATTTGTGGGTCAAATGTCAGCTCTCAGCTACTATTCCAGAGCCATGTTCTCCTGCTGGCTGCCACGCCCCCCTAGGATCGTGGACTCTAACCCAAATTAAATGTTTCCTTCTGTAAGTTGTCTTGGTCATGGTATTTTGTGGTGGCAATAGAAAGAAAAAAAAGCTAAGACAAAAGATGCTATCACATCGAGCCATTGCTGTGGAAGGCCTGACCATGCTGTTTTGTGGAGAAACATGAAAGACTTTGGACTAATAAGTGGTACAATACTGTAATCAAAGTTTAATGAGGCAGCTAGTAGGGACTTGGAAGACAGTAGTGCTGAGAGCATTGTAGACGATGGAGGCCCAGTTCAAGAGATTTCTGTAGCTGTAGGCTTTTCCATCTGGACTCTTTGTTCCCAAATATAACAACTCTAAGACTTAATAATATATGAATAAATGCTGAGGCCGTACGCTTTGGCTTCTTCACTGGCTAGCTCATAACTTGTTTAACCTGTTTGTTCTATTTTATGAGTACCACATGGATGGTTACCTATCCTTCAGTTTCATGCAACCATCTCCTTGGAGTTTCAGGGTGAACCTCCTATACCTGACTCTATCTTAGAAACCTTCCTTTTGTACGGGAACGTCCATCTTCCCATTTCTTGCCCAAGCTAATAAACCATCAACATTTTATTGACAGATGATTACATAAGAGATTCTGTCAATAATTTTAAAGGGGAACAATATTAACAACTTGCCTGGAGACCACAGTTTTGACATTTTGGCTACAAATATGACTGCTTTAGGCTCTTGTCCTAAGAATATGTCTGAGGAGGAATTGAAGAATTCTTGAGTACTTTCATTGGCAGAAGAGATTTCAAGACAGCCTAGTATTGCCTCTGCCGAGTGGCTGTTAATGATCACTCTTATGCATACCTAAAATGGAAAAGAGATACTAAATGTACAGTTTGAAGAGAAGAAGTGCACCAGGAGGTTTAATGTTTGAGCCAAAGCTTCTGATGAAAGAGACAAGGAGGGCCCTGGTACAACATGGAATAAAGTGGTACATTCAGAGGGTGACCCCCACGGAACTATCCCTGTAATCGCTGAAAGGAAAAGTCTAAGGAACTTTCTGGTCCTAAAAAGAAACAATGACTTAAAGTTTATGGAAATGTAATTCAAGGAGTGGGCCTGGCTCCATCCCAAGCAAGCAGCCAAACTGAGAAGCTTCAGCCACAGTGGTTCTGGCTTTAGAATAAGGAAGGATACAGGGGTCAGTGGATTGTGGTCACTTTGTCTAAGGTTACAGGAAGCTGCTGAGCCCATCTGTGTGTCAGGGGAGTCCCCAAAGTGGGGGCTCAGAGAGAGAGCCCATTTGTGAAGCTGTGTAAGTGAAGCTTGGATTGTGTTGAGGACCCCAAGATGCTGGAGACACAGGAACTGTAGGGTGTCTGCCAAGAAGAGTTGCAGACAGAGAGTAGAGCTGGCCCGAGAGAGACTTAGCAAAGCTGGAAGGGTGGGGCCATCTAAGCCCTTTGCCATGAGACGTGAAGTCAAAGGATTTGGAGTTTATCTGGCTGGTTTTCAAACTTGTGTTGGTCCAGTATTTCGTCTGTGCCCCTAAGCCTCCCTTTTGGAATGGCAATACATGTTCTGAGCTATTGTATGTTGAAAGTCTGTGCTTTGCTTTTTAATTTTACTGGGGGGTTGCAATTAAGAGATTGTCTCAGAATCGACTTTGGAATATATACATATCTATCCCCATAATTGACGGCTCTAATATTTCTATGAAAAACAAGTAAACTGAACAATAAAAGGGGTTTTGTGCATTGTTACAGAAATGTTTACAGACTACTTCCCTATTTTTCACTTTTTTAAAAAACTTTTTGTCACTAATTAATTAATTTTACATCCCAATCAGTTACCACTCCCTCCTCTTTTTCTAATTCCTCTCTCCTCTCCCCTCCCTTCCCTTCATCTCCCCTTCCCTTTATCCTCAGAGAAGGGGATGTCCCCCATGGATTTCTACCTGCCTTGGTGTATGGACTTTTAAACGGTGTTGAGACTGTGGAAATCTATGGGGACTTTTGAAATTGGGCAAATGCTTTGGTATGAGGTAATCTTATGGGGACCTGGGGATAAAAAGTGGTGGTCTAAACAAGAACCCATAGGCTAGGGTTCAGATGTGTGGCCATGTTGGAGACGGCGTGTCACTGGGGGTGAGCTTTGAGCTTTCGAAATCCCCCACTATTCCCAGTTAGCTCTCTCTTCCTGTTTGTGGGTCAGATGTAAGCTCTCAGCTACGACTCCAGTGCCGTGACTGCGTGCCTGATTCCATGTTCTCTGCTGTGTTAGTTAGGGTTTTACTTCTTGTACAGACACCATGACCAAAGCAACTCTTTGAAGGACAACATTGAATTGGGGCTGGCTTACAGGTTTAGAAGTTCAGTCCATAATCATCGAGGCAGGAACATGGCAACATCCAGGCAGACATGGTGCAGGAGGAGCTGAGAGTTCTACATCTTCAAATGAAGACAGCTAGAAAAATACCGGCTTCCAGATAGCTAGAATGAAGGTCTTAAAGCCCATAACCACAGTGACACACCTACTCCAACATGGCTACACCCTCTAATAACACCACTTCCTGGGCTGAGCATATACAAACCATCACACCTGCCATTATGGACTCTACCCTGTGGAACTTTGAGAACCCAAATTAAATGCTGTCTAGGTCATAGTATTTTGTCAAGGTAAGAGAAAAGCAACTAAGATGAGAAGCAATGAGTGACATGGCTCCTGGAAATGGGGACATGGAAACCAAAGGGACCGAGGCTTTGACAGACATTGTATACCCTGCCAAAGAGCATGGGAGCGTGTTACTCAGGAGACCGACATGACAGTCGGTCTAACGGAGAACACACAGAAGGAGATACATGAATCAGGAGAAGTGCTGTAATAGCCTGGGATCGAAGATCCAAATTGCTCATGTGTTGCTTTATCTGGTTTCCATTTTGTTCCAAAGAAAATAAAAGGGGAATGTTGAAGTATACATAGAATATTAAACACAAGGAGTTAAGAGCAGAATAAAAGAAGAATGAAGATAAAAAGGTTGAAAGGTTTCAAGTGATCTCATGTGGAGTCGGACATGTTGGCACAGAACCATCACCCCAGCACTGGGGAGCCTGTGAAGCAGGAGACTATATCGAAATAAGTCTGTGAAACTTGCTCTGATCCAATGGTTTAACATTTCTGCATTTGCTAGAACATAGCTCTATGCCTTAGAATGTAACAAGCTATAATAAATAAATAAATAAACAAACAAACAAACAAACAAAAAACCAAAAAACCCAGAAAACCAAGCTAATGTGTTGGCTTCAAGAGAGGAATTGATTTGTCTCACAAGACAGGAATTCCAGGGATAGAATCAGGTATCCGTGGGGGATCAGCATCCCTACCAGAGACTCAGATATTGTCTTAGTTTGGGTTTCTATGGCTGTGATGAAATACCATGACCAAAGAAATTTGGGAAGAAAGAGGCTTATCTCAGCTTATACTTCCAGGTAACAAGTCATCACTGAGGGAAGTCAACCTTGAACTTAAACGGGGCAGGGACCTGGAGACAGGAGCTGACGCGGAGGCCATGGAAAGGTGCAGCTTACTGGGTTGCTCACTGCTTTCTTATAGGACCCAGGACCACCAGCCTCATGATGGCAGCAACCACAGTGGGCTGGGCCCTCCCCCATTGATCATTCATTAAATATTTTTTTTTTTTTACAGCTGGATCTTATGGAGGCAATTTCTCACTTGAGGCTCCCTCCCTTCAGATGACTCTAGCTCTTGTCAAGTTGACATAAGCTAGCCAACACGGACGTTCTGTGTTTCTGCCCTGTCACCCTGGATGTGAGTACAGCTTCATGCTTGCCCTTGTGGTCCCAAGCTGGTCACTGCGTCTTGAGGCTGCCCATCTTCTCTACAGAAAAAGGAAGAAGGCGAAAAGGAGAAGAAGAAGGACACAGGGTTAAAAGGAAATGACTAACTTGTCTGTGCCTTTTGTTTTCTGTGGAAAGGAAAAAACTTTCTCAGAATCCGCACTTAGATTACTTCTGCTTGTCCTCTGTTGGGCAGAATGTGTCAGATAGGTACCGCCAGCCAGAAGTGTCTGGGTCAAAGAGATTTGTGGATATGAGTAGGGTCAACCTTCACCAACATTCTCAAGAGCCACATGCCCAGGCATTGGTGACACATGCCTGTAACCTTAGCACTTGGGAAATAGAGGCAGGGGGATCCCGAGTTCAAGGTTATTTTGATTACATTATGAGTTCAAAGGTAGCCTGGGGCACAAGAGATCCTCCCACCCTTGATTACAATGAAAAAGTAAATGACCTATAACATTTAGTATTTAGCTAGGCCAACTGTCCTGGAAGCCCCAGGGATCCTCCTATTTCTGTCTCCAGTGCTGTCAATACCAGATTTTTTCTTTTAAGATTTATGAGCACATGCTGTCCTCAGACACACCAGAAGAGGGCACTGGATCCCATTACAGATGGTTGTGAGCCACCATGTGGTTGCTGGCAATTGAACTCAGGACCTCTGGAAGAGAAGTCCGTGTTCTTGACCACTGAGCCATCTCTCCAGCCCCCAAGATTCTTTAAAATGAGCATGCTGGGCCATCTGAAGTCGAGTCTGCTTTCTCATGGTAGTTGGTGGCTACACTTCTGGTTCTTCTCAATCAGGCAGCAGCAGTAGAAGAGAATTTGTAAAGTTGCTCCCGCCCCCTCTCACGGCCCTTGCCCCATAGCCTCTGCCTTTCTGTCTATCACTGTGTTGACAGTCCTTTGGGCCCCGGTTGAGGTCCATGCTTTTGCTCTTCTGCCAGATGCCACCTGCTTGTCACCTACCTGATGCCTTTGGCTCACCCGACTCATCTGATTCCTTTTTTTTTTTCTTTAATAAAATCCCCTTTGTCGGTTTGCAAGCGTGTCACCATCCCTCCCACCTTAAACGCCATTTTCCCTGCCAAAGGTTCGTTTCTTTCTGAGAAACGTTTCCTTTAAAAAAAAAAATTGCCTATTTCTCTTGACTCCAGTCAAGTCCTTCTTTGTCTTTCTTGAGCTTATTTCCGTAAGACCGTCATCCCAAACATTTGACCATAGCACTCATCTAGGTCACCAATGATTTCCAAGTTGCCAAGTCCAGGCCTGCTGCTTGTGCCCTGAACTACTCACCGCCTGACCCTACCTGCCATTGGGGGTTGGAGGTGAAGTGGCAGCCGGTGAGAAGCACTGCAGCAAGCTCATCTTGAACGCTGCTACAAGCTCCTTTAACACCCTCCACCCGCACCCCATTGGTCCCAAGGAAGCGTCTCTTCTAAACAGCAGTTCCCGATTGGCTGGCATTGCCTGCACCCGCAATCCTTGGTCTCTCAGGCAGTCCTCAATTAGGTCCTCCTGCAGGAGATGCCTTTGTGGCTGGTGTTCCTCCTACACATGCCAAGTCTCAAGCCTATTTGACTGGGTCACTGTATAATAGTCACTCCTGATGAAGCAAATCCATCTCTCACTCTTAGGGACTTCAGCCCATTCTGGATCTCCTCTGGACTCCCAGTATGCTCTCTTCCCTGTGAATCTGGAACTTAATTTGTTCTGGAACAATGCTATCCAAACTCACCTCTTCACCAGCGAGCCACTCTCTAGGATCATAGGTAACCGTGCCAAGACTGAACCTGTTTTCCCAAACACTGCAGTGCCAGAAGTTTCCAGACATTATAGTCTCGACTGCTTCCCATACTTCCAGCCTTATGTCTCCAGCTATGGGTCCAGCATTTCCAGCTGGATATTCAGGTCATTTCACACACAAGACATGCCCAAACTAAGCCCGGCCTTTGCCGCCACTCTTGCCTGGTCCCGTTTGTACCATCGCTTAGAGGAAAGCAGCCATGCCCGCCATGAAAACCTCCTTGTCTCTGTGTTTCCTCCATGGCTGCTCCTCACTATCGTCTCTCTATCCTGACTCCAACTATATCTGACTATCTCTCTGATTCCATCTCTATGTCTCTACCCACTATCGTCTCTCACCTGAATTGATGGTAGATTTTCTTCTTTTTGTCCGATAATTGTCTCTTTCAAAAACTCAGTGTGGGAGTCAAGATGGCGGCACGATCCTCGGTGTTACTCTATTACCACGCTCAGATTAAAAACTTTAACCCTGGCACCTGGCCCTGCCATTCTTCATCCATGTCATGATGTTGATCTCTTAGGAAATCTTTCTGAATCTGTAGATTCTTGATCAGAATAATAGTCTTTTTGAGACAGGATACCTTGTAGCCTAGGCTGGTCTTGCTCTTTATGTGCTGAAGTGACATGTTTGTGTCGCGGAACTGAGCTTCTGCAGGGATGGGGGGGGGGGGGGTCTCATGCATCTAGGCACACACTCTAGCACCTGAACTCCATTCCCAGGCAAGAAAAAAAATCATTTCTAGATCCATAAAATAATCTAGATGCAACTGAAAAGAAATTGATATTAAAATTAGCTGTCAACAGTGGTACAAAAAAGGCAAATGTGACATCTGAATCTATAAAGGTCCTCAGTAGATAACAGTCCCAGAAAGACAACAAAGCGAGAGACTTCATTCCAGACAACCTGGTCCCCACTCCATCTCTACCCTCACTTCCAGCTATAGTGTCCTCTGGCTCTGAGCTCTGGGAAGCCCATCTTTTTCCTTCAGAGGACAGAGCTCAGTGGGATGTGCTCCCTCACCAGGTCATTTCCTCATTCTGCCTGGCTTCCTTGATAGTTTACCCCTCATACTTCAACGACCTGACAGTTGCTCCCCACCCCCCACTCTCCCCCCCCCCCGATCCCCCCCCAAAAAAAAACTCTTCAGAGTTATCCCCCTGTATCCCCGTGCTGCCCGGCCCCTCTTTGTTCCCTGACCAAATGTCAAATGTGCCTCACCAGCCAGACCTTCCTTGCTGCTTGGATTCCTTCATAACCTTTATGACCTTGTGTGAGGCTGAAAGAGACAATTAATTAATAAAGAGAGATAGGCAGAGGCACAGGAACTATTCTCGTTTCATTGTTTCTGGGATAAATCAACGTCAGCAACAAAAGACAAACTCTCTGACCAAAAGCGACTCCAGGAAGAAGTTTCTCGGCTCACACACCCAGTGCTTCACAGAGGGAAGTTAGGACAGGAACTCGAGCAGAAACCATGGAGGAACTCTGCTTGGTTGGCTTGGTTGCTTGGTTGCTCTCTGGTACATGCTACCTGGGTTAGCCTTCTTGCAATTTTGGTTGAGCCTAGCCTTCAATTGCTGAGCTAGCCTTCTCCAACAGAGAAAGCCCAAGCTGCCTAGGATTGGTACCACCTAGAGTGGGATGGGCCTTCTCTCTCTCTCTCTCTCTCTCTCTCTCTCTCTCTCTCTCTCTCTCTCTCTCATGCATGCACACACAGACACACACACACACACACACACACACACACACACACATCATCTGTCTAGATAGCCTCCCCAGGCATAGCTGCAGGCCAATCTGATAGATGTGGTCCTTCAGCTTGAGGCTCCCTATTCTTTGGTAACTCAAGGTTGTGTTAACAACAAAAATTAACCAGGACACATACATGATAGATATAGATATAGATATAGATATAGATATAGATATAGATATAGATATAGATATAGACATATATGTGTATATATACATATATATGCAGATATGATATATGATAGCACATATACTGTATTAGTTATTCTTTTGCAACCGTTACCAAGGCAACTTATAGGGGAGTTTATTCAGATTTATGGATATAGAGGGCTAAGAGCACATCAGGGCAGGAGGAGCAAGAAGCTGAGAGGCCACATTACCTCAAACACAAAGCAGAAAGCGCAGAAACTGGAACAAGAGAGTGAGGCTCTGCCTTGTCAAAGCCCACCTCCCTATTTCCCCCCGTAAGACTTTACCTCCTACGCCTGCCAAGGACTGTGTGGTCAGATGTCTTCTAAGGGAGACATTTCTCATCTGAACAACTACATATACATGCATGTGTATGTGCAAATCTGAGAGAGAATGTCTTGGCTAATTGCTTTTGTACAAACACACACTTATAGTTTCTTGAATGACAGACTTTTTAGCCAATAGTTTTGTTTATTAATGCATGTCTAGTACCTCCTATAGTGCCTGGCACACTTACCGATCCTTAACAACTATTTATTGAAAGAGTAGACAGTGAACCCCTCTCTGCCAGATCAGAGAGCAACTATGATCAAGAAAGTGACTCCTAGCTTTGCCCAAAAATGTTTCAAGATCAAAATACCCATGGCGAGACTCTGGGTACAGCTCAAGTGTGGATGGCTTGCCTAGTATGTAGCAGGTCATGGGTTTGACCTGTAGCAACATACATATGCATGCATGCACACACACACACACACACACACACACACACACACACACTGTTACTATGGGATATTGCTCCCTTAATGAGATGTTTTACTTTGGAACCTTTATCCTGGAAGGTCTGACAGTGGGCAGACTTCTTTACTTGAGTGTTTGATCATGTGACCATTTTTCTTAGTTTCCATGGAAAGAAATGGCTACAGTCACTCTTTGTCATGTCTGGGTCTTTTAAACGAGATTCTATCCCAGAAACTAAGCATAAAGAGACAAGAAAGAAAACGCAGTGCTAGATTAGATTGTACAAGATACTGTCAGAATCTTAGCAACAGAATCAAAATAGTGTTCAGGGCACTGCAGACTCGTGAAAGAATGCACTGTTTTCTTAATTGGGGTGCCGTCCAATCTACAGAGAGACGTATTTCTTCTCCAGGGCTGCCGATTTCAAACTGTGACTACTGAGCTCTCTCTAACCCTGAAGTCAGCTTTTCAGGAAAAGTGACAAGGGACCGTGGGAATACTTCAAACAATGAAAAATAAAAGCTAACCTGGGGCTTGCCAAATCTGCAGGCAGGGAGTCCTAATCCCAACGTTAATCCCTTGTGTTGAGGGTAACATAAAACCATAGTTAATGTTTCTGTTTAGTTTCTGTTGTTTGTTTGATGGGAGCTTGACCTTGCTTTTTTTTTTTTTTTTTTTTTTAATCACTTCTCATTGAAGGCACCAGCCTGCTTCGATATATGTTTCGGGGTTGTTTGTGCATGGGGTTGGTTGGTGGTTGATCGCGTGACCAGGTGTCATGAAATGAGTCTCCAAAGAGTGTTGAGATGGATGCTGGTCCCTGGAAAAGGGAAGAAAGTTCTACCAGGTGGTGTAAAGGTCAGACCAGGATCATCCTCTGGAGTCCACCATCTCTTTATACCATGAACATTCAGAATCCTCTCTACTGGTAATTTTGAAACACAAAAACTGAATTTTGAATTTTAAAAACTGGGTAGTTTTTTTAACGAGAGCATCTAAAGCCAATAATTCAGCTGACATTCACTGGATGGTAGGATTTGCTGGCCTGACCCAGCAGTATAGACAGCTGAGAAGCTAGCCAGGACTATTTTGTATTTTTTTTTTTTCAATGAAACCAGGATGGGTGTGGAGGAGATTCTGAAGGTCCCCATTGATCCAGGCCAGGTGGGGCCTGTGGGACCAGGAAGACAGAAGCCATGTGCATACTTATAAAAGAAGGAACGAAACTTTGGAAATTGGTAATCCAGATGACGACAAGAGTCAAGAGCCCAGAGGGATGTAGTAAGAAAACTCAGAGGTTATCCAAGAAGGAATAGATTTAACTCTGCTAGGTTGGAAGACAGAGAACAGAGATGGCATTATTGGGGTGTGAGAGCTTGTTTGATAGGAACCAGAACAACAAAGACACCCCATTTCTGCCAGCAATGCTATCTGTACCCTGAAATCTGCTTCAGCCTCTCCCGGTTGTGAGATCGTCTCCAGATCCAGCTGGTCTGCAAGCATGGACAACACATCTTGAAGGAGTCAGTCTCCTGTGATAACAGAAACAATCAGGGAAAGGGGCGGGAGGAGCTCTAGACCCGGATGCCCAAGACTAGAAGAAGTGATCAGGGCAGTAGGGGCCAGTCTGCCGTGGCACTGCAGGGGTGTATAGGGACTCATAGACACCCCTTTCTAGAGCTGAGAAACAAGATGGATAACATGACCCTCTCAGACTAAAGAAACCCTCATCAGGACTGGCTGCTGAAGAGAGATAGCTAGTGGGTAAAGTGTTTACCACTCAACCCTGAGGACTGGTCCTCTGATCCCCAGCGCCCACATAAATGCCACACAGGTGTAGTGGCTCATCTGTAATTCTGCATCCATCTGGAATACAGAGACTAGAGATGCCAAGGGTAAGGTGACTGGCGAGACTAGTCAAATCAGTGAGTGCTGGCTTCAAGGAAGTGGTCCTATCTAGATGGAGAGTTGTAGGAGGAGGGCACCAGACAGCCACTTCTGGTTTCCAAGTGCACATAGGTACACATCACACACATACATGTGCATTGAATAGGAGAGCCAATGGCCATCCAACCCCATGAAAGGTCAATGCCATGCACCCTCCAGGCTGAGAGAGACATGTGCTGGGATTGTTGTCTTCATCATCTCCTGAGAACAAAGCAGCCACATCCCAGAGGTTAGACCTCACCTCCACCCCTACTTCTCAACTTTACCTCTATTCACCAAGCCCTTACTGCTGGGGACACACACACCTTCTTTGCATTACAGAAGTAGAGGGTTACAGGCATTCCCAGTGTCTCAAGAGAGTGGGAAAACAAATCCCTAAACCCCCTCTAAGAAAAGTGCATAAAACTGGTGTGCTGAACTGGGCAGTGACTAATTGTATCGACATCTGAGTTGGGTTGGATATTTATTTGAAATATAAGTGTGTTAAACCATAAATGACTTGAGAATTTGACAACCGGACCTAATTTAACAGTTCGGTCTAAATTTAGTATTCCCATCCCTCGTTCTAAGCAGGGAACAAAAACTTGTCAAAGACATGTTAGATGTGTTTCTAACGAAAATTGGGCATCATTTGTACAGAGCTTCCAAGCAAGTGTATATTCAGTCTTTTGTGTGTTTTGTGTGCTCTGTGTGTGTGTGTGTTTGTGTGTGTGTGTGTGTGTGTGTGTGTGTATGTGTCTATGCCTGCGAGCACATGTGGGTATGGGCATGCCACAGTGTGAGTGGGGAAGTCAGAAGGCAATGTGCTGGAGTTAGCTCTCTCTTTCTACCATGTGAGTCCTGGGAATGGAACTCAGGTCATCAGACTTAGAAGCAGGTGCCTTAACCCACTGAGCTCTCTTACCGGCTCTATTCATGGAGGAGGAGAAATAGAGACTTAGCAAACCTGGGGAGTGGGAATTCTAGATATGTTTCTCTCTTTAAAAAAGGAAAAAAGAAAAACTATAGATAGATGGTACATCGATAGATACATAGATAAATAGATGAATAAATAGATATATGATAAATACATGCATAGACAGATGATAGATAGATAAATAGATGATAGATATATGCATAGATAGTTGATAGATACTAGATAGGTGATAGATGATAGACAGATATAGATTAGATACATGTATAGATAGATGATAGGTAGATGATAGATAGATAGATAGATAGATAGATAGATAGATAGATAGATAGATAGAACTAGAACTTTGGGTCACAGTTTAAGGGGGCTTCTGCCCATGATCTATTTTTGACTTCATTCTGTTAAGCCCAAGATGCCACCTCAGGCAGGAAGCGTGGGGCAGAACAAAGCCATTTACTTGATGAATGGAGAACAAAAGAAAGAAAAAATGGTGTTGGGTAGCACTAATTTCTTCAATGGTGTGTCCCAAATGACCTGAATAACTCACTAGCCCTACCTACTTAAGGCTCCATCCCTCCCCCATAGCATCATGTAGGAGGCCAGTCCTTCACCAAAGGGACCTCTGGACCTCTCTGCCCTAATCTGGGTAGGGGGCGTTACACTAGCTGGAATCTTGGGCCCGAATGAAAGTGAAACTGATCTGAGCAGCAGCGCTTATCTCGCTCTGCTTCCTGACGGCAGATACAATGTTACCAGCTGCCTGGTCCTCCTGTCTTAGGCTTCCTCCATCATGATGAACCATATCCCCCCCACCCCCACCCCATTGTGAGCCGAGTATAGATCCCTCCTTCATTAAGTTAAGTCGATTTTGTTAGGTATTTGTCAGAGCACTAAGACAAATAGCTACATCACCCACCTTCTGTGTTCGGCTTCAGAGAGGGCGGAACCTGTGAGTAAACTGACCTCACCTTACAGAACTGCTCATGGGATGGAGAAGGACGGTAGAGGTGGAGGCAGAACGGACTTATTTGTTCCTCTTTCAGCATTTGTTTATGTCATCTCTACTCCATGGCCTTCATCATAGCAGCCGAGATCCATTTCTAGCGTTTTTCTATATGCCCTGAACTCTCTAAAGGTCCCCAAGCCAGCTGCCTCTATTTCTTCTTTGTGTGGTCCCTTCCACGTGCTTCCCCATTTGCTCTTTGCTAAAGACAAGACTTCTATACTACCATGTTTTTCCATTTATCCATTTTCATCCTTCCAATGTTACTTACCTAATTATTTATTAAACTCGCTCTGTGTTGGAATAACTGGTGTGACTTCTGTTTCCCTGTCTGGGCATCAACTGAGTGAAAGACGTAGCTCAGCTGGCAGAGTGCTTGCTAGCATGCATATGTCTTGGATTTAATGCCCAGAACCATATAAACAAGGTATGGTGGCTCCTGTCTGTCATCCTGTCACTGGAGAGGTGGATCTGCTACATAACCAGTCTGAGACCAGCCTGGGATACATGAGACCCTATCAAAAGAAAGAGATTGGGAGTTGGGATGGGAAGGAAGTAAGAAGGAAAAAAGCTAATGACGAGAAAAGGGAAAAAATAAAAAGAACGGGCTAGGAGCAAGAAATGTATGGAGATATAACTAGGATTTAAATGAAGATGCAAGAAGAGAGATAATAGCTAAAGCACCAACCAAGCTGTGGTGTGATGCCTCCACCACAACCAAAACGCCATGACTTATTGCAGTGAAGGTGAGGAGACACCTTAAAATGATGCCAAAGGCTCTGTACCCAAGCTCAACACTCATTGTTTATATGGGATAAAGAGTATTGACCTTAACATCCTTGTCAAAGGTTCTCTGATGACAACTTTCAAGAAGTCAGATCATTTATAAAAATTCTGAGATACGTAAACACTCTAAGTGTCTTTTGTGTTCCTCCCATAAAATACCTGAATCTGGATGATAGAAAGGGATTTATTTAGTTCACAGCTTTCCTAACTAGGGAGTCCAAGCAACATTGAATCCTGGCTGCATCCCTGCATAGGGAGGACCAGAAAGGGATCTGACCTCATGGAGAAGAGGAACATGTGCAGGCAAGGAAAACACCATGGTGAAGTCAGGATCAGTCTTCCTATAACTACCTGGGGATACGGATTCACTCCTAAGAGTCTGAACACACTCAAGAAGCAACAGGTACCTTCTATGAATCCCACCTCTTAAATTTCTACCACCTCAGTCCCGCCATGGACCATGCATCCTACACATTTCTTAGGACACACACTACATCTCAACAAAATGTCTAAACTGATGGGATTCCTGTACACTGAATGTACAGGGGGGGCTGATCTGTCACTAACATGATTCTCAGTCCTAGACGAGACACAGGGGACCACCAAGCAATCATAGCGAATATCACAGAAATACCTTAGCCAGCTAATGCTTTCTAAAGATAATATTAGGCATCTTGAAGTGCTCCAAGCACCATGGAGACCAGGAAGAGGCATGAAGAATAATTTCCACGTGGGCTGAGGAGCAGGGACCTTCAGAGATCTTAATAAGCGTGGTCTCCGTGGCGAGGGGGTGGCAGGAGCTGGCATGGACAGACTCCAGGGATGAGTCAGGGCGGCTTGTCAGTACATCACTTCACTAGTGGGAGCTGCTGCCAGGCAGGTGGGGAGCTGAGTGGTGTCTTCCTAGCCAACTATGAGACTTATGATGGGTGCAAAGACTGGATCTGAGGGAGTCCAAGGAATACATCCTCCTCCCCTGAAGACTCATCTCCAAATATACATAGGTTGTTTCTCTATGATCAGTTGCCTAACTCAGCTAATGTCCCAGAAATGCTTAGAACCAGTTTCCTACTGCAAGAAGCATCCTGTCATCATAGAGAAAAGGTTCTCGAATCTGATGGGTGAGCAGGAGGCTAAAGCAAGCTGGCTAACGCCAGCCCTGGAGCTGACAGTGCAGGGCTTGATTCCTGCCTGTACACTTGCTTGTGATGGGTCCAGAAATTCCTCTGCCTATTATGGCCAGCAGTCTCTTTACCTGGGTGATGCAGATGACTGTGTCTTCTCTGGTAGACCTTAGTGAGGAACAAAGGCATTAACAAAGCACTCAACAGCCAGACGCATGTATGCAACAGGTCTACCAGCCTCATGTATACAGTAGGCCATCAGCCTCGTATATACAGCAGGTCTACCAGCTTCTTGTATACAGCAGCTCTACCAACCTCTTGTATACAGCAGGTCTACCAGCCTCTTGTATACAGTAGGTCTACCAGCCTTGTGTATACAGCAGGTCTACCAGCCTTGTGTATACAGCAGGTCTACCAGCCTTGTGTATACAGCAGGTCTACCAGCCTTGTGTATACAGCAGGTCTACCAGCCTTGTGTATACAGTAGTCTACCAGGCAATGAGAGCTCTTGCTAGTCGTTTTCAGAGACCTATTTACAAAGTCACCATTTAGCTGTCTGCCAAAACTCCCATGGAGAAAATGACTGCTTAAACTCTGCTCCATGGGATCTGGGGAGGTGTGAGTAACTGTCAGATCACCTGTTTCAGACAGCCCTGCTGATTACATGTTAGTTTACCTCTCAAGGAGTTCTCACCACAGGTTTATGGCTGTAGCTGCTTTCCAAGGATGTCAGGGGGTCGGAGGTCAAATTTAGGAGGACTCTCAGAGGCTGATGGGAGGAAATGAAAGGAACATCTCAGGGTAGCTATTCACTCTATCAGCTCCAGACCATGCTTAGAGGAGCCATATTCTACCGAGAGTTGTGAAAGGCAGTTGAGATTGTGTTGAGTTTCAGTCCACCGCTGTGTGTTATGATACTAAGTGTGGGCTCCCAAGACCTGGTTGCCCCAGGGATGACAGTCTGCACATGGACCCAAGTGACACCATGTGACCTTGTTCCCCCAAGTTATTTCTGATTGGTGAACAAAGAAACTGAGAGCCTATAGCTGAGCAAGAATGAAATAGGTGGGGCTTGGTGTTCTCAGCCTTGGGATTGGAAGAGACCACAAGGAGAGAGAGAAGATGGTGGAGAGAGGAGAGAGACGCCATGGGTTAGAAGTCAAGAAAGGATGGCCCTGAGGGCTGGCCAATTAGAGTTAAGAGCAGCCCAGATGAAACATAGTAAGTAACAACTCAGGGTTATCAACAGGAAAGTAGATCCTAACAGCATGGAGGGTAGACAGCTACATAGCTCTTCTGCTGATTAAGGCTTACTGTAAATAATAAAAGTTGTGTGTCTTTTATCCTGGAAATAAATGATCCAAGATAGGGTAGAAGCCCCAGATTGAGATGAAATATTTTCTACAACAAGATTGCCTCTATGGCAGTGGTTCTCAACCTTCCTAATGCTGTGACCCTTAAATACAGTTCCTTGTGTTGTGGTGACCCCAACCATAGATTTTTTTTCATTACTACTTCATTACTGCAATTTTGCTACTGTTGTGGATTGTAATGTAAATATCTGTTATGTCTGATGGTCTTAGGTGACCCCTGTGAAAGGGTCAATTGACCCCACTCCCAAGGGTCGTGACCCACAGGTTGTGAACTGCCGCCCTGAGGTAATGCCATCCCTTTCTTCTCTCGGCAGTATTGATTTTCGGGGCCATGAGCTTGTTGCTTTCTTGGTGGTGCTCCATCTTCTCTGACTCTCAGAGTCCTACAGAGTGCAAGCATTGGTACTTAGTCTTGTAAAAAAAAAAAAAAAAAAAAAAAAAAAAAAAAAAAAAAAAAAAAAAAAAGTCAAGGTGGGTCATCAGTCTTCCTTAGCTCATTCAGACTCATGTCAGCCCAATCGGGATGAATTTGAGGTATTTGGAATGAAGTTTTAGATCAGATGTTTGCTCAACTTAAGTGGATCTGTCCTTGCAAGTGGGTAACTTGAAACTTCTAGGGCTATTACTCAGAGCCCAGAAATAAATCCAACACGAAATCCAGCTAATTCTAGAGCAGAGAAAATATAACTCCCAATTCAAGTCAAAGAAAATCGGTTTCAACAACCCTCTAGAGATAAGATTCCCAAATGTGTTTAAGTCCCCTCAAGCCTGTATTTCTGTCATTTGCAGTAGCATAAGTTATACCAGAGGCAGAGGCAACACTTGAGAGTTCTGAAGCCAACAGTAACATTTGAGATAACTTCTTGGTTATTCCCCAAGTTGCTACAGACATTCTGATTGGTTACTCTCTTTTAGACACTGAATTGTACGTATCTATTACTTCAGTGTTTGCAGAATACAATTACCAAAGTACCACCAATCTAGTGACTTATAAACAACGGTAATTTTGTTTCTCATAGTTCTGAGAACTGAGGAGTCTAAGACCAAAGCTTCAATAGATTTGGTGTCCTTTTGGGGCCTGCTTCCTGTGTCATAGGCAACACTGTCCCAGTGTCTTCATATAATGGACAAGAAAGCCAGCTGTCTGGGATCTCTTAAGTAAGGGTATCGATCCCAGTGTAAAGTCTCCCCTTCATGATCTAATGACCTCCGTGATCCTTCTAATGCTTGCGGGTAGAATTTCAACACGCAAACTTTAAGGGACTTTAACATTTGTACCACAGCATCCATTACAGAGAAATTCTATTGACTACCTCCAAATGACAAATTAGAAAGCTATCAAAATACTTTCGTTTAAATGCATAAAGCCAATGCCTTATGGGTAATTTCATTGAAGATTCTCGCTAGCGAAACTGCCATGGTCATTTTGCAGGTATATTCTCACAACAGCCATATGTACAATAACAAGGGCCACGTTGCTTATCCCAGGGGTGTGAGAGCCCCATTTCTATAAAGAAGGAAATGTTTCCTCCTACAGCAGTGTGAAGCAAAGCCTCCTCCATCTGGAGCTGAGTCTCCACAGTTCTGTGAGCATCATGTGATGCCATCTTGCATGCCACCCCCCCCCCCATGGTTTCCTTGGTGTTAATCGCTTGAAGAGTAAATGAATCATAATTTGTACCAGAGCTGTTGCTGTAATTACAACAATGAAGAAAGCTGGAACTTTTAATTGTCTCCACTTCACTAATAGACCTCAGGCTTGCGGGGCAAAGCTTAGAAGCTGAGCCAGCCTTACTTTGTCATCTGCATGTTCCCTGGGGGTGAGCCATGTCTGGACATGGAACAGTCTCTGGGCAGAGCCCTCTGGGTTCTGTGTGAAGTGGCTGCTGAACTTGTGTCCTTCACACTTCTGCAGAAGGAAAGACAAAAGTCATGCAAGGGCAGAGGCTTAAATGATGTCATTGACACCTATGGCTTTTCCTCATAAACCAGGATCCCCAGGAAGGAATTTCCCATCCGTCCCCTCCTCCCTTCCTTCCCTCGGGCCTTCATTTCTTCAATTCCCTCCCTCTGTCTCTCTTTCTCGCACCTCCTCCCTTCTTCTCTCTTTTGTAGTAGGACTTCTAAAGGGTCTGGGAATTTTTTTTTTTTTTAAAGAATTCTGCCTTCATCTTCAATCTCTGGCACTCAGTCCATGGTAGGCACTACCGGGTATATTTGAAGATTACTTGTTAAGGAAAACTGACTGGAGCATTAGCCTGGTGTTTCACATGATATAGACTACATTGGTTCTACCTTATAACAACAGCATCTGTAACAAGAAGAATCCTTCATAATGCACTAGGTCAATTATCATCGTCGTCAACACAAATCTTTCCAAATATTGGTTATGGTCTTAGGCCTAGATGCAAACAGCAGCTCACTTTGACTAAGCATCTCGTGGTTTGCTGCTGTATCCTGCTGATCCAGAGGTTCTCAAAGGAGAGTGAGGGTACCACGGTCATGCTCATTCTCCTGAGCCTAGAATAAATGCATGGGTCTACTATGTCCCTAAGTAGACATGAGGCAAATGCCGCTTGAACATGTTTCACCTCAAACTGCTAAGTTTGCTTTGCTAGCTAAGCACTCAGTAGCATAGGTCAGCCTTTCGTGCACATCCATCCAGGACAATCAGAAAATGTTCACAGTCTTAGAAGAAAGGAAGGGAGGGAGGGAGGGAGGGAGGGAGGAAAGAAGGAAGGGAGGGAAGGAAAGATGGAGGGATGGAGAAAGAGAGCAAGAGAGAGAGAGAGAGAGAGAGAGAGAGAGAGAGAGAGAGAGAGAGCGCTCACGAGTAGTCTTCATATGACTGCTTCTTGGCTGGAAGGGGCCAGGTGTGTGGCTCCCAGTTCACTGGCATGTCCTGTAAACTTTGGGGATGCTGAGAGGGAGTGCAGAAGCAGAGACGAGTGGGCCAGTTGGATCATCCTCTCTCCATCACCTGTGTCCTTAGTGGGGTGTGTGCTCAACCTTATTAGAAACTACTTGGCCAATCCCCACTCCTACTTCCGGTATAATCTATGCCTCTGTGGGAAAAAAAGGGGGGGGGCATGCTAGCCATAGCATAGGTCAACATTAGAAATCCATAAGCAAGAAGGCAAGCCAACAGCACAGACAGAGTTATCTATATAAAACCGAGGCTCGGGAACCCAGGAGAGGGAAGCTGAAGAGCTTCTGTCAGGTGATGGCTTCTGTGACAGGAACAGTTGCTGGCTGCTGGTAGGACAACCATGTCCTTACAGGCAGCATAACTTGGACTTAAGAAGGAAGGAAAGAAAGGATACACGAGGTTGGGGAGAGATGGAGATCTCGAAGGAGTAAGAAGGAATGAATGGGGTGGGTTTAATTTTAAAAAGTGCATGCATGTATGAAATTCTCAATGAAGTAATAAAAATATATTTTTTAAAAAAAAACAAAAGGAAGCAAATTGTTTTCAAGTTTTTGATGTTTATAAAATCAAATATAGAGAACAGTACCTGACCTTGGTGTCTATACAATTTCCTAGATTTAATACTAAGCTTTTATAATATTTGAAACCCTCACACATCCAATCTCTGTCATTACTGCTCTTCCTCTGACGACAGCCCATCCCATGTGGGTGATGCCCATTCATGCGTGAATATAATACGTACCATAAGCAGAGTGTATGCATTGAAGGGTGCTAAAATAACGTTACCTGTATTAAGCCGGTATGTTTTAAAATTCTTATCTAAATGAATCATACAACTCTGATGCTTCTGTAGGTTACTATGGCTGTTCCAATAGCAAGTGAGGGATGTTATTAGGCACTTATCTGGCACTTGTCAGGATTGGTTCTTATTAGTAAGTGAAGTTCCATCTCATTGGCTGTGGCGACAGCATCATGTTGCATTGTGTGGCCGATCCTTCCACAAACAATGGCCAGAAGTCACTATGTGCCTGAAATCGAGTATCCGTGTGCAAAGGGGTGTTTGTTTGGGTTACACACCAAGACAGGAAGCGAATCACTGAATCTTAGGAAAGAGACACTAACTTTGACAGCTATCGCCTGGATGCCGTAATTTACCAAGTCTCACACCTGCCAGCAATATATGGGAAATACTTTTCTCCTTTCTCCTTTTCAAAACTTGATGCTATCAGGGATATCATCTTGCCAACCCAAAGGGTGCGAAAATCACATGGTGCTAGGATTTTAATTTTAATTTGTCTTGATATTGAGAGCAATTTGTGCTCCCTTTCCTGTGCTCCACTGCCCCACTCCCCACCCCCCGGCTCTTGCGTAGAGAGAACCTCTTCGTACTGTGTGGAAATATCACCTGTCAATAAAAACCTGATGGCCAATGAGCTGAGGCGGGATTAGAAGGTGGGACATCCAGCAGAGAGAGCAAGCGAGAGGGAGATTCACCACCCAGACTCCTGAGGAGACTATGGAACTGAGGAGAGGAAACTAGCCTCGTGGAAGACATACAATAGAATAAACGGGTTATATAAGTTACGAGCTAGTCAGGGAACAAGTCCAGGCTTATGGCCTAGACATTTATTCATAAATAATTAAGCCTTATTTGGGAACTAGGGTACAAGTAGAAAAGACTGTAGTTGCACCCCTCTGTGTTTGATTTGCTTGTTTTTCTTGGATTTTTTTCCCCTATTGATGTGTAAGATATAAAATATTATTTTGAATTCTCTCCCAGCAACAAGCATTGTAAATATCTTTCTTTAGCCCGAAGCTTATGTTTTAACCCCATTAGTGGAATCTTTGCTGGAAGCAAATGCACCATTTCAGTTTGCATGTCTGTAAACTTCTGAGTCCAGTTCCTTGTGTTTAATGGTGTTCTCCATGTACTTTTCAAGTCTTTAAACTTGGTACACGCTGTAAAGCAACCCTTCTCTTCTCCCATCGCCCATAACTGCAGAGCTTAGAGAGTTCATCCTTTCTTCACAGACTAGGACTAACATCCCGTGCAGTCACGAGTATATTGCTGTAGCCTTTCTGTCTCTGTGTGTCTCTCTCAGTACCAATGACCAACTCTTTAATAACTTTCAAGAGCATTCCCATTGATGTCTAGGATGGCAACATCATTTGGCTGAAGGTGAAGCCTGCACTCTGAAACAGTGCCAGTGTGGTCTACATCACTTGCTTGGATTCCTTCCACTGTCAATCAGAAGATCCAGAAAACAGGGGCCTCTAGAACAGCAAGAGGGAGATAGAGGTGGGCAGAAAAGACCCTTAAACGGGAAGTAAAAAAATGTTATTTCCAATTATTTCACTTTTTTAAATTCTTGGCTCTAAAAGTATGTACATTTGTTCAAGACCCAACTATTTCAATATAAAATGTGTCTTCATAGGAATTCTCTGCTAACCCATACCTTAAATCAGAACCAGAAGAACTGGTCTTCATTGGCATATCAGTACTTGCTAACAAATTGTGCCCTATTAAGCTGTATACACTATGCCATTTCCTTAAAATGGGGGGGGGGGGCGCGAAGCTCAGGAAGTAGAGTGATTTGTCCGAGGCCACAGCTAAATACTGGCAAAAGCCATTTCCTTGTAACTGGTATCTATTACCTCCCATGCTATAGAATGCACTAGGCTAGAGGACTGTCCATATTGACAGGAGACAAATCTTGCTTTACCACTACATTTCAACACTGGCCAGCACCCTGTCAGGCACACAATAGGCTCTCTATCAATATCTGTAGACAAAGATGAAGAGTCGCATGCCAACTGTGGGGTCTGTGGTTTGTGAGTCATGAAAGGTATGAGTGGTTTATTTAGCTGTTTAGCAGAGAAGAATCTTCACCTCGCTTCCTCTGAAAGCCATGCCAAGCCTCTTTGCTTCTTAGCTTCAGGTGGTGGACTGGGCTGTGCATGCAATGCACGGTCATGAACTTACTGTTGTATCGACTCTCAAAGTGTCCCGGTAGGGTTGAGGTCGGTGAGGCTGGGCATGCAGGGCTTAGGGTCCAGCCCCTGGAGCCAACCTCTCATGTCCCAGATATTTCAGTATCCGGGCTTTGCTTTTTCCAAGAGCCAATAGCAGCAGCCCTCCCTCCTCACGAGGCTGTGGTGCTAAATCTGAAAATTGTTTTGTTGCTCAGCTCCACAGAGATTGCTGCTGCCGTGGGGATTCCCAGAGCCCCTTGCTGCTGAGCGGAGTTCCCCGACATGAGAAGTGAGTAGGCCATGGAACTTATTGGTCTCTGGTGGGCTGTCTGCATCATGACATATTGCCTGAAGAATTGTTGGGCTATTGGGGGGAGTAGGAAGGGATGATATGCAAGTGGGGAGGTGATACTGTGTTGGAAGCTGGTTGATGGAGGCATGTGTCTCTTCTTAGACCCCACAGTTTTAAACGGACTGATCGACAATGGCCTCCTGGCAGGCTGACCTAATCTATAGCCTCTTGGGATAAAAGAGTTTATCATCTCTGAATCAACCTCAGCTTCAAAGCTACTTAGGCCCCCCAATAGCTCTACTCCATCAATAAGGTAAAAAGTTTCCATCTAAGAAATGACCCCAAGGTGCCTTACATTCAACTCAAATGAGCTGCCACAGCCTTGACTTTGTCCTTGGCAATCATCGTTGTTATGGTCACTGACCTGAGTTCTAACAGGGCCACAACTTCTTAGATGCAGTGGCAGTGGCTTCTAGAACAACCCTTACCACCGGCCCTCATCCAAGTTTCTAGAAACATCACCTTGTTGCATCTTCACCTGACTTGTACTATAACCCTGTGGTCTCTTCCTGTAATCCATTTGGGAACTCAACAAGAAATGCCTAACAATGGCTATATTTCAGACACTGATCTAGGCATTAGGATTACATAACCAACATGTGAAGTCCTTGCTGTCAAGAAATAGCATTCTATACGAGAGAAAGGGAAACCATACCTAGATAAGGAGCTATTAACATAACCCCTGGAAATGATTAAACCACCCTATGAAGATAAGACAAGGTAAGGTCAGAGCTTGGGAGTAACATGGGGAAGTAAGAGCTTCACCTCCAACAAAGGAATCAGAGAGACAGGCAGTGTTTGAGGGAGAATTAATGAGTGACAGAGGACATGGTGTGACGATCTAAGGAAAATGGGCACAATGAAGTGTGAGTGTCCCAGTGGTGCTGGGAGACAGATGGAGGGCTTCAGGCAGAGGAGTGGTATACCCTTAACTTGCCAAGAAGAAAGATTCCAGGAGTCTGGAGTGAAAACAGCTCAGGATGGAAGTCTGTCAAAATCAGACATGGTTGGATGGAGGGGGAGAGCAGTGTGAGTGAGGAGATCCTGTTCAGAGCACGGTATTCTGGGAATTATTGCTAAATTATACAGGGATCTGATGGAAAATGGTGGATCAAGGATGATTAGATTGCTCGGGTATTTTCAGAGAAGATGGGAGTGCAAAAGCCAATGTCTGAAGACATGTTCTATAGAGAACAAGCCTCTGGTCCCATCAGAACTCAACAGGGTTCCAGAGACTGTCAGCTGGCACCACGTTCAAGTTAAAGACATGAACACAGGAAGGAATACAGGCCCGTGCAGTCACTCCTTGTAAACTGCGCCATAACAGTAAACTTTAAGGAAGGCAACGCCAGACCCCCTGAATACCCTTACATTTAATAATGGATTGAAGCCAGAAAGAGCCCTTTGGAAGACCTGGCAGAAATTGCATGTTCCATGCATGTTCCTCTCTTCCCCTTCCAAATCCAAGTCCCAGGCTCACTGATGATCACCAGTGTCATTGAAGCTGGATCAGTCATCCTCAGAGGTGCTTAGCATTCTGGCTTCTGTTGTATTTTAATAGTTTAGTTCTTCCAGATCGAGTGAAATCCTTAGACATCTTTCATCAGTGTCTCGTGGTAGATGTCTTCCCTGTTTCTTATGAATGATCCAGGAAAAGGAATGTAGCTATACTGGTAAATATTGATATAGACAGTTTTTACAAAACCTTCGGGACCACATTTCAGTGATGTTTGTGTTTGATGACATTGTTATCCACACAGGAGAGGATCCAGCGACTTCTATGGGCAACTGTCTTCTCCACTGTGCTCCCTCTAACAGGTATGTCATTCCTGAATGATTCGGTGTGTCTCACATGTTCGCTTGCAACCTTCCCAATCAGGACTCCAACTTGCCCATCCTGTAAGAACTACTGAGAGAAAACAGCTTCGACCATGAACAATCTCATCCTGCCCAAGAATTCCATGACACTGAGAAGGTCCCATGCTGGGGATGGGACTTTCAGGAATTGTGACAGAGACTCTGAAAAGAAGGGAATTTCACAGACTGAAGAGGAGGGGCTTTTTAGCACTTTTGCAAGCATTCTACCAGATAGGCAGGCACCCAGGAAGGCTGCCATCTGTCCCTGGTCATCTGTCATTTCATGCCATAGAAAGGCCTCTTTGTGTCTGTGCGCTCAAAGAAAAGAAGTGAGCCCCACCAAGAGTCATTTTTAAAACCATTTTCAAGGTAGAAGGAAATTGCCGTGTTAGCCTGGTTCTTCCAAAATCCTTTGACTATTTCTCTGTGTATGGCACCTCAGCTTTAAGAGTCATTTGGAATAGATTTCTATCCACACCAAACTGCAGGATGAAGATGTTCAGAAGGGAAATTTCTTAACCACGTGTGTAGCACTTTGACCACATCCTGCCCAGTAAAGGATCGGCTGAGCTGTGGGTCACTGCCAAAGGCTTCCAAATGCATAGACCCATTTTTTTTTCTTTCTCTTACTCAGATTATTTTATTTGGGGCTATGCTGTTGGACTTTTGAGAAAATTCTCTGTCACCACTATCAAGACAATCTTTCTTACACTTCAGGGAGTTTACTAGCCCCACCCACACAAATAGAATGACTCACCCCAAGAGGGGTCTGAGCTGGTGTCTGGGAAGACAGTCAGATTAAACAACTGCCTCAAAAAATGCCCCGTTCTAAATTATCTCTGTAGCAACTGTCTCGAGGAAGAAAAGGCTTGGTGGAGAAGCATCCAGATATGATTTCAAAGATATTTCAGCAGAGAGAGTCCCAGCGGGAACCAATGGCCAACTCCAATTGTGAAATGCGAGGGGAGTTTGTAATAAAGGGCTCTTTTCAGAGAAGTGGTCAGGGTGGGGAGAACCCACAAGAAAATCATGCAGCATTTGCAGCAGGCAACAGCCATGCTTCTCTCAGCCCTTGTAGGATGCTGAGAGGAGGGATCAGTATCCAAGATGAGAGGGAGAGGGAGAGAGGGAGAGGGAGAGGGAGAGGGGGAGGGGGAGGGGGAGGGGGAGGGAGAGGGAGAGGGAGAGGGAGAGGGACAGGGACAGGGACAGGGACAGGGACAGGGAGAGAGGAGGAGGAGGAGGAGGAAGAGGAGGAGGTAGGAGCTGACTCAGCACTGAGACCTGAATAGTCCAGTTGCCCCCACAAGAAGAAAGGTGGGGAGATTAACAGCCCCAGTATGGCTCTGAAAGTCTCCCCAGATCTGTTACCGATGCTGCCAGCTGGACCATTTCCAGTAGGAAGTCAAGAGCCAGGAGAACCCAGCAATGCTTCAGCAGGAAGCTTCCCAGAGCACGTTGGAGATGGTGGATGTGTCCTCTGGAGGGGTCCTCTGGGAGAACACAGCAGAACACTTGTGAACAGTTTAATGCTCGCTCTCAAGAAAAAGTAGGGTCTCTCTCTAAACTTTCTCTCCTTAGAAAATCCCCTCTAAATACATCTTCCATGTTATGATACATACTGGGGTTTTTACTCCCCCTAGAGCACTCAAGTGTTCTCTTAAAAGACCAGGTCTAAATTGAGCATGGTGACTGCATTTTATCTCCCATGAGCACTCACAGTCACAGTCATACCTGAGAGCAGTGTGGTACTTAGGGGAAGAGTGAAGTCCAGGAGCTCAGCAGGAATAAGTGTTGTGTTGACAAAAGCTGTCCATGAGGGACTCTGGACAGGAGCATCAGAGTTCCCAAATTAACATCTGAGTTTACAGGAGGATGCAAGGTGACCTCGATAGCATCGGGCTAAAAATATTTTTTTTCTGGGACATTTCCTTTAGTTCTGTATATGTATATCCATTGATATAAACCTTTTTCAAATTTCTCAGGTACAAGATCCATTATTTCAATGAGTATTACAAACACTGCAGCATCATGTCAGCATCCAACTAATGGACAGATTACTATGATCTTTATCCCACCAATGACTCTCCAGTTCCTAAGTCCAAACCATTCTGGTGAGCTTGCGAAATGACTTGGATTTTATGGTTACTCTTTGGAATCTGCCCTGAGCAGTGTGTGACAATGTAAAGTTACTTAGAATTACATAAAATGGGATGGGCGATGGTTTAGTGGATGAAGTGCTTGCTGTACAGTGGAAGGACTTGAGTTCGGATCCCCAACACCGACATAAAAGCTGGGTGTGTGGCATGCATCTGTAACCCCTGTGTGTTGCGTGTAATTTTAAAAAGCATGCTTGTCCCTTGCCCAGTGCTGGCAACGGCGGTCTCACCCAGCTCCCATGGCTAGCTTCGCCAAACCTCTGATGCTAACGGAAGGTCTCATAGCAGCTGACTTTCTGTAGAAGGGAACAGCCTAGCCAACTTGCAGTGACTCTGCAGAGACACAGTCTCTCTATACTTCAAGATGAGGCCAAGGTTATCCACTGGAACTATCCTTAGGGACTATTCTCATTTCTCCTTCCTGTTGCTGTGATAAAAACACTCTGACCAAAAGCAAACTAGGTAAGAAATGGATTTATTTGGTTTACTGGTGATAGTCCATCTTTGAGGGAAGTCAGGGCAGTAACTTGAAGCAGAAACCATGTAGAAATGCTGCTTGCTGGCTCACTCATTGGTTATGCTTAGTGAGCATCCTTATACAGCCCAGGACCACTTGACCTAGGGAATGGTGCCACCCACAGTGGGCTAGGCCTTCCTCTGCCAATTACCAATCAAGGCAATTCTCACAGATCTGTCCACAGGTCAGTCAGACTCCATTCTCAGGTGACTCTAGGCTGTGTCAAGGTGACAGTTAAAGCTAGCTAGGACAGAAACCCAGCAGGATGGCAACTGTGGAGGAAGGATCTGAGAGGACAAGTAAAAGATGCTATGGCTTGTATTTATCGCTGTTTCTTATGAAAGGTGTCATATATACATGATGTTCAAGTGAATGGGATAAGCTTGACTAGCACCAGACTTCTCTACATCAGAGAGTCTCTTAAAACTACTTAGAGCCTCAAGGCTAAAGAAGTCTCCAACCTCGGGCCTATGCTGTCTGTGGGTTTCTTCTTATCACCGGTTTAAACAAAGTAACTAGATACCAAATATCAATCCCTATAAGACCTCTTTCATACCAAGGCCAAGTGTATAGCATGAGGTTAACCTGAAGCAAAGAGATGCAAAACAAGAATGTGTGCTTTAGAACCAGGCAGTGGTGGCTCACGCCTTTAATCCCTGCACTTGGAAGGCAGAGGCAGGCGGATTTCTGAGTTCAAGGCCAGCCTGGTCTACAGAGTGAGTTCCAGGACAGCCAGGGCTACACAGAGAAACCCTGTCTCAAAAAAAACAAAAAACAAAACAAAAAACAACAACAACAAAAAAAAAACAAAAACAAAAAAAGAATGTATGCTTTAGCTTCAATGCAATGGCTGCCAGCTTGGGGACCCTAGAGTTGTGCACTATCGTCCCTGTGTTGAGAACAGAGGTTAGGACACCCTTAGTTTCAAGGCCACTTCTACAGAAATGCCAAGCTTAATTTCTAAGTCTAACCTTACACTCATTCGTTATCAACTGCCAATCATCCCACAGACACCTGTGACCAGCCCATCGCATCATTCCAAAATGCAGTGGTCCCGTTTCTGCAGTGACAGCCTGGCACATCCTCCTCCCTCTTCCTGACTCGCCTTCCCTTGCACGATCTGAAAAATTCCTGCTCTCACTGCCAAACCCAGCCCTAATATCGCATAGTCTTAGAGTCCCTTTTAATTTCTGCCATGCAGAGTAAAGAGCCCCACCTCCTCCCTTATCTGTTATGGGAATGGATATCAGAATATAACTAAATAAATCTGATTACAGATTTGTCTCCTCTGAAAGATGGGATTCCGGTCTCATGAGATGCCATAAGTATCTTTAAAAGGCATAGTGGGGGGGGGGGGGAAGACAGAAACAGGGGTGCTGCTAATAGGGGAGGTAAGAGGATATAAAGAAAAGGTACAATTACCACTGCCCATTCCATTCCTACAGACTACCAGATACAATGTATGATGCCCAGTATCTGTGTGTTTCAAATGAGTATGTGATGTATTCTCTTAGCTATCAGCAGAGAAGTGTCAACCAGGCACTACAATATATCAACCTGATCCACTGAAGCTGATTATCATGGAGTTCTAGTTGTGTGGGGCAAGGGGAGCTAGGCTTCACTGCTAGTGAGAATGCAGAAGGGAACAGACACATTGGTTTATTACTAAGCTAATCACAGTGTCACCAAATGACCCACCAATTAGGTCCTTTGTATCACCCAAAAGAGTTGGAAAATGTGTACATACAAACATACATGCACACACACATACACATGCATGCAAAAGTGTTTGTAATAGCCAAACTTGAAATAAGGGGTGTCGACTGGGATGGGGCAGGGAGAGAAGTATGCAGAGGAAGTAATAAGAGTGCATCATGTACACATATGAAATTATCAGAGCAATAATTTATTACTATTAACATGCGTATAAAAAGCAGCCGGTACCCTGTTAGCATTATGGGTTGGCTCCCCTTTTTTGTTACGTGATCATACTGCAGGGTGTCATGTACACACAGACACTATGGCTGTTGTACATCTTAGGGCTGTGTTCTAAGTATTTCTTCCCAGAAACATTCTTTATAATAACGTATTCTAGACAGCCGTCGGCATTGTAATCTGTCCTGTAGAAATGTGGTGATGATTTACTTTGTAGGATAATCCCCCTTTCCAGTGTCCTAAATTGTCTCTCTGTTCAAGGAATCTTAACCATTTGGGGGGCCCCCTATGGCTGTGTGGTAAACCCTGAAGGGCCTCTTCTCAGAACAATGTTTTCAAGTATACATAGTGAAATATTACCAAAATACTACACAGAGAAAGTTTATGAATAAAAATTTAACTGAGAAACAAAGAAAGGAGGTTTTTAGAAAGAAACAGGGGAATTCTTTCATGTAATTAAAGATCCTTCAGTTTCCACTCTGTAGTAAAGCGGAAATTGGAACAGATAAACTGAGGCACATCCAGACAATAGGGGTATTATACAGTTCCAAAAAGAAATTAGTTGTTGGGCCATAGGGAAACAGGAAAGAAGTTTTAATGCACAGCACCAAGAGAAAGGAGCCAGTTTCCAAGTTGTGTGCTATATGATTTGCATTCCTTTGGGAATAGGTAAACGTAGAAGGTGACTGTGAAGGACACGGAGTCCCATGGATTTGGGGCAGAGGTGAATTAGGTGAAACCCAGGCTGGTGAATATACTGTTTGACACCAAAATGGCAGATACCTGTTGTCATCTATTTGACCAAACCCACGGGATGTACATCAGCAGTAATGGGCCCTATAATAAGCTATGATCTTTGGGTGATTGTGATGCATCATTGTAGAGTTAGGAATCTAGCAAATGGGCCACTCTGGTGTGTGTGTGTGTGGGGGGGTGGTATTGATAATAAGTCTATGTATATCCAGCTATAAGTATGAGCTATAGAAGGGTTGTAGAGGTTAGAAGAGAGATCGTTTTTCTGTGCTTTCCTTTCAAGTTTGCTCTAAACATAAAACTTCTCTGGCTTTATAATTTTTTTAATTTCCACAAGCAACTAGTGATTTTATTTTTTTAAGATTTCTTTTTAAAAACTGTATGAGTGTGAGTGTGTGAGTATGTGTGTGTGTGTGTGTGTGTGTGTGTGTGTGTGTGTTCACACAGTGGAGTGCAGGTGCCCACAGACCTGAAGAGAGAGTTAGATTCCCTGGAGCTGGAGTTTGTGGGCCTCCTATGGAAGAGCTGTTCATTCTCTTAATCTCAAATCCGTCTTCTCAACCCCGATAATAAACACATTTCATGGATCTTTTTGAGGTGTGCCTTCTGAAGATAAGTCGAGGCATTATATCAGGCATACGTCTACTAAGAATTGTCTGAGTGTCTGAAATACAAATTTTACATTTGTAAAAATACAAATTTTATATTTTTTAAAAATATAGTGGCCTATATTTTAATTTGTCAAATCCGGCAATGCAATAATCCCCAATTTTTTGGAATCGGTCGTGATTTCAGGGGCCTCTGACATCACAAGGCTAGTGTGCTGTGACCCCAGAGTGACAGACAGGAAGTGTTAAGGGAAACTGGCATAGCCCCAGGTGTCTTTCTGTTCTCCCCTCTGGTCTCTCTCCACTTAGGGCTCTTACCAGGAGTCGTGGCTTAAGCCTGAGGTAAGCCCTGTACCAGTGATTGGAGGAGACCTAGGTATCAGTCCTATGCAAATCAGTTTCCAGGATGTGGCTTTGCAGAAAAATCAGAAACCTAGGACTCACTGCCCTTAAGACAAAAGGCTACATGGTATTTCTTCATATGTACAATATAGTATATTTTATCACACTCATCTTCTATTACCTTCTCTTATCATCTGTTTATTTGTTTATTCGTCTGGTGCCCCAGTGAGTTTAAATACAGTTGCTTACAGAAGCATGGTTGATGAGTTATGAGAGTGTGAGCCGAGAAGCAGTGGCAACACCACCGAAAGACCGTCTCTTACGGATCTTCTTTCATATTTAAGGATTCAGAGAAGACCTGTAGAAGGACAAATTAGAGCTTTCCTGAAGCATTGCTCCCTGCCCAACCCTTCTTCTGCCTGTGTCAAGGACAGTGGTCCTAGGCATGACTCAAACCACCTGATGTTTATTGTTCACTTAACTGCCCCTCTTGCTCACTTAACTGCCCGCCCCCGCCACCAACGGTCAGTAAACTCTCGGTTTATGCCACCTTGCAAATATCCTAGGCTCGGTGAGTCATGTGGTTAATATATCATAAACTACTATTTTAGGCTTTTTTAGTTTCTGCTGCTTCCACCTGCTTCTTCCACTACAGCGTCTTGAACATCACAGTAAATGATGATATGGAACCAAGTGGGTGTGGCTACTTTTCAGTGGGTGTGGCTACGTTCCAGTACTACTCATTGTATTTATGAACACCGAAATTAGACTTTTACATAATTTGCTATCTGTCAGAGAATGTTAAGTGTGTTTTGACTTTTTACTTAATCCTATAGAAATACAAAAACCATCTAAAGTCCACCGGCCACTGGAAAACAAACATTTGGTTGGGATACAGCACGAGGGCTACTGCTCTAAAGACCCTGGATTGCCAAGCTTGGACTAACTCTTCACCCTGGACGTGGGGTAAGCCTACTCTCCAATATCAAAACCATGTTCTTACCCTGTCCATCTTTCTGCTGATAGCTTACAGTGTGAATTAAAGGAATCCCGTCATTACTTCCGGTCTCTTCCTTAACCTGTGTGTGTGTGTGTGTGTGTTTTTTTTTTTTTTTTAAACACAAGGTGAAGGGGTATTATATTTAGCAAGCTGCTAAATAAAGTGTCTGGAAAAACAAATGAGGAAAAAAATAAGGACTGACTTAGCCGTGACAGGCTTGGGACTGAGTCATACTGAAAATCCTACAGCAAGAGAAGTGCAGAAATTGAATGGATTTCCTCGTAAATTTTCCACCACGCATTTTTACTTCATGGAAAGCAGAATCGTGTGTGAGGTCATTTTTCCTTCACACAGTTCACTTACACGGAGGGAAAAAAAAAAAAAGAGGAAGTTTCAACAGAGAAGTGCTGCGCCTAAGAGTCCCGAGAGGAACACCTCCTTGGGTCCACTCTTGACTTTTGTTCCGCCTCTCCTCTCCCTAACCCACCTCTGGCTCCTCTGTGTCCCAGGGACAGGCCAGTCCCCCATAGTCAGTCTTTTCTCCAGCAGGACTGTCATGCTAACAAGTATGAGGTATATTCCAAACCCAGGGACCAACCAAAACATACAGTGCTTAGAACTTCTTACTCTGTTGAATGACATCAGGGAGATGCAGAATGTCAAGAAACACAGATAAAGCCACAGAGATCCCAGGCACACAGCAACACAGAAAACCCAAGCACTGGACCTGAGTTCTTTTGCCCGTGGGCCAGGATAATCAGCTTTAAATGACAGTCCTAGGCAGTTCTGAGAAGGAGTCCTCTAAATGACATGAAGGGAAAAGATCAAGTTTTGATATATTTTTTTTTTAAAGAGCAAATACCAGAGCAGAATGATAATTAGAGATAATTATAGCCGGTTATACTCTGCCAAGCACTGAAGTCTACCAAGCAAGTTACATAGGGTCGACCTTATCTTTAATAACTTCCAGTATGCCAATTTTATTCCTCACCTGGTGAATCTTTCAATCTGGGTATATTTCCAGAGACTTTCAGTTCACCCAAGGTCGAAGAAAGGGGCTGGGACAGGAACTCAGTTGATACAGTGCTTGCTGAGCAAGGATGAGACCCTAAATTTGATCTCCAGCATCCACATGTAAAACCAGGTGTGTTTGCAATCCCAGAGCAGGAGAGGGTGGGATGGGTGGATCCCTGGAGCTTGCTGACCAGGTAGCCTGGTCTAATCTGTGAGCTTTGGATCCAAGTGAAAGATCATGTATCAAAACCAGGTTTGATCACATCTGCAACAGCTACGTCGTATCCAGAAGACAGTGTGTCATAGCGATCTTTCCAACAACCTGTTCCGCAATGTTCTCTGGGCCCTGGAGAGGATGATACAGATGTTAAGAGTTGAGCAGTCAACATTTGCTTATTATAGCCACTGTGCTGGGTTTCACAAGACATGAAGGTATGAAGATAGGAACATACACACAAAGACAAGAAGATAGGAGGAGAACTTTTGGTAACTTTTGGGAGGAAGAAAAAAAAAGGTTAGTCAGAGTGGACAGGGACAGGACAGGTAAGTGGAGACAAATATGTTAATAATTCCTTACATGCATAGAGGACACAGTGAATCCCTCGTGATGAATGACACTGAAGGATGCTGTCTGGACTCTACATACATGTGTGAATACACACACACACAGAGAGGGAAGGAGAGACAGAGAGAGAGAGAGAGAGAGAGAGAGAGAGAGAGAGAGATACAAACAGATACACACAGAGACACAGAGATATATATACACAATATACACACAGTGATACACACATATATACACAGAGATACACACATAGATACTTACAGAGTGACACACAGATATACTTTCACAGAGAGATATACACAAGAGAGATAACAAACATAGATACACAGAGAAAGACACACAGAGATACACTCACACAGATCTGTATATATATATATATATATATATATATATATATATATATATATATATACACACAGAGAGATACACACATATACAGAGACGCACACACACACACACACACACACACACACACACATGAGAAGGGGGTTATACATCTCCACAGAGGCTCAGTCTTTCTCAGTTGCTCAGACAAGTGACTTAAAACAAACACATTTTAATACAACAGGGAGAGTTAGTATACAAAGCTTGGCCCTGCCCTTTCTGAGGTGAATGGGCATGGATACATGTGTCTTAGATTTTGTATGTCTAGAGGTGGTGCCCTGTGCTTCAAGCTGCACTCTCTTGTAAGCCGTACACATGACTGATGAAAGGGCCCCATAGATTCTAAAAGTAGAAGTACTTTTGTGATTATCATTGCTATTAAAGAGGAAATAGCCAGGGTCAACTCAACAGTTGAATGGCTACTTCAGTTTGAAGAGATGACTTAAGAGGATTAATAAGCACATGTTTTGGTCACTACACAGGCCTATGAGTCAGGTCCCCAGAGCACGAGGCCCCGATCATGGGCTCCTTGAGACCAGTTCATCTGACCTGCATGGCTGGAGCTTCCAAGCTAGAGAAATGTAGAATCAAATAGCGTATCCACCCTTTCCTCCCTAGGCAACTCCCTTGTTCTAGCCAACCCTTGGTTTCCTCATCTCCCCGGTCTGGCTGAGTTGTGAGGTTTGAGGTAACCTACCTACTCTTACTACATAGTAGATTTCCTGCTGGGAGGAGCAGATGCTGCTGAGGACGAGCTGGTAGTACTCACCTCTAGCAGTGTTTTGAAAATGTATATGGAGGTTGCTTGGATAGACGGTCTGCTCAACTTCTTGATTCTTGAGTAAAACAACTAAAGATGTGGTCCACTGTGATGGCATTTGCATCTGAAGAGACAGTTGACAATAACCGTGCCTCATTCCATTATTTGCAGTGGTGTCTCCAAGAAACCAGGAAGGATGTTATGATAATTTTTCATAAACAGGCCATTTCTGCCTTTGTGCTTATTATTCCTCTCTTCAACCTGCCCTTTGACCCTCAAACTTCATCCAACACAGTGAGTCCTTTCTACAATTCTGTCTCATTTTGGCCGGTATTCAACCTAATGTTCCAGTCTAGCTAGACAGCTATGAACATTGTTCTCTGTCTGTATAGCTGGACAGTCACTTCAGTCAGGTAGGCGCTCTGAAAATCAAGGTGTTAAGATCTGTGTGTGTGCAGGAGGCTTACTGAACTATTTGTGCTCAGGAGCTCCTATCAGAGAGAAGGGCAACTGGTAGGAGTCACTACTAGGAGATGCCGTACCTTGATGCAGCCACAGTTGATGCAACAAGGGGCTGCATCCCTTCAGGGTAGTTGTAGATTGTATCAGAGACTATATATATATACACAATACCTAGAAAGGGGCTCCCAACCCTCTTAGAGCTAAGAAATGTGTGTCTCCCGATGAGACATCTGGTCAACCTCACAATGGGATAGATGGTATATCATGCTTTGCCATGAGGTCTACCCTATGCCTCTACTCTCCCTCATTCAACCTGTGACTCATACGAGGTATTTCTGTCTACCTCTTGCTGTTGACACTGAGTTTGAAAGCCACAAAGGGCAAAACCTACTCTTGTGTCACTTCTTAAAACTCTAGTGAATGTGTAGAATGAGAAAGAGATGCCTTCTAAACATATGCAGTGATGGGCAGTGTTTTTAAGGCTGAACTTTCCAACGCTTCAGCACATTTAAATGTCCTCAAGACTTCTTAGTCTGGTTCCTCATTTTGTTTATAGGGAAGAATATTTCATGAGTAATGATACAATTCTATTCTTACACAACAGCCATTGGGGTTTTCGTTTCCTTTATTTGCTCAAGTTTTTTCTTTAAAAAGTTTTCTCTTGAAAACATGGCAAGAAGCCTTGTAAAGTAGAAGGAAAAATCAGGCTGGATGAACAAGGTTAAACAAAGAATGTTTCCAAATTTCACAAAATGAAGTGGCTTATTGGGATAAGAAACATGCAAATGTGTTTGTTCCATAATAAATATGTTTCATGAATGAAAAAGAACTATGTAAACAAATGAACAAGACCACATGCTTCTACAAATTGGAAGAAATGCAGGCATAAGCGATATTAAATATCTAAACTGTTATGTACATTTATATAACACAGAATATAAATTATGTTATTATATGAACTATATGTACTTATATGCATTTCTATATAAACGCCTCATGTATACACACAGGTGAATGAGGGCATGTACACATGCATATACTTCCTGGTAGGTAGCTGGTATCATTTGAAATTGTCTGCCACTCATGCAGGCAGACTTTTTGCTGAGTAAAGGGCTGGAGCATCCCCAGCTCCAAGTCAGGCCTGGTGGTCCATACACGGGACCTCCAGAGCTTCTAAATTCACCTGGCATACCAGAACCCACAGACCTCCTAATACCAATATGCCATTTGGATCTTAGGACCCTCTACTAGTGAACGACATGGATTCTGCCCATTCCCCACTGATCCTCTTCAGGGCACTTTCCAACCATTTGACCCACTGTGGGTAAACCCTTCTTATTGGGCTCTGAGGATCTTCTCCCACTGTCAACACTGAAAGAGATCACTAGGAATGCAATGGTATAACCCAGAGCATCCCAGAGAAGACATGATTGAAAATGTACATTATTCTGGATTTATAGTTCATAGTTCATGGTATTGACTGTAAGCTTAACATGAGCAAAAAATGAACTATCATTTGCATTGTTCTGCCTGGGCGCATTCATGACCATCAACACAGTGGCACAATGACAATAATAAAGTAGTTGAAAGCTACTGTTCCAGTGCAGCACAGTGGAGATGGAGGTGCTGTGAGCTATGATATGACCAGACTAAGCAAGTGGTGGCCGTGGATCTGAAGAGCGATCTGCCCACAGAGATTCGGAACACAAGGGCACCAAGAACTACAACATGAGTGATAATGTACTGTTACCTCTTCTTTATGGCAGATGTTACTCAGGGACAGTACCCTTGACAGGGACGGACATGGAGAAGTCATTCTTCTAGAATGTTTTCCTTAACATATATTTACCGTAGGCAATGATGGGCTTCACTGTAACATTTTCATATGTGTAGATAATGTATCTTGATTATATTCATAATTACCCTTTCTTGTCTCTGCCCCCCCATTCCCAGTAATGCCTTTCCTCTTCCCAACTACCCCTTTGACTTTCACTCTTGTCTGTGTGAGCTCTGTGTGTGTGTGTGTGTGTGTGTGTGTATGTGTGTGTGTGTGTGTCTGTGTTTTGTGTGAGCTGTGTGTGTATGTTCTTGTGTGAGTTGTGTGTGTGGTCTCTGTGTGTGTGTGTCTGTGAGGTATGTGTGTGTCTGTGAGGTGTGTGTCTCTGTGTGTATGTGTCTGTGAAGTGTGTGTGTCTCTGTGTGTGTGTTTCTGTGTGTGTGAGCTGTGTGTGTGTCTGTGTGTCTATGTGTGTGTGTGTAAGATGTGTGTGTATCTGTGTGTCTATGTGTGTCACTGTATGTGTGTCTGTGTGTCTGTGTGTGTCTGTGTGAGCTGTGTCTCTGTGTGTCCGTGTGTTTGTGTGTGTGTGCTTGTGTGAGCTGTGTGTGTGTGTGTGTCTGCATCTGTGTAAGCTGTGTATGTGTGTCTACGCGTTTCATTAGGGCTATCGAAAACACTTTGGGTGAGGGGGTTCATCACAGAAGCATGGCACCTTACCAGTAGCTACACCACTAAAAAAGAAAGTCCTTCCTCCTGCATCAATCACTATCTGCATATACATCCTTATAAAGGGAGAGGAACTCGTGAGCCCCTCCTCCTTCCGGGATAAACTGTTGACAGACCTAGTCCTCTGCAGCTATTCTCAACTGTTTTGAGTTTAAGAAAGCAGCCATCATGTCATGCCTAGGAATCAACTTTCCACAGCACTCCTCCCTGTGGCTCTCACATTCTTCCCACCCCTTCTTCTGCAATGTTCCCTCAAATCTTGGAGGAGGGATGTGTGATAGATGCCCCATTTATGCCTGGGAAGAGAAGTAGTCCCTGAACCTGCACAGGAAGCTGTGGAGCCTGGAGGTGACAAAGATTTTTCTCAAGCACTGACTACACGATAATCAAATATGTACCACTTCTCATGACTCTACATGTTATTGACAAAGGATTAGACCACATGAATCCATGGTGTTTGTTTTCAATAAGATTGTTCATATGACAGGACAGTAGTTTATATATTTATATATAATAATATATATTATTTTTTTCTGTCCCAGGGACAGGGGCAGGTGACTCTAGCTACATCATATCTACAGGTGACTCTAATCCTACATGGATTAGAAAAACCATCCTGATTCCCACAGGCATTGTCAAAAAGCTATCCCTGGAGAGGCAAATTCTCTGATCACTTCTTAAGCTGTAATAAAGATCATTGGTAGATTCACTTGTGGAACTTTGTAGAAATATTCTGACTCTTAAAATCAAAACAGACACTAGGAAACTAGTTAGGCTGTCTGTCTCCCTTGCCCATCAGTGAAAGCCCCACGTAATCAGGCCTGCCTCTTTTTTCCTAGCTACTATCTGAACATGAAAGTCTGTAGCTGTTTTAAATTACAAATAGAGGTGAGTTTAATTAAAGGTGGGCTGATACAGTACTGGCCTAAGATGCTTGTTAAATCCAACCTAGCTGCTGCACTGTCTTGTCCCTTCTCACCTTGAAGTGTCCCAAACCCTAAATTAGCCATACCAATGTTTCCTGGTGTTCAGAATCTTCGTCAGGAAGATGACCATCCTCCTCCACCGTGTTAACATCCACAGCAACATTAACAATGTCCCTTTGTTTCTCCAGGAGGTGCCTATCCCAACTGATGAGATTTTGCATCTACTAGCTTTCCTGTAACATAGAACTGTGCTCATTGGTTCAGAGCCAGATTTGAACTCATACTTCTGGAGTTCATGAGCAGTTTATTGGTCCTGTTCTTCTCGGCCTTCTGTCAGGTAGCTCACCATGGCATGAGCAGTGGGGCAAAGTTAGCTACTCACCTCATAGCCTAGAGGCATAGAAGATAAAAAAAAAAAAAAAAAAAAAGGAGCAACCATGGTCACAAAGTCAAAAGACTTACTTTCCATAGCCTAAGCCCCACATTTGGCCTTCTCTGCTAAAGCAGTGGTTTTCAACCCCACCCCTAATGCTGTGATCCTTTAATACAGTCCTGAAGGTTGTGGTGCCCCCCCCCAGCCATGAAACTATTTTGTGCTACTTCATAACTGTAATTTTACTACCGTTATTCATCATAAAAGCCTGTCATTCCCATGAATGTGTGTGTGAGTGGTCCTTGTCATGGCCATGCTTACCTCTCCTTTTTTTTTTTTTTTTTTTTTTTTTACTTTTATCTTTATTCTTTTCATTCCTTTCCTTTTCCTCTGGCCGCTCCATCTTCTTGTTTTCTTAGTTGGCTTGGTTTGGATTTGATTCTTGTGTTGTGATATTTTTTTCCTGTTTGAAATCAAGATCTGATGTTATTTCATGTGAAAGATACAAACAGCTCGGCCTCTTGTCTGTCACTGGGTCTCTTTATCAGCTTTTTCTTAATCCCTACAAAGTAGGAATGTAAATGTCCCCTTTGCCAGCCTGTAAGTCAGACTTCACTGGGGCAACACACCATCATCCTCCAACATCACAGAACTTGAGTCTTCTCACCTTCCCTGAACAAAGGAAGGACAGCGCCAGAGCCCTTGAGAGCCATTGGACATTTACAATACAAATTTACATACAAGGTGCTCAGATGAGCACTTCACGATGCTGCAGTTTGGGAGGTCACATGCTAAAATATAAAGCTCTTTTCTTTGCTCTACATTGAGCTGAAATGATTTCTTAAGATGCTGATGGGAAAAACAGTTTGGCCATCAAAATCGAACCAATTGCTTCTGGTTGATGACAGTCCCACTGGGAAGAAGCATCTGTCATTTCATGGCAGTCCTTTCTTCCCCTTTCCCCTTGGCTCTATGGTGAGCCAAATTGGAAGAGGAGGTCTATGAGACTTCCTGTCATCAAGCAGTGGGCAACAGGTAGGGGAACAAGGCTGTCGGTTTAATGAGCAGGAGAATATTGAAATCGACTGATCAGAACATATGTCAACTGACCACATGTAGGCATCCTGCATAAGTACTCACTGAGCGTAGCCCTGCCCCTTAGCTCCTTCCCACGATGGCCTCAGTTATCGGTTGCCATGGCACCCTCTACTTCCTGCTTTCTTCTCAGATAGATGGTTTCAGGGTCACATAGATGACTACGGGGTCTTTGGAAGTGTTTGACTTCTACATATAAAAGAAGAATGGCAGACAGAATCGAGGATTCAGATTTGCAGCCACTGGGAACTCATGTCGGGGAAAGTGGAAATCCCCAAACACCACATTCATATCACTCATCCCAGGCAGATGTCTCTGGTCTCTAGAATGTCTGGGGCTTCAGACCTATTGGATATTGCTTTTGACTTATCTCAGACCAAACCTTTCTGTTGCCTTGGTTTTTATTGCAGCGGGGCCTTGCCTTAACAGAAGACTTATCTACAAAGACTGCTTGGGCTATATAAGGATGCATTGTATTAGGCCTTAAATCCACCCCGAGCTTTGGTCCCCAGAGGCCACGGGCACAAGGAATGGGGGAGAGTGTGCCAAGCACTTTCGCCAACCTCTAACCTCAATGTCTCCTTCCAGATGTCTGCTCAAACCCACCTTTCTCAGGTAGCCCCTCCCACTCCACAGTTTAGCGTACGCCCTATGCACAAACCCTCAGGATCTTCAGCTCTTAGAATTCAAGCCCCTATAGAAAGTCTCAGCTTTTTAGAGTACTGTCATCCTTAAGGACTTAAAGAGATAAACTCAGAAATTCACTTGACTTCTCCTTAGCGATGAAGCTAGTTTTCCCACAAATTGTGGATTCTACTGCAATAAGAAAGAACATTATACTGTCTATCCACTGCATGCATCTTGGGAGAGTTCCTTCCAAAGCCCAAGACAGATCAGTGTGCCCTATGAATAACTTATTCAGGGCTGGTGTGGTAGATTTGTGTTACGCAGGGACCCTGGTGGCCAAGCCTGAAAACCTGAGTTCTCCTGGAAGTTGCCCTTTGACCTCTGTGCACATATTAGGGTATGCCACACCCCCACCCACAATCTATAGTCTCTGGAAGAAGATTGACTGAGAAGGTTATCTGGTCTCCTAGTAACAGGAACATCAGCATCTTTATCCATTTTATAGGCAGGCAGAGGCAGCATGCCACCTCGATCTTCACTTGATCTTTCTGTTTGGAGCATCCAACAAGACTGGACCAAAGAAGAAAAGGTTGGTACTTTCATTTGTATAGCATCTGACCGAGCACAATGAACTCTGCCTTTGAGCTCACTTGACCCTGAAAATCAGCACTGCCGTAATCGAGGCAGGTGCTATTATCAAACCCTCTTACATAGTTAATAAAGCTGATGCTCAGACAGATTTCGTCTCATGAGAGGTCACACAGCTAATAAGAAATGTTCTAAGATAGACGCAAATCCATTTATCCAGACCTCCCTTCCCACCAAAGCACAGTAGCACATTCAATTAAAAAGCATGCAGTGGGCAAATATGGCAAGCCCCCGGTAAAGCCTTTCCTATCTACCAAAAATATATCATCTTCTTTTTGCATGTCTAGTGAGGTCCAGAGTGGAATGGTACTACTCGTATGTTTATAACATCTCAGTCACCTTGTGTGAGATGATATGGCTAATTCTGAACAAGGAGTCATGAACAGACACAGTGCCTGGCACTCTTGAATCTATAGAGCGCTGCCATTATGGTCACAGCCCACCAAGCTGTTTCTCTGATCTCACTGACTGCCCAGACCCAAAGGGAGCAAGGGGGACAGACTATCGAAAGTAAGTAGACGGTCCAAGACATGAATGAAAACATGAAGTTTGCATGGAAAAGCCTCCAACCTCCTGGTGATACCTCACTGAGAATTTCTGGGGATCTAGTCAAAGAGCAAGAAACCACCATGTGCCAGTGGTTAGGAGACAGGAGCATCAAATATCTGACAGGGAAAAAAAATCTTTCTTGATGGCCTAGAGACTCATGGGGAAAGCCCAAGCTATCAAGGGACACCTGAACATTACATACCTCATTTGACACTAAATGTTACTACCTGAGAAAGGTAGGGGTCAGACCTTGAAAAGATGAAGCATATCTGGGGCCTGTTCTTGAAGCACTCAAGGTGGCCAATAAAATTAAGTAGGAAAGTAAATACTTGTTGACCTTCGAAAATGAATCACAGCAAATTGTAAACTTCATTCTGTAAACAGAATGTTACTCTGCAGACAGCAGCACATGGAAAGTCTCAGCCAGGGCATAGCAGCCCTTTGGGGTCCTACAATAGAGGTTATACATTGTACATTGTATACATTGTACATTATATACACTGTACATTGTGTACACTGTACCTCGTATACATTGAACTCTGCATACATTGTACATTATATACACTGTGCCTTGTATACATTGTACCTTGTATATACTATGTATTATATACATTGTACATTATATGCATTGTACATTATATACAGTCTCAAGGTCAGACTGTTACCTGAGACCAGTAAAAGCTGGCAAACAGTACAACACATTCCAAAATAATAACGTATATTTAGACTTACTTCTAATTAATGTGTGCAGATGTTTTGCCTGCATGTATGTAAGTGCACCACATGGGTGCCTGGTACTGTCAGAGGCTAGGAGAGAGCACTGGATCCCTTGGTTCTAGAGTTACAAAATGGTTGTAAGCTACCACGTGGGCACTGGGAATTGAACCCTGATTCCCTATAACAGTGGTACTCAATGTATGGGTTGAAACCCCCTTGGGAGGGTCACATATCAGATATTTACATTAAGACTCATAACAGTAGCGAAATTGCAGTTATAAAGTAGCAATGAAATAATTTTATGGTTGGGTGTCACCACAACATGAGGAACTGTATTACAAGGTCGCAGTGTTAAGAAGGTATAGAACCTCTGGTCTACAAAATCAGTAAGCATTCTTAACCACGGTGAACTATGTCTCTAGCCCCAATATATTTATTAACTGCCTGACATACCTACATGATATTTATTCCCATTCTTGCTCTTTCTGTGATAATAGATTTATAATTTTAATTGAGAGACTTGGAGGAAGAATGTCTTTCTTTTAACAGTTGTTGGGAGTCTGTGTCTTTATTAATGGCATATAGTCTGCATTTTTAGAATTATTGACAGCTCTGGGGCTAATCACAGTGAAGTTTCTGTCAATAAGCTGTAGGATTTGGAAGAATTCTGTGTGCACCAACTTTTACCTCTGTCTCCAATCTTGGTTCTCCTCAGTTCTCTCCTAGTGATGAGACCATCAAACAGATCAATATGAAGACAGACCCTCTGCTCCAAATATCTGTGTCATGATCTCAGGTCTCAACACACAGGGGCAATGGAAATTTCTCTGGAAGATACACCAGTACATAACTAGAGATAACATGGAAGAGACCAAACCCATAAACTCATATCCCGCTATCTCCATACTGAGTTGTGCTCCAATACAGCAAATGAAGGCCAAGCCAGTGAGCCCACACTTCCTACGTCATCCAACATGAGGAGTGTTACAGGGGAATCAAAGAAACTGTGAACTTAGCTGCTCCCGACTAAAGCATCCAGAAGCTTTCCTTAAAAGCCAAAGTTTTACTAAGCCCAGACTGGCCTCTTAAACCCACAGGATCATGGTTTGGTCCCCTCTCAAATTGCAAGCTTAATCAGGAAATCCTGAATTGGCTTCATGATTGTTTCTGTTGGAAAAAAAAATCAACTTTTTAATAATGCTTTTATCAGAAAAAAAAAGTCTTCTTAAACTGATTCTAATAATCTCAATGAATCCTTCCATCTCTCCCTGAATATGTTTTTCTCTTTCCCCCACTCCCCTTTCCATCCCCCATCTCTGTATATTTGTGTCTGTGTAGTGCAGCCTAGGAGATAACAGTAACTTTGACTTCAGTGACTGTCTACAGGAGGAAAATCTGCAACAGCTTCCCCGAGGTTCATAGGAAATACAGACAGTGCCAATAAGCCTAGCAGGGCCTCAACCAGGAACATTAAATCAACACATAAAACTTGAAATTTTGAAACAATTTAGGTGTGCTGAACTGTAAGGGAAGCTGAGACTATGGTTTCGAAGGGTTAGAAAGCAGATAAAAGTGTCTGGGGAGAGTCCGAAAGGAAGAAATGGGATGCATAAACCTCGAGGAAAGAGGTTTTTGTCTGCTGCCAGCTCCAATCCCATTGCATAGCTCGCTGGGCACATAGCAAGTGCCAACATCTGGGGTGTGAATGAAAGCAAGGCAGGAAGCTTTGCCTGGTTTCTCTTTGCCTTGAGTAAACCACAAGTCAGGCTCTTAACTTCCTCACCTACAAAAGGAGGATTAAAAATAGCACCTCCCTCAGGAAGGTGTGTTTCAAGATTATGCAGGCTAATGAGGAAAGCTGGTGCTCCTATTACCATGACTGAACCTCACTCTGTCTTCAGATGGGGCGTCCAGGGAGAGAGGATACTGTTGCTGATAAAGGTGGAGATAAGAAAGCCCTCCCTCGGGGAATGATTGACAGGAAATCTGCCCCAGGCCCTGAGATGTCCGCCTCAAGCATCCACTTCTGTGGGAGAATCAGAAGATCTCAGATTTGACTCACAGGCTGGGATGAGAGGAAGAGGTGCCCGGTGACGTGGCAGGAAGACCCATCTCAAGCCCCAGCTGGGTGAGTGCAATCAATAACATCCTGTCAGGAACTCTTTGTGGTCTCATGTAAATTTAGGCTACCTGAATAAAAGATAAAAACTGTCATTTCCTTCATCTCCTCTCTCGTCATGTATTGGGGATGATTTATCTATTCCTTTGAAAGAACTGAATCAAATCGAAAACAGTTGCTTAAGTGTCCGAGGTTATGTATGGCCATTGTGAAACACGGGGAGAGTGGGGAAAGACACCCAGATATTTTTAGGACTGTGGCAGAGGGGACCCATACTGAAAATGGATATGATTAACTAACCAGTTGTTTAATCAACCTTCAACTGCAGGGGCTATGATCGATGTTTTCCAGTTAGCTGCCACAAAACAGCAGTGAATGGAGAGTCACACTCTGGACATGACAGCCCCATGTGCCCACAGCCAGGCAGTGCAGGGTCCTTCAAAACTCTGAACTCAACTCTAGAGGTTCACAGAAACTTTTTGCTTCTCAAAAAATATTGTTTATTGTTGATTTATCAAACCCACAATCTTCAGAGATATTCAGGCCCACAAAGGCAATGTGGAAAAGGGCCGGGGGAAGAACTGAGGGCTATTTTCACATCTCGGCAAGTCCTCGGAATGAATGAGTCCTTGGAAATGGGGTAAGGCTGAGGTCTGGCCTTGTGAACCGTACTCTGCATGAAAGACCAATTCACACAGCTTGTCTCCTGACATTCTGTCCTGACATTCTGATCTTTCCATCTGAGGGGCAGAGGGTCTTACACCCAACACTGTATACATTGAAACCCACAAGAGGACAGGCATCGGAGAGTGATGTGAAGAACCACTAAGGCCACTCTGAGACAAGGCACGGGTGGTGTCTTTACTTGGGCTGAGCCTGAAGGCTCCTATGATCTTTAGATGAAAACAAATTGTGACACTGTCTGGCCTAGACCTTCAAGGCCTGAGGGCCCCACACCTGAGGTCTTGTGGTGATCGATGAGGAGGGGTGGGCTATGCTCCTCCTCTGTGCCCCGGCCCCTTTTCTGTAAAGTCTATGTTTCTGCTTTGGCGCCATCTCTCTAGCCTGACTGGGGTCTGGTTTACAGCAATCTGTACTTCCTTATCACACAGGCTGATACTCACTGAAGATTAAAATTATATCCACTCAAATCACAGTCATCAGTGGAAAGATCTTGTCCCACAACGTCAGGCAGACCTTCAGTAAGAACACAACTTACCATAGTCAGGACCAGGAATAAGTCACGTGGTCTCTAAGAGTCTGAGTTTCTTCAACCAAAGGGACACCTTGTGACAGAACTGTGGGAAACAGTGTGAGTCAAGTCACTGGCACAGGGCCAACGACACAGGAGCAGGTCAGCAGATACAATTACTATTGTTTTAGTTATATTTTGTCACTGCGGGCAGAGGGGGACCACATGTGTGCCACGGAGAGCATGCGGAGGTCAGAGGACAACTTACTGAGTTGGCTGGTCTCTGTCTATCACGCAGGTTCAAGATTAATCCCTAGTTAGGCTGTCGGTCTTGGTGGCAAGTACTTGCTGAACCACCTCCCTGGCCCACACTTATTATTGTTATGGTCAATCTGAAGAGTTTGTAAGAATTCAGCAGGCAGCATAGATCTATTTCTGAAGGCCCAAAACTTAGATGTGTAATTTTTGGCAAATCAGCCAGACTGTTTTGTTATCCACTGATTGAGAAAGTAGCAACACTGTGGTAACGTATACTTACAACTGTCAAATAAAAGTACATTTTTTTAAAATAATTAAAAACACCAGCCAGGCAGTGGTGGTGCACACCTTTAATCCCAGCACTTGGGAGGCAGAGACAGGCGGATTTCTGAGTTCGAGGCCAGCCTGGTCTACACAGTGAGTTCCAGGACAGCCAGGACTACACAGAGAAACCCTGTCTCGAAAAACCAAAAATAAATAAATAAATAAATAAAAATAAAAAAATTAAAACAAAAAACAAAAAAAAACCCCCCAAAAAAACCAAACAAACAAAAAACCACCAAATAAATACAGTAATATTAATGCTATTGCCGCTGCTGGCACTATTAAAATGGTCCCATTACTTTTGTGTTTTGGGGTGGTGATTTCTCTATCCTATTTCCAGTATGATGAATCAGCTGGTATCTGCGGGGCATTCTAGTTACTGTATGGCAGGTACTACTGTGTAACGGAGACATCTCGCCTCCTGGGAACATCAGAAAAGCATCCACGCCTGTTGAGCCGCAGGGTCCCACCCTTTCAGTTCTCCGATGCCCTTGTTACTATCTCTGAACTCTTCTTCGTGCAGTCTGTGTTTTCCTCCAGCTGTCTTTGTTAAGTGGGGATTGGTGCCAACCCATCCATGGCATATGTGTCCTGACTCCGGTAAGGTACCAGAAGCAGCACCCGGTACCAGACTCACTGACTATGGTCTTCCTTACGTACGTGTTCCTATGGTGGAGATGGATTTTTAAAGTAGCACAGTAGGATGTCAGTGAAGATAGTAGAATAGTTGCCACATGCACGATGGCAAAGATTATGTGGAATGCTTGCTCTCTCTCTCTCTCTCTCTCTCTCTCTCTCTCGCTCTCTCTCTCTCCCCCCCCCCCACCACCACCACCATAGTCATCCTTTGGAGATAATATGATGCTTACATAATGAGATGGTGTGAGGTTAAGTAGGCATTGTGACAACACATTAGGCCACTGCAAAAGGCTTCCTGGAACACAAACCGAGCAGCAGTTGACCCGGTAGTTTCCAAGATAGCCAAGCCACCTGAGGAAGATAGCTTATAAAATGTGGACAGGCTGGAGAGGACATGGTTCATTCCCGGGACACAGAGCAGGATAAAACAGAATACTGTTTCAATTCTCTCTGAACCTTCTACATGCCCTCCCACTCCTCTTCACAAATGGTTGCTTAATTCTAATCTCTGACGTCTTTTTTTCCCCTCCCTTAGCTACCTGTCTGAACTTAGCAAAAATGACTGCCTAGCAAAATGGTGGAGAATCCTGGGTTTCTCTATCTGTCGAGTGAGATAACTTCATAATGATAATTATAGCAATTATAATAGCAATTATAGCAACTAGCACTAAAAACATACAGCATCGCAGGCATTGCGCGGAGACGCAAGTTTCACGCCCTCCGTGGGACTTCTCTCATTCCCTCTTATAGAGGGGAGGACGTCACAGCACAGAATGAAACAAGTCCTTCTTGCCTAAGAAAGACTTTTGCACAAGTTGTGGTTAACTGAAAGCAGGATCCTGACCGAAGGCCACAGCTCCCTCCGTGTTTATAAAATCTCTGGCCTTTGTCTCTGAAACCAACCTTTTAAGTTTTGCTTTGGAATGCTAAAGTCTTTACAGGCAGACTATTGCTAATCACGAGACACTGACATGTGGATTTGTCCGCAGAATTAAGCTCTCCCACTTTCTGGGCCATGCCCGTTTGTAACATGTAACATGTACCACTTAGAGCAATAAAATAAGTCTTATTCATAACCATTCAGCCTCCCAAGGTCGTCCTGAGGATGTAGACATTTGCTTGCTGCTAGTATGGCCAGCTTAACAGATCTGGTACCACATGTGGTCAACATCCCATATGACTTGTGGAGTACCCATGAAAATGTTTACTTTTCAAATTGGAAGGAAACATTGCATTTTTTTTCAAGACAAAGGAAATATTGTGATAGATGACAAAGATATTTGTTTGTCAAAAATATTTTGCAAACTGTTTGCAATTTTTTATATATTTACTTTTATGGGAAATAGGACCATAATGGCAAATCCACCGAGTGGCCCTGAAAGTCCTAATGTGCCCCACCCATTGGCAATGCGTGGCTCATAGGACCTCTGTGTTGCTCAGGCAGTTTCCCATCATATCTTTCTTCTCAGACTCCACCTTTACACTGCTTCAGTTCTGCAACTTCTGACTGCACCCTGTGAATTTCAAATGCCATAGGGAGGTCGAGGTAGAAAGTAACTAAACCTTTATCATGTAGATAGTGCAGACAGACAAACAGGCCCCAGGTGTCAGTCTGGTGATGAGGCCACATGGGCATGCTGGGACATCTGTATCACTCACCAGATGAAGGCTTTCTGGCTACAAATTATCTAGCCACTAGGACACAGCCCTCAGCAAACGGATGTTACAGGGAAGAAATTTAAAGTGGCAAGAAGCCGTATCTTAGCTACAGAGCAGCGAGTGATCCGAAAGCTGTTGTCCCAAGGAACAGTAGCAGTTCTAGGTACCCTGGAGTCAAGCTACAGGGGTAGACTCCTGTAAAATGACCCTGATATTCGCCCATTCCCTTCCCCGTGTCCATTATCTAAGCTCTTTGCAGCAAGTTCAGGACCCCAGTGTCGATATGAAATACTAGAAAACGGGAACCAGAAGGCAGGTGCCGCTTAACTCCGGAGGCCTCACGAGACATGCGCACTTGAGCTTTTGTTCAGTTTGAACTTGAGTAACCTTTATCTCCAAGCCCATCCTGTGGGTAACGATCGCAAAGTCCTTTCAACCTCGTGGTTCACTGGAGGAAGGAAACAGACCACTGCTTTTTTTAACCTCACATTTCGTAGTTTAAGATGGAATGCTGAAGAGGAGAGAGAAGGCAGCCGGGCGGTGGTGGCGCACGCCTTTAATCCCGGCACTCAGGAGGCAGAGACAGGCAGATCTCTGAGTTCGAGGTCAGTCTGGTCTACAGAGTGAGTTCAAGGACAGCCAGGGCTACACAAAGAAACCCTGACTAGAAAAAGAAAAAAAAAAAAAATGGATACGGAAAGCACAGGCCTCCATGTGGAAGAACATCCGGGGGAGTCAGGCTACACTGACAGGCATACACACACGGTCTCCTTGACAATCTGAGGTGACTGCTTAGCCAATTATTGTCAGAAATCCAGCGAAACTCTGTCCTTCACCTTGAACCCAGTGAAAGAAAACTTTCTCAGCCGAACCCAGAACCAACATTGACAATGGGGGCGGGGGGAGAGTGGATTAATACCTTCAGAGACACTGGGTGTTTGCGGGGTCCTGTCCTTCATGAAAGTAGATACATAAATAATCTAGTTATGGCTACGCTGGTACACAGTCAACGGTCCTATTGTCACATTTCCTTCAACCTGAAAGTTCATTTCTTTTTCTTCTTGATTAGGAAGGAGTGGAATCGTTTTCATGGGTACTCTGAACGTTTTGGGCATCATAGGCACCATCTCTGTTGTCCCAGGGAAGATCCGATGGCCACAATGTCAGAGAACAGGAGAAGTGGGGGAAATAAAGGGGAGCAGACCCTCTCTCAGCTGGAAGAGATTTCATTATGCCCACAAGGCCTAAAGAGCAAAAACAACAACAACTATATATATACACATACATACACACACACACACACACACACACACACACATATATATATATTTCTGTTCATTTACTAATTTGGTCAAAAATAGCTCTGGGGTTTGTTCAGCACAATCTGACCTTCATAATCACACGGATGATTATGGGGTCTCATTAGAACTTTCAAAGCACTTTGTACAAAAGGGGCCCTCAGACAGTCTACTATAATAAAAACAAGTTCATAAAAGTCCCACACATTTCGCCTAGGCCTTTGATAACCCATCGCACAATAATGACCTTGAGTAACTCACAGCCTGTACCACATTTTAACCAGTCATTTAGAGGAAAAGGGTTATTTCTTTTTAATCTTATTATCTCTGTCTAGTCACCCAGAGCCTTACAAGGAAAAATAAGTTTGTTTATGAAAAGATCTGTGAATCATCTGAAATGACCCCTTTCTTCTCTGGCGTCTTCTGGGCAGGTATGTCGGACAAGAAACATGATGCTAACCTGGCCTCCCACACCTGACCTCAGCCTGTCTGGAATCCTCCGTCGCTTCCACCCTCTGACCTCAGTCTCCCTTCGGGAAGGCCAGAGACTTAGATCATTTCTGGAATACCCTTCGTTTTGAGGATGCTATATAACTGTGACTGCCATTAGTCTGCTTTAGTATGTTCCTTTCAGGCTGACCTGTCACTGAGGGTGTGAAGGGATCTCTCCTAACCCACATCCATTCGTGAGCTAATAGACATGATGCTATCCTAGTTTGTAGGAAAGAATATTGTGGTAAAGCCAGATAGGAACAGGGGATCTTACCATGGGGATAGGAAGGAAGCATTAGTGGGGGGGGGGGGGTATAAGAGTAGACTGTATACTACTCGGAGTATGGGGTAGCGAGACTGCAGGAGTACTCAAAACTCCCAGACGAGGGCACTGGAAGTCCTGATGGACCATCCTTTACATGTCCCTACAAAGGACTGATGAAGTCCCCATTTGCCATCTGCAAGGCAGAGGCTTAGAATGGCTAACTGGTGACCCAGGGTCGAGCAAGCCATCAAGCCCAGAGTCAAGGAAGGAGGGCTGCCATAGGAGGAGATGAAACAGTAGATCCAATGTTCTGACCTCATTTCCCATTTGTTCCAGTCACAAGTTGAGCTCCACTGTCCGTCAGGCACCTAACACTGACCCCCATTTCTACAGCAGCCTGGTGCTGGCAAGACACCACGAACTACACAACAGCCTTCTGGGAGCCGGAGGCTGCAATGGTATGAGTGTGTGAATGCGTGCGTGTACAGACATAGTGGAGCTGCCACCCAAACCCACCTTAGGGGCACACTTCTGTGCTTCGTCATAGCTAGATATGTCCTTGCTTTGGCCATGGCCTCGGAGCTGAAGTGATGCATACTACTTCCATGTGGAAGCTTTTCATTTACTAGATGGCTCAGTTTACCACTGTGTCCCTAGGCCATGACAACCAGCAGTGTGCTGTCCCTGGGCCATGACAACCTGCGGCATGCTCTACAGAAGTTGCCCCAGTCCAAGTCCAGACAAACTGATAAAGAGATACACCGCTTGGGGAAGAAATGATTTTGTTTTTGTCACTGGGAGTCTTGGGGTGCTTGTTCCCTCAGTCCCACCTGGCTCATCCTGAATTATGTGGCACCCTGCACAAAAGCAGAAGGATTAAGAAGCCAGAGTCCTGTGTCAATCTTAATCCTCACTGATTCAGCAACTCCTCTAAAGAGAGGGGGTTTTTTTTCCTCCACTTTGAGACCCAGCAAAATGTATTTCACTTGCCTCCTATCCTGTCGTCAATCTCATTATCTATCTTAAGAATATAAGTGCAAAGCTGGGCGGTGGTGGCGCACGCCTTTAATCCCAGCACTTGGGAGGCAGAGGCAGGTGGATTTCTGAGTTCGAGGCCAGCCTGGTCTACAGAGTGAGTTCCAGGACAGCCAGGACTACACAGAGAAACCCTGTCTTGAAAAACCAAAAAAAAAAAAAAAAAAAAGAATATAAGTGCAAATGAGCCCCATGGATAGACTGACTATTAATTAGAACTCCCTCTGACGTCCTGCAGTATAAACTTATAAACCTGAATAGACACTCCTGGCACATTTATTTTTAAATCAGTGTCCTAAACAACTACAACAAACTCAGGCAGAGGGGGAAAGACAGGAATTGGGGAGGAGCTCAGAGTTTGAAAAGAAAGCTTTGAAGTCGCTTCTCTGTCTGTATCTGTCTCTCTGTCTCTTTCTCTGTCTCTCTCTCTGTCTGTCTGTCTCTCTGTCTGTCTCTCTGTCTGTCTCTCTGTCTCTCTCTCTCTCTCTCTCTCTCTCTCTCTCTCTTTCTCTCTCTCTCTCTCTGTTTGTGTGTGTGTGTGTCTTTCTGTCTCTCTGTCTCGTGTGTGTGTTTTGAAAGCCATTGTCAGTTTCTGTGTTTAGAGCCATACTATACTTCCAACTAACTCAATTTTGACCTATTATCTTTCTGTGTTTACTTAAAATATCATAGCATTTCAAATTACAATTCTTTGCTCTCTATACCCCAAGTCTCCTCCAAAGTCATGAAGCTGGGTTAAAAGTTACAGGACTCTACTGTGTGTACAGTACGGGCAACTCCCTGTGCTTTGCCTGAAGGTCCTCTCTGAGTCCTGTGAAGCAAGCACTCCTGCTCAACATTGGACAAGGGAGCAAAGGAGGCAGAGACTAATGATTACAGACTTACTCCAGCCTCAAAGACAGAAGCTGAGGGGATCAGGGAACCTGTCCCTAGTAATAGCTACAGCGTCTTAGAACTTAGCCTTAAGTTTGTGGTCCTGTGTACTAGTCGAGCAAGATGTATCAGGCACCTGGAGACACAGACTCAACAGACAGACAGACAGACAGACAGACAGGACACAGAAGCCACCCACCCCTGAGAACAGACTGTGAGGTTCAAAGAAGCCAGCCAGAGCCCATTGTCCCCAGGCACTTCTACAGACAGTTCTTAAAATAGCACTTGACCAGTGTGGGAACTGCAGGTATCCTGTGAGGCTGCGTGCTAAGACTCTGGATACCACAGAAGCTCGCCCTTTGGGAAAATGCAGCCAGGTCTGGGCCTGGCTCTGATAGTGGCTAGCTCTGTGAAGGTAGCTGAGCAGGACCAGGGCAGCAAACAGCAGTTACACCACCAAGCCAGACTCCATCCATCCTCCATGTTTCTGCTGTTTTACTCTCTCGGCCAAAGATGACAAGTGACGTTGCTGTCATCCTACACTTCTGAGAGAACAAGTGAGTTTTCCTAGACGACACCACCAGGAAGTGAAAGAGGCAGATTTAGTGCCATGATTTCCTCACCGTGGGCCCAAGTTTACACCTCTATACAAATAAAAAAGTGGGGCCCAATGATTCCCAAACTCAATAGCAGATCTCCTACCAGGCTTCTTTAGTCTGTTGCCAAGTCCTGTTTGAACATTCACCAATACCCAGGGAAGACAAGTATCCATCCAGTCTTCACTCACTTAACTCTGCAAGGTTTCCACCCCATACCCTCCCTTTACCCTGCATTGTTCTGGTTGGCTGGAATGGAATAGACTCTGGTCCACATAGCCACTGTTTCTAGTTTATTAATAGTAATGGAGCATGTAGGCAACTCCTCTAAGAGATATGTCCGAATGACGGAGGGAATGATGAGAAAAAAATCCTATCCTGCCACCAGGTGACCATGGCTGGGCATTGGAGGAGGTCAACTCCCTGGTCCAAAGTCTCAATGCATTCAGAATTTTAAGTCAACAGGCCAACTACACAACACTCTCCCATGAACTGACCTTCTCTAGGACCTCAGTGTTCCCCAGTCCTGAGCATGGAATCCCCAAAGTCTCTGTCTTCAGGATGCAACAGAATTTGATGGGAACGTGCTAAGAATGCTGCGTCCTGGGCCAACCTGTGAAGATGGTTTCAGGGTCTCTGGGGAAGAGTGATGTTCTTAGCCTACCTCCCCACAGATCCAGCATTCAGAGTTTGTGGAGCATCCTCTTGAGAAGAAGCCTGGCCCATGCACTAGGCCCATCCTTCATACTTTCCTCAAGAAAGTGACTGTGGCCACTATTTTTGCTAAGCACAAGCCAGTCTTGTCAAGCAAGATGACAGATACAATTGAGGCCATATTTGGGGTAGAAAATAGGATTGTGTTTGTTAATTCAGACTTTTAGAACTTTTAAAGCGTGGTATCCAATGGCTATGACCTTCATGGCATTTCCCATTCTACCCCAAAAGTTCTGTTTTCAAGACACCTTAGGGAGGTCATAGTATTTATGGTCTCCAGTTGGGCCACTTGTGACATTAAAAGTAGCAGGTGTTAATGACTTGACTGAAACACAGAGAATAAACCAAGTAAACCCAAAGTATCTGGGAGGCAGGAAGTAGACCTCTCCCTTCATCTGTCTCCCAGATCTTGGGAGGGGGTTGGAGAACTGAGAGGAGGGTCAGAGTTCTTCTGGGATTCACACAGCTGAGGATGAACACACACACACACACACACACACACACACACACACACACACACACACCATCTATAGTGCCTATAGCAGGGAAACTTGGGGGGAGGGGGAACCTCTGCAGAAATTATATATTGAAAGTCTGTGACCCCAGGGAAACCAAGTAACCTCTCGAAGTCTTGTTCTCTGTAAAATAGGGCCGATGATATTTACCTCATGGTGTTGGGAGGATGGAATGAAATAACCGATGTAAAACCAGCCAACTGGGACTTCTCAAGAATTGGTAATCCCCACTCTTCCTTTCTCTGATGAACAGAAAGCCATGGACCAGAAGAGAGCATCACTGTTGGCTGCCATGGCTGCTGTGAGTGTATGCACAGATCCAGGTCTGGCTACATCAACAACCATTTCATTAGGCCCACCACTGTGGGGCCAAGATTTTGAAAAAGATGCAGAGGGTCTTTTTCAAAGAGCAGGATGTCACCTGCTCTGCTCAGTGACATCCAAGGTGGCAGTAGAGAGAACTGACAACCTAGGGGGACTCGGCTTCAGGAGCATCTTCCATTCACATTTCTGGGTGTTGTTGCCTGTGCTTTGCCCCAGCTGTGAGCCTTATATCTCCATATGGTAGCTCTGCCTCAGAAGGCAAGGGTCCCAAGAGTTTCAGGAGAAAGCGTCTTGACTTTTCATGACCTAGCTTTTGAAGTCACTCAACACTGCATCTGCTGCAACCACAAGGCAGTCTGAGGAGAGGAATGTTGGTCTCAGCTCTGGGTAAAACAAGTATCAAGGACACTGTGGTGGTGGGGGGGGGGGGGAGGAGGTAGCCATAGGGATGACAGAGAGGAAAGGAAGAAGAAAAGGGAGGGAAGGAGGAAGTAAAGCCAGCAAGCAAGCCACCACTGAGAACATACCAAAAGCCCATGGTGCTGTTGACCTCACAGCCTCATAAAGAGACTTGAATGGGAGGAAGGATGGCACGCTGCCTTCTGACACGTTTTGTGGTACAGCACCTGTTTGGGGTGTTTCTTCCACCCATGCCCAACAAAAAAGTAAAAATAAAAGAATCCTACACACTCTTTCAGGCCCACTTTCTAGGTCACATCCTCTGGAACATTTATCCTGGTGGTCCTGAAGGTCACCTCTCCTTCAGAATCAAATGGGATTTTATCTATACCCTACTTTTTTTTTTTTTTTTTTTACATAAACCACTTTCCACCTCTGTCAAATGCTGGTGTAGTCAAGAGAATCCCCTCACTCTTCTACCACATTCCTTCCTCTGCTCCCGAGCTCCATCCTGAAGTGCGCCTAAGACAAAAGCAAGATGAAAGGATTTCCCAGTTCTGGAAGTACCCTGACTTGTGTCCAAGCTGAAAGGGTTGGCATTGGGAGTCGGTAAAGAAACTGAGTGCTGACAGGAAGTGGAGATGAGGCAGGGGTGACTGCCACTAGCCAATAGGTCTTTTACATCTGCCCCTCAGTACCTTTTTACTACTACGTTTAACAATATGACAGGACGAACACACACAGACACTGATACACACATGCATCCCCTCACACACACATACACAAACACAAGCACACACAGCCATTTGATAGCACTGTGAGACTTCATGATGAATGCCTGCGTTCAGACACTCTTAAATAATTGTTTGCATTTGGACAGACACACCCTTTCTCTAGAAAAATCAATGCACTCTGGATCCTTCTCGGAGAGCACGTCCTATACCTACTCTGTGCATCTCCTTGGAATTCTTTCATTGGAGACCAGAAGAAGCCAGAGCAAGATGCCAGCAACACCCAGGATCCTGGTGTCTGAACATAACAGGATTAAAGTAGTTTCCCTACATGTTTCCTAGACCACCTTCAGCCTCGGCTTTATCTTTCCTTGGGCTATTTCTGTAATTCCCTGTTGTCTATGCTACAGATGATTTTATTTTACCTTTTTTTTAATAAGAGATCTATTTATTTTATGTGTATGCATGTTTTGACTGCACAAGATGAATATATGGTGCCCTCAGAAGTCATAAGAGAGTGGGTCAGGTCTCCTGAACTAGACTCACAGATGATTGTGAGTCACCGTGTGGGTGCTAGAAACCAAACCTGGGTCCACTGCAAAAGCAATAGATAGTCCTAACCACAGAGCCATCTTTCCAAGGCCTATGTTGTTTTTCTTGAGAGGAGCTCTCTCTGTGTAATGTATGTCAGCCACTAGCTATCAGTGCTCCGGCTTCAGCTTCCCAATTACAGACAGGTACCACAGGCTCAGCTCCATTGTTTCTTATTAAGCAAGATGGCCGGCTGATGGCTGGCATACTGTAGGTCTTCCACAAATGTCAGCTGGTGATATTTCTTAGTCAACTGAGGCCTCTTCATTCAGAGAGAGCAAAAGTTCCTATTCCGTGCTCTCCTTGGAAAACAGCATCAACTTCATTCTTCTTTAAGCCTTTTACCCAAGGAAGGCCAGACTCCTCAGGTGTCCTGGGTTCTCAGAGAGCTGCAGGTTAGGAGTAGCGTGTTTCCCAAGCCTGGATGATGATCCTGCTGTAGTGGGGGATGGCAGCCAATGGCTGTCCAGATGATGCTATGCTATGGCTCAGTCCTGGATGTTGCTTTCATCCCTTCCCTGTTCCTCTTGGTGTCTCCCATCCCCAGGGCTGAGGCTGGTAAGGTCGGTGCTGGGGAATGTGAGATGTGCCAGCTCACTGGCACTTTGTAGTTTTTCTCCTGAAGACACACAGTCACCACCTTCTCGGTTTTTGATGTGAGATCATTAAAGCTGAGCCCTGGGATCCCTTTGGCTTAACCACGATGGAGTTGCTGCTTCACCATTGTTTGTACCCATCTTCTTGAGGGTACCCTCTTAATCTGTCATCAACTTTGGCGAAGAAGCCTCTTCCTGAAGAGTTCTCCGGGATGCCGGGTATTCTAGCCTGCAGTCTGATCCCTGGAGAACCCTGAGCCTCGCCCCAGACATGGTGATCTATCTAGTAGGTTGTCCCTGTGGAGCTCCACACACCTTCTAGGTTTCCACTAGCAACCTTGGGCTTCAGAAAGACCCAGAACCCGTAGATCCTAATCCGTCCACACAGACCTTTGGCCCAGGCTCACACAATAATTGTTCTTAGTCAACTTACATTTCTTCATATGTTTATCCCTTCAAAATAGTCAACACATGTTTATCTCAGCCTGCTGATCCAGTTACAAACTTTTAAGTACATTTATGTGTGTGCAAATGTGTGTGTGTGTGTAATTGTGCACACTGCTGTACGGAAGTCAGAGTTCGACTTGCAGGAGTTAGTTTATTCTTCCTACCATGTGGGTCCTGGGGTTCAAACTCAGGCTGTCAAGCACCTTTATCTGCTGAGCCATCTCATCTCTCCAGTCTTAAACAGTGAAACTGATAGGAGAGAGAGAAAAGAGAGAGCGAGAGAGACAGAGACAGAGAGAGAGAGAGAGAGAACACATAGGAAGGAGGGAGAGAGAAAACTAATATTCTTCTAAAACATCAAACTTTAATCTCAAATTGCAAATCTCAAAAAAAAAAAAAAAATTAAAAGCAAGTCACCTTCATGAGAATTCTAATCACAAACAGCCCTCACTGTTGGGCAAAAACTGTTTGTCCATACAATGCAACAACATATCTAACTTGTTTTCTTTCATTTGCCAACAATGGTGGCATTTCGTCTTTGGCCTCATTCACGATGGATACTATTTCAATGTAATCAAATAAATCAAATTTAAATAGCAGGGCCTTTTGGAAAACAGAGACTCATCTCTCAATGCAATGAACAAATATTTGCATTACCTATTTATATTAAAATATGCAGATATTTCCCAAGCATTCTGCCAACTTATAAATTTTTATAACTTCTTTGAATTGTTAACATTTTTTAACACACTGCAGGATTTCAAGCTTTGTGAAGGGCTCAATAACAATCTTTCTGGTCAGGAAAAAAGGAAAGGACATTAGAATAAAGAATGCAGAATAAATAAAAACATAACAGTACAACCCGTACATCCACTCACACAAAGACAACGTTCATGGGTTGCGAGAAGAGAATTGTCACAGTACAATGTCCTTCATGTTGGATTCAGAACTGAAAGGAATTTCTCTAAGTTATTGAAGACTTTATGGCTGGGTTTCAGAAAGGGGGGGAAAAATCCACATCTATCCCAGTGTGACTTCTGTGCAATGCAAGTCCGGCACATTTTAAGGACCTGCTGGATAATGCTGCTATTCTTTTGAGAACTGTTAACAGCTGTAGCAACTGTTATGACCAGCTTCAAAACATGTCTGTAGTCGGTGCTCTCCAGACACTTAGCAATCCCAAAGCTATTCCTGGACCGGCTCGCATCGCAGTGTGAACACAAAGTTTTGATTTATGCTGGAAACGAAACAACAAACTTCTGATCCTTCCTCTAAGTGGTCATTCAGATGACACGGACGGCATGTGCCTGGGGAGGGCTGTGGGGGGTGGGGGGACAGAATTCACAGAAACAAAAAGGAAGCAGGAAAATAAATGGAGGGCCACCCACAGTTACCTTAAGGAGAACCCACAGTTGCTAGCACAAAGCTCTGGGTTGGAATGACATCTTTGGACCCACAAAAGGCTCTTGTGCTTGAAGAGAAAGAATGAACAGGGGCAGGCTTTGGGAAGGGAGGTAATCCAGCCCAGGGGGGATGAAGGCAAAGTCTGTGGTGACATTAATCTAACAAGATGCCACCCTGGCAGTAAGGACCCTCAAAGGCAGGTCTAGGGGTGGGGCATATGGCAGGAGGGCTTACCAGCCTGCGTGATGCTCTGGGGGTACCATCCCATTCCCACCTCCCCAACACAAGACATGTGCACCAAAAGCTCCACTCACTAAATCATGACAAACTAACCTAGAACTGACTGACACCTGTGGGAGGGAGTCTCAAGCCAACCATCACAGGTCCCCCACAGAACCATGCAGATCTGAAAAGTGTGGAAATGGAGATACCAGTGGGCAGACAAGATCGGAAGACACTCCCACTCCAGAGTTACAGAGATCTGTCCGTGTGTTAGTGAATCACATGGACAGATCTCCGTAGGACATGCAGGTCTCCTGTTCTCAAATCAAAACCCAAAAAGGTGGTGGTGAATGTGTGTCTCCAGAAGACGAGCCATATGCTTACCTCCCTCTGTGCTGCTGTGGAGAAAGGAAAGATGCCTTGGAAAGACTCATTTTGTCCCAGTCATTGAGAGTCATCTTTCCATACAGTATAAGCATAGATGCTGGAAGAGGAAGGGGCCCAGCCTCTGACCTGAAGCTTTGTTCGAATCTAGTTAGGGTAGAAAATTAACACCATAGAAAAGAAGCAGGGAAGGGTGCCTGCCTCCAAGGCTGAGGACCTGAATTCAGTCCTCAGGACCGGTGCGGCAGAAGACAACTGACTCCCACTACCCCCTGACCTCCATAAATATGGCATGACACACACTTGTGCATACACACACACACACACAAACACACACACACAATAATAATAACAATGATAAGATAATAATAAAAAATTAGATTTAAAAAAAGTGAAGAACATCAAGTGGATTCTAAAGGGCCAAGAGTGGGTAAGGACGGGGTCATCCGACTCGGTCCTGCGGCCTGGGAAGCTGTGGGCTGGCCACTCAGTCTCCACAGCTAAAGCAGTATTGAGGGGGGAGGTGAGGAATGACAGTGAAACCTGCACAAGATACTGTTCAGCGGGTTGCTGCCGTTCTACCCATCAAAGCACTGAGATGCAAGAAATGGGAGAGCCAGCTTCAGTCACTTAAACAAGGAAGCCATTCAGTGATCTCACACAACCAGAAAGCTGGACGTAGGTAGTTCTAGCCTTGGTCTCATGACTCAGAATCTTTTGTCCTCCCAGTCTCCAGTATGAATATTTCCCCAGGCTTGATACTTCACGCTATCAAGAGAGCTACTACGGCACCTGATACCATCTTACAGTAGGAAGGGAGAGGTCCCTGGGAGCCTTCTATCTTCTAACACTTTATCAGTTTGTCATGAAAATAAGAGTTTCCAGAAAACTCACATTCAGAGGAATTCTATCAATTGGCCAAAATGTCATGTGGCCACCACTATCAACAAGAAAGGTGGCAATCAGGCTAGGCTGGAGGCTTGTCTAATAGGCTGAGAGGAGAGGATTACTCCAGCACTGTGCTGTCCCCAGCTTATCAGCAAGGGAGAGCACAGAGTGGATGGACGTGTGAGCTCAGAAGCAGTACTTCATACTTAGTTACTATGTTCTCTGTTGACTGACAGCTTAAGGCATGTGGGTGTCTGTGACCCCTGCTGCCACCGTCTGCTACAGGAAAGGAAACCTCTTTTGCAGTGATGCTGAGGACGGTGGACTCATAACTGAGAATGAGGGACATTAAAGGATTCGGTGACAAACCCCTCACCTCGCCCTATTCCCTGCCCCCCAAAAATGACAGACAGACAGACAGACAGACAGACAGACAGACAGAAAGAGAAGGAAGAACGGAAGGAAGAAAGAAAGAAAGAAAGAAAGAAAGAAAGAAAGAAAGAAAGAAAGAAAGAAAAGGTCCAGACAGAAAGCTATTGAAGAGTCCTTAACAATTGAAATAAAGAAGCTGACGGCTTTGGGTGGGGAGTGTTTACAGACCACAGGACTGTTTCTTTAAGGGACTAGCTACTGGGAGTTTGGGCACGCTCCAATGAGTATACAGGCAACACGAATTGGACTCCATGGGCTTTTTCTGTAGGATTTTCGGGGGTGGGGATTTAGGGAGCACAAGGTTGGAAGGGTGAACCTGGGAGGAATGGGAAGCCAGTGTAGTCAGGGTGCACTGTACAAAATGCTCAAATGATTAGTAAAAAATATTATGTTGTCAGGGGGAAGGTTTTCTTTTCAAGCAGAGCATGGGAGTGCATGCTTTTAATCTTAGCACTCAGGAGGCAGAGACAGGCAGATCTCTGAGTTCAAGGCCAAGCTAGTCTACAGAGCAAGTTTCAGGACAGCCAGGGCTAAACAGAAAAAAAAACTGTCTCAAAGGAATTTTTTTTTCTGTTTAGTATTACAAAGAACCCATAACTTCTATACTACAGAATACGTCTATCTCCTTTAAAGGGAAGGTAGGGTGCAAAACAAAGCATGTTTTCTTCTGCAGTGTCTCAACAAACATGGGTTGGGTGAATGGCTCAGTCCATGGGCACCTGCTTCGTGGTCATGAGGACCTGAGTTCAATGACCAGAGCCCACGTAAAACCAGCCCAAACTGGTAGAGTGGACATGAACCCCAGAGCCGGGAAGGTAGAGATTGGCAGATTCCCAGAGCTAATGGCTAACCTTACCCAGACTTTTGGGGCAGGTTTCAGGCCAGTGAGAGACTTTGTGTCAGAAACAAGGCAGACGGTGTCAGAGTAATGACAAAGTATGTTGTTCTTTGACCTCCACGCACACACATGAGCACACACGAGCATGAACACACTCTTCGAGCAGAAATATGTTTGTAGCAATTACTAGTGATCAGTTTTGGATGCACAATGATTCACTCTGATTGTCACTTAACTGAACTTTACACTGTCTTATGAGTTCAGTGAGATGACCCTTTAAACCTCTAGGAGTTGAGTCTTAACATAATACAATATCACAGTAATTCTATTGCCCACATCAGCCACTGCTTTAGGGATAGTTTTCTACCATCTTCTGTCTAGCTGTCCTTCAGGGAGTCTTCTGAGAACTTTCTAGGAAAGAAACCATTCCTCCTTGATTAAAAAGAAAACTTTTGCCGGGCAGTGGTGGCGCATGCCTTTAATCCCATCACCTGGGAGGCAGAGGCAGGCAGATTTCTGAGTTCGAGGCCAGCCTGGTCTACAGAGTTTCAGGACAGCCAGGGCTACACAGAGAAACCCTGTCTCAGAAAAAAAAGAAAAGAAAGAAAAGAAAAGAAAACTTTTTTGTCATCTCGAGGAAGATAACTGGGAATATAATGATGCCTGGAACATCAGCCGAGAGAGAATGGCTCAGGAAAAGGTCACAGGAAAAGGTCACAGGAACTGAAGAAGTTAAAAGTTAGCTCTAACTGGCCTTGAAATGGATCGCTCCTGAGCTTCTTATTGTGTGGGATGACATAATAAACTCCTCCTTGTGCATGGATTCAGATGTGGCTTTCTCGGAGACCAAAGTCCCAGGCTCTCTGTTTCAGTTAAGACATATGCTTTACCACCACCACCACCAGCAGCAGCAACAGGCTCCCTTCTTGAGGCTCTATCTGTGGGACACGGAGCAGTTCTTTGATGTGTCCAAGCTGCTGGGTCATATCCCATAGAGCCACAGCAGCCTCAGCAAGACCAAATATTCTAAAATGCACAGAGTCAGGAGATTCAGCACTGGCCGTGGTGACAGCAGGCTCTGAGGTCTTCACTTGTTTTGTGAAAGGTTATCTACTTTGCTTCAGCCACCAGGAACCTATCCTCCCCAAGGTGCCTGATCAGGCAGGGGACATAAGAGGCCTAAGAAAAATAACTAAACTGATAGGAATAAAGATGCTGATCTAGGTTTAAAATGCTATAATTTGGGGCTCTCAGCCTTCTCCATGACTATGTCTATGACCCTTGTACAAAAGTTGCTTGAACACATAAAAATATAACCAAATGTACATAGACTAAAAAATTGTGAGGGTGGGGCTGGAAGTATTTGGTTCTATTATCTAAATTTTTTTTCCACATAAAATACTTAAAATGTCATCTGACAGACATTTTAATTTTTTTTCTTTCCAGAAAAGAGTCACTACGCACAGCGGGGTGTGCTTGCTGTTTCCAGAAACCATCTAGTGTAAAGCATTAAGCATGGGACTCCGGATATACAGAATATCCGTCACTGCCCAGATTTTCTTTTAAAGGGGAAATCTAAAGAGATGAACTGCTTTGCCTGTGGTCATGAAATAGAGCACCACAGGGAAATAAAAACAAGAGTGTGCATTATATCCTGATGTTCCTTAGAGGGCTTAAGTAAAGCCATGCTCACTAAGAAGAGCCTGGGTGGAGAAAGGATTGCAAAAATCCTCAAGGGCACAGCAAACCCACCCAGGGAAATGGCATAGTTGCATATCATCAATCCGTCCGAGCATTTCTCAAAGCGTGTGAAGATCCAGATGGACAAGGTGGAAAAAAAAAAAAACAAAAAAAAACAAAAAAACAAAAAAACACATCAGTGCTATGAGAAGCAAGAAGGATACAGAGTGATGACTGACACACTGGTCCGCAGGGGTCTCAACCTTCCCAGTGCTGCAACAACTCCTTAATACAATTCCTCATGTGGTGGTGACCCCCCCCCTCGCCCCCAGGCATAAAACTATTTGCGTTGCTACTTCATTAACTGTCATTTTGCCACTGTTACAAATCACAATGGGGTCGTTTGACCCTCAAAGGGGTCGCGACCCACAGGTTGAGAACTACTGTACTAAAGCAACACATGGATGTCTCCTCCCCTGTTCGTGCTGCAGGCTCCCCTCAAAACCTGTGATTGGTGACTTGAGGTAGAGGTGGCAAGGATCTGCTTATCAAATCTACCTGTTGCAATACTAAAAGGGAAATGGAAACACAGACTTAGAAGCTAAACATTCTCACGATTATGAACCCACGCACGTTTGCATGCATACGCAGAAGTTGTGAGAAGAACCTGGCTTATAATGTTTAAAAAAAATAGAAAATATGTGTCCTCTGACCACAAGGTCGATGTAAGCCACAGGGCAGTATGAAGCCTAAAGCTCAGTCTGCACCCACAGCTCAGCAGATACCACTCTTCCCCTATACTTGGGGATACGGACTTTAGTGACTCCATCCAGAGGATGACTGTATCATCTTAGTCTACCTTCTGTTGTTATGACAGGATACCACTGACTGGGAAATTTATTTCTCACAGCCCCGGAGACTGAGAAATCTAATATAAAAGTGCTGGCACTTTGTCAGGGCCCTATTGCTGCACTGTCCCAAGATGAAAGGTGGTATGGAAGAGAGAGAGAGAGAAGGAGGGGGAGAGAGATTACTCATCCTTTTATCATGAACTCTCTCAACAACCCCTCATTAAACCATGTAAGGGTCGTGACCTCAGGAGCCCATCCCCTCTTAATGGTCCCATGTCTTAATACAGCTGCACGGAAGGTTGCCCTCAACATGGGAACACAGCTGATACACAGTGATTGTGTTTTATACCCAGAAGTGGGTTTCATGGAGGACCTCCACAAACTAAGTCAGCCCAGTGGAGTAACCAGAACCAGGAGAACAGAGGGTGTGTAGTGCGTAGCCTCAAAGGGGGAATCCTTAGAAGCTACGGGGCGGCTGGCCAAACTCCCATGGTCCTTATGAGACAGGAAAAAGGCAGGCGTGCTGTTTTCTTGCTATGGCTCTTGAAATCAGGTATGGGATAAGTTGAGTGTCATTCTTTTTGCTCAAGTTGGCTTTGTTTCTCAGGGTCTTTCGTACATCTGTATAAACGTGAAGACGTGTTCCTATGTCTGTGAAGAATGGCAGTGGAATTTTGATGGGACCACGAAATCTGCAGTTACTTTTGATCGTAGCCATTTTCACAATGTTAGTTCCCCCAGTGTGAGGGGGGAGGGGGGCCTTCCTTTCTCCTTAAATTCCATTCTCTAGTGTTTTAGAGTTTTACTTATCAAGAGCTTTCACTTTCCTTGGTTAGGTATAATCGGGGGTGGGGATTGGTTTCCTCATCGAAATTGTGGACGGGATTGTTTCCATGATTTCTCTTTGCATTTTTTTTGTTGTTGTTACTGGTGCGCAAAAAAGCCAATAATCTTTGAAGGTTCATTTTGTGTCTTGCCACTTTGCTGAAAATGAAAGTGTTTCTCGGTTCTGAGGCTCTTTTTTTTTTTTTTTTTTTTTCTAAAAGAGTCTCTAGGGTCTCTTCTGTATGGAATCATGTCAACTACAATAAAACAGTGCTTTGACTTCTCCCTTTCCTATTTGTATCCCTTTTATCTCCCCGTCTTATTGCTCTAGCTAAGACGTGAAGCGCAGCATCAAACAAGACTGGAGGAAATGCCTGTTGCTGACTTCAGTGGAGACACTTTCAGTTTTCCCCATGTAGTATAATATTTGCTCTAGGGCCATCCTGGATGGGCATTGTTGTGTTGGTGAGCTTCATCTACTCCTAGTCTCTTTGGGGCTCTTATTATGAAGGGACATTGCATCTTTTGACTCTATTGAGACCATAATGACTTCTATCCTTAAGTCCGTTATGTGAAGAATTATGTTCATTGATTTGTATATGTAGAACCGTCCACCCATCTCTGTACTGGAGCCAATTTGAACATGGTGGATGATCTTTTGGATGTGTTTTAGTAGTAGTAGTATTTTATGTATATGGTGCTTTGCCTGAATGTCTGTGAATGTGTGTCTGTCAATCACATCTGTGGGGTGGCCTTGGAGACAAGAACATTGAGTCCCCAGGGACGGGAGTTGAAAGTGCTGTGAGCCGCCATGTGGGTGCTGCGGATGGAACTCAGATCCTCTGGAAGAGCAGCCAGTGCTCATAACCACTGAACCATTTCTCCAGTCCCGTGATCAATTTTTATCTCCCAGCTTAAAAGCCTCTGTTTGGGTCACTTGAGACAGAAAGGCCCGGTAGTCTCTAGAAGACTATTACCCGTGAAACACAGGGCGCGAATGGGAAGGAGCGTCTGTCCTCAGTTGGCAACCTGCCTCGCCTGTAACTGCTCTTCCTCTTTCTAGGGCAGTGAGGTTGCTGAACACTTGGTCAGAGCGGCAGGCGTTGTCTTCTCTTGTGTTCTCTGTGTCATTACCTCTTTGTGGCTCCCCAGACTCTAATCTTCTTAATGAGTGGCTAGCTCTGAACTTGGCCCTTTGCCTAGAGTGGGGTTTCCCCAGCCTGGAGATATAAAAAAGGCACCCCATACCCTTCTGCATAGGGGAAATCCCCGGGCCCCCAGAGAACTGAGCTATTATTTTAATACATTAAATAGAAGACAGGCTTGACTAATAAGTGTGGGAAAGTGGGCAATTTTCTATTGTGAAACAGTGTCTGGATAAACTATTTTAACAACACAGGTCCTTTCTCTTTACCAGATTGCATGGGCACACCTGCTTGGCTGGCTTGCTCTTTTATCAGCTGTCCAATATTCTGAAAGCAACATAAGAAAAGCTGACCCGGGGCCCCAGAGTTACAATTAGCTCGTACACTGGTGGTATCTGAGCCCTGCTCTCGTTTGAAGGCACAAGAACTTTTTTCTTGGTTTTTTTTTTTCCTCTATGTTTTTGTTGTTGTTGTTGTTGTTTTGCCACAGAACTTTGAAAGTCAAGTCTTTGAGTCTATTTCATCCACTTAGTGTCTCAATGAAAACTGCTAAGGAGCCTGACAGTAAAGTGGTTCATTTTCTGTACTTTACAAACTAGTGAGATCCCTGAAGTCATCCAGATCCTTTTGAGAAATTTCACATGAATTGCCTTGTTGGGGGATACTGGAGAGTTCAGGAATGGGGATATGGGGACAGATAGAGAGAGAATGGGTCATGGGGGATGCCTTTAAAGGTTATAGTCCTCTCTCTTTCTGCTTCTTATCCACTATGAACAACCTCCTCTGTCACAGGCTCCCACTGTCATGATGTTCTGTCTAAACCCATCAGCCAAGCAATCATGGCCTGAGCCCTTTGAACCCATGAACCAAAAGGAGTCTTCATGGTTTCCATCCCATCAGGTATTTTGGAATGATGAAAGTAAATAATGCCCACTACTCAGTAAAAGCTGAGGGGTGAGTTTGCAAATGATCTACTCTAGGGCTTGTTCCTGGAAACAGGGGTCCCTGGAGTTTGTGCAACCCTGAGATGCACTGGGGGGAAGAGAAATGATTATACACATTAAAGAGGAAGAGAGTGCTGGTGGCCATTCCCTCAAGGGCGGGCAAGAAGGAAGGACTGCTAGACCAAAGAGCAACATTCAGGGAAGCACTGGGGAGATCAGGAAGGAGCAAACGACCCGGAAACAGAGAACGGTGGCACAGAAATTTAAGCAAGGAAAAGGAGAACTGTGCCAAGCGGTGAGCAGAAGACAGCAACATCCAGTGAGCATCTCTGTGTCTGCAAGAGGGCTGGAGAAGAATACCAGAAGCAAGATGAGAGGTTGGGGAGGGGGGGCAGGTTGCAACACAAACCAGCCTATGTGCTAGACAATGAAGGGGAGTCGTCAGTAGGGAAATGGTTTTGGTGCATTGAATTTTTTGACCTGAATGCCACTGGAGGGCTGCATCTTTCCAAAGCACCTTCAGCTCGGGAGGATGTGTGGTAACAGAACCCTAGCTTCTGAGGCCTTGGGTGACTCAGATGTCCGCTTCCATGATGGTGCATTCTCAGGTCTTCACCTGCTTCTCCTCTGAAGGTACAACAGGGGATAATCAGATGGATCCCTTTCATTCCAAAGGCCCAGTAAATCGATGCTGTCACAGCTGCACTGAATCCTCCCACCAGTGCTGGCTACTCTGGAAACACCTTCCCAGATGCAGGAAGGAGCCAGGGGGGATGTTCTCAAAAGCCAGCAGAAAATGTAAGGTGGGCACGGCCTTCTTGGAACTCGTTCCCTGCATCTAGTAAGGCTTATCACCAAGCGGTGACATAGAAGGATAGGTGTGCTCTTTGTGTGTGGTAGGCACCTGCAGACAGGGGTGCTTCCAAACCTCTATTGGTGTTGGAAGGCAAAAGGCAATGTCACTGGCAATAAGAAATTATTAACTGGTGAGCTGGGTAGATGGCTCAGTCTGTTAAATTCATGCCTTGAAGGCATGAGGTCCTGAGTTCCAGTCCCAGAGCCTACATGAAAGAAATTCAGAAGCAGATAGGAAAGGTAGCTATAGTCTCAGCCAGGATGTAATCCCAGCAGCGGGGGAGGCAGGTCACTGGGACTGCTGGCCAGTGGCCTAGCATACTTGGCAAGGTGCAGGGCAATGATTGACCCTGTATCAACGAATACAGATGGGGATTGCACCTGAGCAGTGATACCCCTCACTTCCATACGGATGCATAGCCACCCACCCATAACCATACACATACACACAACCATTGACTGGATTATTCGACAGTTCTTTTTACCTCTTCATACTTAAGGCTCAGAAATCGAAGAGTTTATCTTCCCCTATCACCTGTTCTACATGTATGCGGTGCTGGATAGCAAACCAGGGCTGTACTGCTGTTAGGCAAAGGATCCACCGCTGAGTTTCCTCCCCAGTTCCTCTCCTCCTTTAGGATGACTTCTAGAGAGGAGAGGAATCCAGAGCCGTTCTTCTCAACATCTGAGCAAAGCATACCCGAGACATCTCAGCCTTGGGTTCTCTCTATTCCTCTGTGACTTTCTTCACTTCTCTAGAACATCCCCTCAATAATTCCACCATCTCTTCTAGGAGTGGGGTCCAGAATGCACTTTGAGAAAGGCAAAGCAGTATGTCCCAGGCTCATTATCTTGTGTCCACTTACGCACGGCGCCATCTTGGATTGTTTTTAATAAAAATGAATAACACCAATTATATGCTATTGTTCTCCTCAGGTGAAGCCTGTTTCCCAGGTTCTCTCCTCCCCCATTGATCCCTGCCCCCAGGAGTGAGGAAATGGCTCAGGTGCTGCCATGTTGGTTGGTTTTCCTCACTCTAAGCTCTAGGGCTTCTGTCTCTTCATTCACAGGCCTGGTGTGGTGCTTTGAATAGGAATGGCCCCTATAGACGACTTCTGTGTTTGAATGTTTGGCCCATAGGGAGTGACACTACTAGAATTGTGGGAGAAAGTGTGTCACGGTTAGAGGCAGGCTTTAAGGTCTGGCCAATGGGACACAATATCCTTTTTCTGCCTGTGGATCAAGATGTAGAACTCTCAGATCCTCTAACCTGCGTGTTGACATGCTTTGTGTCATGATGATAACAGACTGAACCTCTGAAACTGTGAGCCAGCCCTGACTAAATGCCCTCCTTTAAAGTCCTAAGTAAGACACCTGTCAGCCATACTCTTTAACCTCGGCAAAACGTAGGGCTGAATTTAAGAAGAGGATTTCTGAGAGCAGGAGTCAGGATTCCTGGAGACTGTTTCATGTTCAGTAAGGGGGTGGGGGAGATGAAAAAATACTAGAAGTTGAGAACCCACCTGGCTGTTGGCACCGCTATGCCACTGTTACTGCATATGCACTGTTACATAAGATACAAATGTTATCTCTATGAAAAGGCTTCTGGGAAAGTCTGGATTAAGAGTAGAAAGGTAAAACCAAAATGCTACATTAGGATGGTCACACCAAAGGTAAAAATATGAAACCTGTCAGTTAGGTATGACATTATGACAATTTTCAATTAGGCAAAGGGGCTTTAAAAACTGTGAGGTCAAACAATAAAACTCCAGAAGTCTGGAGTCAGAGGAAGACAAAGCAGGAGAGACGTGTTTTCTTTTACTTTGATATTCAGCTGAACATCCCCAAAACACGTTCACATTAAACTCAGTGGAAAATGCACATTCCCAGCCCAGCTGCTCCCATCCGTGAAGTCCTCTGAGACAGCACAGTCCATGCCCAGAGAGGGGCATGAGTTACACCTGATGAGCTACCCTGACAGATCACCATGCCTCAGGACCCCCGGGTTATATCAGGAGTCACACTCTGTGTACACTTTATGGATTGGGGCAAATTCATACTGTATGTTTCTCTACTGCAGCACGATTAAAGGGTAGTTCTAGTACCTAGGGTCGCCCTGCTCTGACTATTCATCCGTGGCTCTCCTCTAGCCCATGGCAATCATCAGATTTGGCTCTCGGCAGAGTCTTGTTTGTCCCCCAGTCTCGCGTTTGGACTCACAGACCGTGTAGTCTTTTCAGAGCAGCTTCTTTCGCTTAGAGCCATGCGGTAGCTTTTCTCTGAATGTTACTATCTTCATAGCTCTTTGCTTTCCACCGCCGTGGTCCTCCTGTCTGAGTCAATCATGGTTTGTTTATGCATTCACCTGCTAAAGAATGCCAAGTTTGCTTATTTGTTACTAAAAAAAAAAAAAAAAAAAAAAAACGGATAAAAGTGGTAGTAGAGAAAAGCAAACAGAGGCTTCATGAGTTGAGAGCAGCAGGACTCACTCATTGGCTGCAGCCTTAGCGTTCACCTGTTTCACGGCCCTCCTCAGCCAATGAGCTTTCCGCTCGCCCTTGGGCCCGTGGCGCGCTTCTCCTGGGTCCTCTGCCTAAAAGACTGTCAGTCAGAAGCCCGGTAAGCACTAACGGGATCTTAGCTATAAACTGAAATGTCAGCTCTGCTGTAAAAGGTGCTTCTGGGGACACCAGCATGCTAAGAGATCGACCAGGGCTTCCGGCGTGGAAATGCTGCTGCAGAGGCCACTGTCAAGATCAGCTACAAAATTTGGGCGCAGAAGCCCGCAAATCATCAAGGTTCTGACGGATGTATCTCTATTAAGACTTACTAGCGGGTATCTGCACATCCAAATTCGGCATACTTCATTTTATATAAGTGGATGTAAGTATGCATATACATGTATAATGTATGTATACAAAATATGTATATACATATGTGTATTATATGCACACTACACATATGAGTATTATATGCATATATTGTGTTATATTTAATTAAATACATACAAATGTATACTCTTTTTTTTTTTTACTATTTTTACTTTTTATAGTCCAGACATTGTCTTCCCTTCCCAGTCCACCTTCTTACTTTTCCTCATCCCATTCCTTCCCCCACCCATATCCAAGAGGATGTTCCCTCCTCATCAGGCCTCCCCACTCCCTGGGCCCTCAAGTTTCTTCAGGGTTAGGCACATCTTCTCCCACTGAGGCCAGACCAGGCAGTCCTCTGCTGTATATGTGTTGGGGGTCTCATACCAGCTAGTGTATGCTACCTGATTGGTGGCTCAGTGTCTGAGAGATCTTGGGGGGCTGGGTTAGTTGAGACTGCTGGTCTTCCTATGGCATGCCCTCCTCCTTGTCTTCTTTCAGCCTTTCCCTAATTCAACCACAGGGGTCCCCAACTTCATCCATTGGTTGAGTGTAAGTATCTGTGACTGTCTCAGTCAGCTGCTTGTTGGGCCTTTTGGAAGACAACCATGCTAGGTTCCTGTCTGTGAGCACATCATAGCATCAGCAGTAGTGCCAGGCCTTGGAACCTCCAAATGTGTTCACCTTTTAAGAAAAAAATTACCAGGATCTTATTCCATGGGTACCACTGGTTCTTCGCTGGGGTAGTCACATGGAGACAGACATCAGCAACAGATGGAGATATATCTGGTTCTGCAGCCTGGGTAAGTCGAGAAGCTTGTGCTATTGTTACAGAGCAAATGGGGTAAGAGTATTGCTAGACATTCTACAACACACAGAACATCACCAACAAGGAAGAATTTGCTACCCTCAAACACCAAGTGTCATAATGGAGAAAGCCTACCGTGTGTTAGCTGCTACAGAGTAAGGCCTACTGTGTGCTAGCCACTGTTGAGTTGGTATCTGAATGAGAAGTCATCAATGCCAGTGAAACTTCCGTGCCACCTTCAGTGCAAAGGAGCTGAGGTCTGGGGGGTTTTGCATTTCTGGGATACCTTAAGCTTGATTCTGAAATATTTAAATTGCTTTTCAAAACAGTCCATTGAATAAAAGAGAGAGGCTTTATATAGTTCATCTATGTTTTTTTTCTATTTTGGAAATGGAAGCCATGATTAAAATTGGCATTTTTGAAACTCTAATTGCTAGTTACTGCTTTGCTGCAGGAAAGAAATATTTCCCAGATCAGCCAGATGGGAAGTCTCAAGATAAGAAATTATAAGCCAGCATTCAGATTCCAACTAGAAGAAAAATTCTGTTTTATACATTTTAAATTCTGCTTAAGTAGTAATACATTTCTTTAATTGATTCCTAAACGGCTATTAATTGGCTGGCTAATTTTCTAACGCTAGCCTTAATCTCCCAAATCCTATTAGACAGTGAATAAGCGAGGCTGAGTTTTATGAAAAGGAAGGTCTGTGCATTAAGGACCGTCATAAGCTGTGACGGGAACAGACTGGGTTTGCCCACTACAAATGGTCCTCCAATGGTCATTCGGGCTTAAAATAGCCTGTGGAAACTTAAAATGGCCACTTTCAAAACTCATTTCTGACTGAAATACAGTTTAATGTTTTGGTTCACATGTCAAGAACCAGCGCAATACCTAAGCCTTCAAGGCAAGTGTAAGGAATTCAGCTGTCCTTTGCTGGTAACGCCCCCTGCCTGTATTACCCTCTACTCTTTCCTCTTCTGCTTCTCCCAAAGCAAGTGCAAGAATGGCCGAGAAGACACACAGGAGAAGCAAGCATCTGGGAGAAGGTCACAATGGTTACTTCTGTTACCTGTGAGCCCATGGAACCTTCTCTCTCTCTTACTGATGCTCTCTCTTGACGACTGCTCCAGATCTAAGGAGCAGTCAGACAGGAAGAAAGCCTCTGTTCAGAAGGCCTCACAAACAGACAAACAAACATGGAAGTTGTCTTTTATTCAAGTCTCCTGAAAGCTACTCAGAAACAACTACAAATGGAGGTACATCTCTTGCTAGTTGCTTGAGTTTGACAAATAAAGCAATCATTGAAATCATGGAGCGTGCGCTGCTTCTAAAAGCCCTATTTGTTTGACATAATACAGCAGCGGGACGGCCAGGCAAATAAATGGCATTACTTAACATAATCACTTAATGTTGTACAACCAACATCGGGTCTCATTGCTTTCTCACTTGCAAAGAATTCAATGATAATAAAGTTGATTGTTAGTGTGAAGATATAAATTGTTCAGTAGTTAAAGTTGTTAATGACGGCTAAAGAGCACAAAGGAGGGAAAACGGGCTTTAGCAGCCCAAAATCATTGCTAATTGCCTGTGCATTCATCTCGAGCTGACCGGGACTAATTATCTAATTAAACTGAAGGCTGCTGGCTTAGAGGCATCCATGGTGCCGGGATGCTGGCTGTCAATTACCCCAGCACGTCTTCTTGAAATGTGCAGTTAACTCAAGGCGTGTTTTGCTTTTCTCAACAGCCATACGTGGCACTCTGATTGCATGATAATGTGTGCTTAGAAGGAAAAAAAAAATTTTTTTTTCTTTTGAAAAATACGCCATGAAAACTCAGAATAATGACAAATGGTTTCAACGGGAGCTCTTGGTCATTCTGCTCCAGGAAAGTCACTACAATCCACAACAACTAAAAACAACACAACAGACACACAAAAGAGACATCAGATCATCATTGTATGCACGTGGCTGAGTGTCCCTTGCATGTTATTTTTTTAAAAATACAGTTAAAAATGTCTTTTGTAGTGCTCCACAGTGGTTCACAGTATGAAAACGCATTACTTAATGTCATTTAACCACATTTAAAAAAAAAAAATCTGGAAGGAGTGTGTGAACTAGTCAGATCTTGCCCACTTTTTTTTTTCTTTACAGGCGCCCCACTTCTAAACTGTCCTGTGATTTCTCACGTTTGCTCTAAGATGACACATCAGGGCCACTGCTGACAAGGCTGGAGTGGTGGTTCACCTGCAGACTGGAGTGAGCTCCCCGACAAGCCCATGGTGGATCGTGAGCCCACATGACCACTCCTCTGACTGGGCAGGGCCATGCACAGGGCATGCAAATGCCTAACTGGCTGAGTTCAAGCTATGTTTTTTTTTTTTTTTTTAAATGACTAAGTTCAATAAAAATTGCCCAAGTGTCCACCAAATCCCTGCCAGTTCTGGCTATAAAAGACACTGGGCAGGCAGCACAGCAGTGCTCCTTCTGTGGAGCCCCTGCCCTCTCGGGACCTCTGTCACATCTTTCCCTAACAAATGCACATTTACTCTGCGCATTCCTTTTCCAGATTTTCTTTCTAGGGAATGAGTCAATGAACATGGAAGCCAGAGGCTCAGGGTGGCTTTGGTGATCAATGACTGTTGGGTATCCGAGCTTTCAAAGTTATGTTCCCCCAAAGCTGGGAAAGGCGGCTCTCTCAAAATACCCACAAGGTTAACTCGGAAAGGAACACATGAACTAACATAACTATTTAAGTCTTCCAAATGCACTAGATGTATTTTAAAGGTGAATTACCAAGGAAGAGGATGGACACACACACATACACACACACACACAAACACACACACACACAAGGAGGTAGGGGTAGACAGAACCTGCCTAAGGAGGAACTTCAGATTTCCCAAATCAGAATGCTTAGAGAATTGTATTGCACTCTGCTCTCTTATTCCAAGGAATCAGATCCTAAAGGCACAGCTCATGACCTTGCAAATACACAAGCATCCTTTGGGGGAGGCCACCCCCCAAGAAAGAAAGAACAGAGTTGTTCTGCAGAGCACTTTCCAGCTTTGCCGCCTCCCAGCCCCGGGTTCTGGTCACCTGCAAGTTTGAAGAACCCAGGAACTCTCTCCTGCCCTTTCACAGTCACCATTCAGGCAAATGCCAGCAACTAACACACAGATATTTCCTGATAGGAAAGCCAATTTTTCCTTTCAACTGCCTCTTAAAGCTGAACATCAACAGTTTTGCCGCTTATGTTTAGAATCTATTAATTAAAATAAATAGAAAGTTAAAAAAAAAAAAAAAAACCTCAACTTCAGCCAGGAGGAAAAGGACAGATGGGAAAGCGGAGGAGGTGGAGATGGCTGATGTCTTCTTGGGGGTGGGGGGAGAAGAAAAACAAAAAAGCATGGAGGGGGGCTGAGTATTTAAGAGAGGTACGATGTGTTTGAATTTAATTTACAGTTTGTGACTATTTTGGGTCTCATAATAGTCACATTGCTTAAAGCACAAGAGGACAATGTCTCCAGCATCAAGCTGGTAAGAATATATTGAAACCAAAAATCCATTCTCAAAGGGGCTCTATTAGTCAGGGCTACAATTGCTGTGATGAAACACCATAGCCAAAAGCAAGTTGGGGAGGAAAAGGTCTATTTGTCTTATACCTCCACATTGTACAGCAACCACTGAAGGATGTCAGGACAGGAACTCAAACAGGGCAGGAACCTGGAGGCAGGAACTGATGCAGAGGCCATGGAGGGATGCTGTTTACTGGCGTGTTCCTCATGGCTTGCTCCGCCTTTTTTCTTATAGAATCCAGGACCACCTGCCCAGGGATGGCACCACCCACAATCACTAATCAAGAAAATGCCCAATAGGCTTCCCTACAGCTTGATCTTATAGAGGCATTTTCTCAACTGAGGCACCCTCCTCTGATGACCCTAACTTGTGTCAAGTTGACAGGAAACTAGCAAGTACACTGACCTTTGGCAGCATGTCGGGCTGTGCAGAGCAAAAGTTTCTCTTCTTTAACAACATGTATGTGTACCTTACCCTACTTCTGCCTGCAGATTCACTTAATTTTCATTCCTTTCTCCCTTGTCTTCTTGGAATAAGTTGGTGAGGAAGGAACCAGCTTAAGTGCTTCCCTACCCCAACCCTACATCCGCAGGTCCACACTCCAGCTTCTTAAGCTGTGGGCTTAAGTTTAACACTTCAGCTTCCTTCCTCGCCCATCACCCACTAGAGGCAGGGAAAAGAAAGGTTAGTATGGAATGGGGATTGTGGACCTATTTAGAAATAGTTCTTTGGGGTGATTCCAATCTTCACTATCAGCAGTCCAGTCCACTCGAAAATCACCAAACACCAATAAGGTGCAGCAGCTGGATCCAGAAGAAACCACAAGGCTCTGCAGATCACCAGAAGACCTCAGAAGCAGCAAGAAGCAGCTGGAATACCGTCAGAAGTTCTTTGCTGTGCTTCTCTCTGTGCTTCTCTCTATGAAGTCACAAGCGGCGATCATCAAAGAAAGCAAGGCAAACCAATGCGAGAGTGTCATCAACAAAGACCGGCATCAGGGAAGCCCAATGATGACCAGCAAAGAGTTTCAAGAACCAATATGAGAGCAGCCATTGTCCACTGTCTGTTGCGTTATACTCTTTCCAAACATGAAATGTCCTCTCAAGAGTCCCCTCGAGCAAAACATGGCATGCCTTTTCATCAGGCAACTTCCAGAAAAACACCACCACGTGTCTGTTCTCAACAAAACATCCTCTCACATGTCTGCTTCCATGAAACATCCTCTCATAAAACAGTTTCCCAAAAAACATCACATGACACGACTGAATCTCAAACAAAACGAGAAATTCCCACCTCGGTGGGTTGTGACCCAGAAAGGGTTGCATAAGTGAACATGGGAAGTGGGCATTAAAAAGACATGTCAATAGTAAAGTTTTTGAGTGCACAATGATCAAACACCACTTCACAATCAAAGGCTTAATCAGGCCAAGGGGCATCCAGCAGTGCTTGCCTGGGCCGCGCTGGATGACGTCACCGCAGCCTTGCTTCTGATCACCTGTGAGCATTCTGCCGTCACACCACACCCCACCCCACCAGTGAGGATCTCCTCAAACACCGTGCTCCAAGTCCTGCCGCTTCTAACTCGATGGCTCAACTAGGATGGCCTCAAAAAGGGAGGCGTTCCGTAATTTCAACCACTGTCCTCCAGCACATTTCGGATTAGTCTAGATTATATTGCTGGGTTTTAAAATGTGCTGTTTGAAGTGCTGATTTGAGTTTCATTATAAACAAACACTATTTTGTTGCAAATTTTGGGTTAGTGTTACGGCGGAATACTCAGGGATATCTGACACAACCCAGAATGCACTTCTGCCATTTTATACTGCTTGTTCATGCAAACTGGTGCTCTCAGCAGAGGTGATTATGAAATAAGAATAGTGACCAACTCTGAAAACAGTCGGAAGATACTCTGTATCCTTCAGTAGTAAATATCCACCCAAGTATCCCTTTATATAAAGGTAAATAAACACATCCATCGCATTAGCATGCAAATTTGCTTCCTACTTTTATGAGTAGTAAAAATCACATGGATTCCAGAAGGTTTTTTTTTCCCCTTGTGAGCTTTTTAAGAGCGGTTTTCACTGTGTAATCCAGGCTAGCCCCTACCTCTTGGTGATCCTCCTGCCTCAGCCTCTCAAGTGATGGGATTACAGGAGTAAGCCACCACTCCTGGCACAAGAATTCTTTCAAAATAAATGTCCTTATAAAGTAATATATATCAGTAAATATTTGGCTTATGTATCTAGTTTATGAACCTTTCTACCCAGGAGTCGAGTAAACATTTCTATCAAAAAGGCATCACAAGTGGGAAAAGATCGACAGAATTAGCCAGAAAATGGTGTCTATAGCTTGTGTAATGCCATACACATCTGCAGTGTATTGGGGTAATGACCACCTAAAGTCGAACCCAACACCAAAAGTCTCTGCGATTAGAATATGTAAGGAGTCAGCTTCCATGCCAGAGGAATCAGAGTCCAGAGAGCCAAACGAAGCAGGAGGAAAGGCGCTCCTGCACAGAATCTTAGTGGAGATGGCCTGCATTAAGAGGCATATAATGATGTCACTTAAGTAAACAGAATAAAGAAAATAGCTGCGTTTGGTTGGCCTGCATTGTTCTCATAATGGCCTCTTTCTCCTGTTGGCTAAGGAGATGCTAGATGGAAACCTGAGCATCCTCTCCCACAATCCCCCCCGGGGTGCTCAATGAAGTCAGGTGACACCCAGACACTCACAAAAGCCATGCATCCAAATCTTCTGATTTGGCAACTATTTTTTCTTCTTACAACTTGGTATTTGTTCATAATATAAGATGAGAAAACGTGTTTTAAAATCTGGAAAGAAATAGGAATACGATTCAAACCCCGAATATTTAAGTATAACTAAATATAGTTTAAAGACGTGTCTAAAACGGGGGAGGGGAGGGGAGATTTTAGCAGTTCATTTACTGTCTTCCAGCAGCCCAGAGTGCTAAGGATGTGGCACTCTTCCACTTGAGTCCCAGTGTGACCAAGAGATGGACAAAACGGACTGTAGAGAAAGATCTGTGTAAAAGTTGAGAGGTTATCTTGTGAATAAACGAATACCAGTCACTGTGAACTGAAGAAGGAAAGAATGAAACCCAAAGAGCAGCCTAAGGCAGCTTAACCCCCAAAGGCTAAGACAACACTAGAAGAGAGCAAGGTGCTAAACCGACAGGGGCGGGGCTAGCAGAGAGCAGGCAGCTAAACAGACTGGGGCGGGGCTAGCAGTGAGCAAGGCGCAAAAGCGACGGGGGTGGGGGGAGGAGCTCTGCCCGTGGCTTTCTCATGAATGTGATTTATTTCTGTTTCTGTTTGCTTCCCCCCTTCCTAAATTTAATAGCTGTAGGCAGGTGGGATGTCAGTTTTCACAGTCTTACCTATCACCGCAGGGCTGTCAGCTTGTGAAAGGGAGAACGTTGGAGAGTCGACTTTGAAAGAGACTACTGAAGAGCAAAAGAGCAACAGCTTGCCAGAAAGCCCTGCTCGCTGGACCTGCGACGCCAAAGCTCTGTGCTCACAACATCTCTGGGATCATTTCGTCAACGTTGGGGCTCTCTCTATGCTTGCCCACCAGCTATCTCGCCTGTTTAAAAATAAATAAATAAACAAAGGAAGTCGGCCAAGCCCCTTCCAGCCCTCAGCTCCCTAAACGCTTCCTGCTGTAATTACAACACAATCCAACCCCCTCCCACAGCTGTAAAGCATTCGTAAGCTAGTCCTTGTCCACTTCTCCGCATTCTCTCCACACAAGACCCCAACTCCCAGTATCCCTGAAGCCTTTCTCTTCCCTTTCTATCTGGTAGGAATCAGGTTCTTTCTGATCTGGCCAGTCCTAGTGTGACAGGCTGTGTCCTAGCATGGGTCCTACAGCTCTTGAGTGGGACAGATAGCTTTAAGCAACCTCTCTGTGGACTTGCAGGACCAGAGAGCCTTGCTGTTGTATTACATGACTTTCTTAAGCACAAGGAGACATAGCATGAAATGAGAGGCTCTCGGGCGAACACTGTCAGAGTGACTCTGGGAGAGTAACACTGCACTGTTTGCTTGCACACAGAACTGCCCTGAAGTGGAAACTTAAGGGCTTTTTGGAATGTTGGTTGGATGGTGTTTTGTTGGGGCAAACATATGAAGGAATTTTTTTGTTAAAGTGGACATAGGTGTGAAAGGCTAAGGCAGGATCCTGAAGGAACATTTCTCTAGACATAGGAGAGAAGACATTCTGTTAAAGCAAACAAGTAAAAGGTCACGTGATGAAAGATTTTTTATTAACAACATATATATACACGCATATTATATATATATATATATATATATATATCTGCTTTATATTGTGTAATAGAGAGAAACACATCAAAAAACTTTTGGTGGTGTATTATATAGTTTCTTGTTGCTTTTAAGGACTTGGGCTGATTAGGTATTTGTGAAGACAAGACCTGTGCTGAGGCAAGACACATGGAGGACATTTGATGTCTGGTGGGTATAAGTAGGACTCTACAGAGTGACAGAGGCAGAGCTTGGCTTACTGGTACAGCTAGCTGTAAAATGCTTGTGGGTCTCCTGTCTTCACTGGTCTTCACTTCCCTGAGAGAAGCACAGCTGAAAACTTCTCCTAGTGTTCCTGCTGGCCCCTCCTGCTGACTTGAGCCCAGGCTGAGGCCTGGCTGTCTCTACTAGGTTGTGTCACCACTGTTGCTGACCCAACCTTACCAAACTAGACTACTGATATAGCCATAAGGTGTTTGCAAGTAAATCTAACTGCCGCTGCCTACTAACCTGTAAACCGAACTGCTGATTTCCAGATAACACAGACAAAAGTTGCTCCAGAGAACCTTTCTAAACAGTTCCACTTCCACCATATTCTTTCTTTTCCACTCCCTCAGGTAGGTAGTGGGTTACAAGGAAGGTTAAAACGTTTAAAAGCCATTATTAAAAATAAAATTTAAAAAACTTAAAGTTATACTGTCATGAGTTGGAAAGCACCTTTTCATCTGAGTCAGACATCACTTTAAAGAATTATTTAAGTGTCCGGTGTTTTGCCTGCATGTAGCTGTGCAGTATATGTGTGTGGTGCTTGAAAGGCCAAAAGAGACTGTCACTTCCCCTGAGACTGGCATTAATGTTTGTGAACCATCATGTGGGCACTGGGAATAGAACCCAGGTCCTCTGAAAGAGCAGCCAGTGATTTTTAACTGCTGAGGCTCTTAACCGTCATGCTCTGATATTTTACCATAGCTGTTTCTGAAACATGGGATAAACCCAATTCTTATCCCTGCTAACTGAATGTAAAGTAAACCACCACACACAAGCACCATACCATCCTAGGACCCTGTTCCATTGTCTCCGTATGCTTACATCAGTAAGAAATCTCCCATTCACGTCTCTGTACTGTAGAAACACCCTGCTTTGCCCATTATCTGCCGCTGTAACACTGGCAGATTGAGGAGTTTATAAATGAATTTACTCCTCATGGTTTGGAGGCTGGACAGTCAGGGAGCATGGTTCCATCTGGCAATGCCCTTCCTACTACAGCTTCACATGGCAGAGGGTAGTGTGCTATTTCTCAGCATGATGGGGTAGCATCACACAGTGAGAAAGACAAGCATGCAAACTCAGTTGCTATCTTCTTATAAAACCACTGATGACATCATGGGACTACACATCAATCTATCTACCTCCCAAAGGACTTTCCAACTATCATGGATGTTTGGATTTGGGTATTACCTGTTCAGTGCATCCTCTTAGGATGGCCACAGTTGCTAGTAAATTCCTTGGGAAATAACAACTTGTCCCTCTATGTTCCTTGTTGAACCTCCAAACACTAGTGCAATACTTTGTACCCACTAGATAATAATTTATTGATAATATATTCCACATGTCCCAAACTTCTCCAAACGTTTCTGCCATGCATTTTCCTGATTTTTGTTACTATTTCTTTTTTCTATGTTTCTTTTTGTTTCAACGCTGACAAAGAAATGAGAAATAAAGACTATTTTTAAAGGCTATGAATACAGAATCCTGCTCAGTTAGCATTTTGTCTAGGCTCCACCCCACAGTTATCTGACAACAGCCAGGAGTGCCTGACTCAAAATAAAAGAGGCTGCTTGCTTCCTCTGCTCTTGCCTTCTTGCTCCCACTCAGTCCTCTTGCCCCTTCCCCCCTCTCTCCACATGCTCATAGCTGGCCTCTACTCTATTCCACCGCTTCTCTCTCTCTCTCTCTCTCTCTCTCTCTCTCTCTCTCTCTCTCTCTCTCTCTCCTACCCTCTCAACTTCCCTCCCCATGTCCTAAATAAATATTCTATACTATACCGTCTTGTGGCTGGTCCCTCAGGGGGAAGAGATGCCTCAGCATGGGTCTGTGGAGGCAACCCCCTTTCCCCACACCTTACCACACCGCCATCAAAACATATCCCTTCTCTCTTTATCTTTCTATAAACACAACACTTCTCGTGGGCAAACCCCTTAGGTTCAGTATTGTTCCTTGCTGCAGCTCTGAAGGACAGCATCAAAAAGAACTATGAAGGTCCTTCGACTTATAAAGCACCATATGCCAACACCCATTGGATCTCCAAAACTTCAACACACAAAAGATCCTCATACAGATTTTAATGTAATTTGGGAACAGCCCTTTGGACAAGCACCTCCAGTGTTTCCCATGCAGGTAGTCTGGAAACTTCATCAGCTAAAGGATGACTAGTGAGGGCCTGAGAGGAGGCATTAACTAGGTCAACCGAACCAAAATAACCTTTCAAAGCTCTGCTCTGAAACTGATAAAAGGCCACATTCCGTTTCAGCATTCACTGAACGCCTAAACCCATTGGTCTTTAAAGGGTAACTTGTAGCTATTGAAAATCTTAATAATACCTATTGTCCTGTGGTAGTTACTATGTTCCCAAAGGCGCCATTGGGCATTTGCACATGTATCTAATCTTCCAGTTTACAAATGAAACACTTAGTTTCATTTGGGTAATCCCAGACAACTATTAAGGGAGCAGACATGTGGAAATCAAGCAGGCTGTATGCTGCTTGGGTCTGTGCTCTTCCGACTTCTGGTAATTACTCTTTAATACAAGTAGAGCCAGTAAGGAAGAACATCTGTTATGTGAAAACAAAGGAACTTTCTCTTAAATATTCCTTACTTTACAAATAAACTGCATGGGATTTCCTTGCACGATGAACTTTGATAGTGCACTTAAGAATGGCACACCACCAGCTTCTAAAAGCCAAGTCATCCCAAGGTTCCGTTTAGGGTGGCTTCCTGTGGAATGTACATGGAGTTGGCTCAACATTTACAGATCTCACAGTGACCTCCACGTGGTGCTGAACCTAGAACCACTTCAGTGGGCATCTCCCAGCCAGAATTCTACCCCTCACCCCAACACTGAATCAGAAGCCCTGGAGTGTAACTTCTAGAATCACCCTTTAAGTTACCAAGGGCTTTCAGTGAGATTCAGAAACCCTGGTTACACCAAAACTAGCTTTTCTGTGAATGAACGGACTGACGGCTTGGAAAGGTACGCTGTGCTGAAAGACACACAGCTTGTGCGCACCACAGTAAGCTACAGAAGCTAAGTCCTTGGGTCTCTTGGTTCAGTTTACACCAATTCAAACTGTGTTTCGTTAAGTTGCACTTACTGCTTTCCTACGTGTGCACCTGCAACTTAATCCCTCGTGTACAGACAGAGAATAATGTAGTCAGTGCCTACTTCTTAGGAGTTTCTGTGAGGGTATTACTAAGATAATACTCACTATTATTTAATGTACTTAACGAGAAACCTGGAATACCACACTTACTGGCTAGGATACATAACCCACTAAAAAAAGGCCTTCATATTTAACTGAAAAGGATTTCCTGGGCCACTGCAGTTATAAACCCATGTTTAATTCTGGAAGTCCAAGAAGAGTTTGAATTCAGGGTTAAGATTTAAATTATCGATATCTACTATCTTTTTTATTTTGCCAGCCACCACCTACATCTGTAAAAAGTCCAGAGAATAATCACTCTGCGGTGACCTAACTTTATAAACTAGACCGATGGTTGCATTACACTAGAACCTCATGACAGTGATAATCTACTCTGACATAAACGCCCCTTCCTCCTCAACTGGTGTTTCTCAGGCGCTCCGGGGACGGATAACCCCTGGTATACGGGAACCCTGGCCATAGTAAATGGCTTCTCAAAGCTTCCCCCGCCATCAGTGAATCAAGAAGCAGCGTCATCAGGCCCAGAGGCAAACAACAGCTGTGCACAGCTGTGCCGGGTGACCGCGTTGGTTACCCGCTCGACCCCATTCACCCTAAAGAAACAGAAAAGTACAGAAGCGCCATCCACGGATCTCCACGGTGCACACAGTGTGGCCTACGAGGAGCTAAGGTTGACCCCAAAACCTCATTCCCGGGGAGCAAGAGTCAAAGGTGACCCCGTGTGACCCAGCAGGCCCTAGCGGCACCAGAAGGTTAACGACCCTCTTGCTCCGTTTTTCCCAGCGGCGAAAAGCCTCCACCAGCTGCCGGAAGTGTGTCACCCCTCCTGTAAGGATGCCGGGAGTTGTAGTTAAATGGCTGTATCTCTTGCATAATAATTAAGTTTTTATCAAACAAGAAAACCACCCTGCGGCTCCGGAGGACGACCGCGCTGCTTACTTTCTGCCAAGTCTTAAAAATCCCGGTCTTCCCGCTCCGCAGGACGCGTTCGTGCAGCACGCAGGCGCAAGCTCGGACTACAAATCCCAGCGTGCCTTTGCAGCGCTCCCGCCGCGCCCGGCTGTCGTCGTTGGTGTGGGCCGCGTGAATGGAGCTCCGCGCTTGAGGCAGCGCCTGGCACGGCCCGCGCAGCGCCTACCTGTGCCCCGAGCGTGAGTGCGGGCAGCGGCCGTGCGCGTGCGCACTCGCCTTCGCGCGCGGGCAGGCGCCCAACCGTTGGCGCGCTAAGCGGGCGACCGTACAAGGCGGCCCCCGGGCGCCCCGCCGGCCGATCGTTGCGGGGCGTCTCCCGCCTGGCGCGGGGGCCGCGGGCAGCCGCCGTGGCGGCCGCCGGAGACCGCAAGGGGCGGCGCAGAGGCGGAACGAGCCGGCCGCGAGCCGCGCAGGAAGCGCCAAGCATGCCCCGCGACAACATGGCCTCCCTGATCCAGCGCATCGCTCGCCAGGCGTGTCTCACCTTCCGCGGCGGCTCGACGGGCTCGGAAGGACCGGCACCGGGCTTCCCGGAGAACCTGAGCCAGCTCAAGAGCCTGCTGACCCAGGTGCGCGCCGAGGACCTCAACATCGCGCCGCGCAAGGCGCTGCCGCAGCCGCTGCCGCGCAACCTCCCGCCGGTCACCTACATGCACATCTACGAGACCGAGGGCTTCAGCCTGGGCGTGTTCCTGCTCAAGAGCGGCACGTGCATCCCGCTGCACGACCACCCGGGCATGCACGGTATGCTCAAGGTGCTGTACGGCAAGGTCCGCATCAGCTGCATGGACAAGCTGGACACGGGGGCCGGGCATCATCGGCGACCGCCGCCGGAGCAGCAGTTCGAGCCCCCCCTGCAGCCCATGGAGCGGGAGGCCGTGCGACTGGGCGTGCTGCGCTCCCGGGCCGAGTACACCGAGGCCAGTGCGCCCTGCGTGCTCACTCCATACCGGGACAACCTGCACCAGATTGATGCGGTGGACGGGCCAGCTGCCTTCCTGGACATCCTGGCTCCACCCTACGACCCGGAGGACGGCCGGGACTGCCATTATTACCGTGTAGTGGAGCCCATCAGACCCAAGGAGGCTTCCGGCTCTGCCTGCGACCTTCCCCGAGAAGTGTGGCTCCTGGAGACACCACAGGCCGACGACTTCTGGTGCGAGGGAGAACCCTATCCAGGCCCCAAGGTCCTACCTTGAAGCTTCTGCCGCCCGGGAACTGTGGGCCAAAGATGTACCCTGCCCTGCTCAAGAAAGGCCTGGCTGCCCTCTACCTACCATAAAGGGCTCTTCTCTCTCTGCACCCTCGCCTGGACGATGGATTTACTGGAGTGACCAGCGCCACATCTTGGGCAACCTTGGGGAGCACTGCCCACGGGAGTACAGACACCATCGGGCACGGTTATGGGGGCGGGTGGGCGGGAGGCTAGGTTGATTCCTGATATTGCCACCAAGGCTTTGATTTAAGGGAACCGGGCAGGGACCCTCAAGCGCTTCCATCCTAAAGCCATAACGAAAACATTTTTGTTGCTCATTCTCTACAAAATACACACTAAGTGGTTTTGAATCCCTCTTTCCTTCCATGACTAAGATTTGTTTTCTCTCCTGACCACAGGCAGGACCTTTTGCTTTCTAATCATTTAATTTATTACTGATTGTGCATGACCTTGAATTGTTTTCTGGTTTTTGTTTTGTTTTCTATTGGTTTGATTTTTTTAAAAAAAGATACATCCTACTGAGCTTCTAAAGTGAGGAGTTCTGAAAAGACATTTTTCTAGTGCTGGGGTTCACCCTCATAACTATGCGTGTTGAGGACAATTTCTTTCCTCCCCTAGCTTGGTAGCCACTTCTGGTGTACTCAGGTATCCTTTAGTAAGAAGCTCACATATGTGAATTCTCTGTCAGGCCCTTGAGTCTCACGATCTGTCATTTAAACAGATTTGTTTGTTGCTGTTGGGGATTTGCCTTTAAAGCAAAGACTGTATGATCCTCAACTGACTTTTTTTCATGTTGTACTTCAAAGATGATACAATAATTATGTGTTTTCTAACCAGGCGATTCAGAGGAGCTGAATCTGCTATGCTTCCAAATAACTGAATGTAAAGGCCCTGGCCACCTGTTGAATTCCATACTCCATACTCGTATTTACTTCTTCCAGCTTCTTCCTATGAAAGAAGAGAAAGATGCTCTGGCCATCTGTTGGCATTCTCCGAGGAACCTGCAGAGGAGCTGTGGTTCCAGCTGTCTTGCTGGAGATAGTGTCCCAGCATTCCCGTAAACAAGAGCCAGTGCTGTGCTAACTGGCTTTTCTTGCAGGAAGAGGTAGAAGGCTTGTGGTACCCTGGGAGAGGTTCTGGATGTAGGCTGCTTGCTAAGCAGGCAAGAAGCTCTGTGCTCAATCCTCAGTACCACATAACCCAAGTGTAGTACACACCTGTAGCTCCAGCATTTAGGAAGTACAGGCAGGAGGGTCAGAAGTCAAGGTCAGACTTGGCTACATAGTAAATTTGAGGAGAACCTTGGATGCATGAGACACCATCATATAAATTGTGTGTACATTTATATGTATAGATATGTATGTATACACACACGTGTATATGCAGTGGATACATGGAATAGATGATTGGGAATTTAGCCAGTTAGGACACCAAGATTGGAGAATAAACCCTATGCCAACCCTGGCAGCAAACCTCGAGCTGCTGCGGCATTGTGGCTGGCTGAGGCTCAGCACCTTGTCCATGTTTACAGATGTGCTGGCACTATCGACTCTGGCCATGGACCACCAGTTTAACCTGTTTACTATGTATAGAGTTCCTTTTTTTTATCACAGGCCTTTTCATAAAGACAAACTGTAGAAATCAGATGTGCCCAGCTGTCTTCTAAGCCCTCTTGATGGCTCCTGTGGCAATAGAATATAGTAATATCGGCAATAAATGAAGACTTAACTATCACGGGTGGCAAGTGTTTGTTGGCCTGGTAGGGAAACTGCTTTTGACTCCACGTATCCAGATTACACATCCAGACTGGTCCCAGTGCAGTGTTAAAGTGGTACGAGATAGCAAATTATTGATGGCTTGGTCTGTGGCTTTTTGTTTCATTTTAATAAAAATGAAAACAGACCAGTGGAAACCTGCTTTTAACCTGACACAGGATCAACACCCAAGCACTTCCACCAAGGCTGCCAGTGTTCAAAGTTCTTTCCGATCATGGTCTCTTAAAATACATTTGGATCCTCGTGAAGCAGCTCTTTGAGCCGCTCGTTTGAAAATCTAGATAGGAAGTGATGGTTTTAAATTTGACTCTTTTCATAGAATAGTAATGAGTGTGGTTTTCAGCCACATACACACTTTGGATGGCTGCAAAGGTTGATTCATCTACAAAGATTGTCAAGGGTCATGTGTACTTTTCAGCATACTCTGGGGGTACTTTAATGGAGCTTGTAGAAACCTAGCCTGGAACCAGGCTAGTAATAAAAATTATTATGAAGGCCTTTGTTGCAAAAAAAAAAAAAAAGAAAAGAAAAAGGAGGGGGACATGCTAAAGGTTTGTTACAAGCAGTTTGGAAGGAAAAAAAAACTAAGGTGCTTTTCAAAAGAGTAACGGAATTGTTCTGAGCTAAAACAGCAATACTGTGTTCCTCATTGGTTCAATAAGAACAGTGAAACTGTCATGTCACTAATACACTAATTAAATTTACGGTGAAAACAGTGTAATATGTTTTAATGAGCCACTTGAGAAAGAATATACTCATTACTGAGGTAAAATGTGCAGAAAAATCCTTGCACGTCTATGCATAAACTATAGCTATAACTTCTGCTGTTGTGTTTCCCTGTAGGTCTACAATATAGATTGTGGTCTAGAAATTGGGATAAAAGTTACCTTCTCCTTTTCTTGGGAAAGACCAATGAGCACAATGGTGTTAGTCACTTAACTTTTCTGACGAATAATAAATGCAATAACTAGCTCCTGGGTGAGAAGCTGTCTGTCTGTCTGTCTATCTAAATACTCTGAAGCTTTTCAACTTGGTAGTTCTATCAGTGATATGTCGATGTAAGATTTTCATACCTTCCTACTCCTCTGAGAATTGACGGGTTCACTATCACATGCTGCTGATGACATTAAAAAGCCTGCCTTTTCGGTATTTCCTATGTCAGTAAGAGTGAGTTCTCTAAGTTTTTACCATGACTAGAATCCCACTGTCAAAATGTACACCTTTCCTCCCCGCCCCCGCCCCTGCCCCCTTGCATTGTCTTGTAGGTTTCCTGAACTTGACATCTAGGGAGAACCTGCCTGCTCCAATGGCAAATGAGTCAACTGTTTCAGCTCTCCTGCCCAGCAGAGAAACGGTGCTCCCCCACCCCCTCTCAACCCCCCACTTCAGAGCTCTGCCGATATCCTTACTCCTATACCGGCAGGCCTGAATTCAGAGCTTAGGGTTACATAAAACCCAGATTGGTCCATTGCACTGTCAAATGTTTCTTCTGTCAAAGGAGATCATTTCTTAACGATACCCAGTCTTTCAGTGCAGGGGTATTTACGTTTCTGAGTAAAATCTGTGTACTTACGGGAAATAAAGGCATGTTTAAATTTACGTAGACATAATGTTGCTTATTGCAAAGTGGAGACGGGAAACATTACCATGACAACTATTCTGGGTATTGTTGGGAGCTCGCAGTGTATTCCATAAGGTTGTATGGTACCAAAAGCCAGAGACCAAGAAGTGGTGTAAACTTAAGTTTGTTTTCTTGAGAGTGGGCTTTGAAGCAAGCCGACTGAAAATACAGCTGAGATTATTTAATGTCTCATTACACTATTTTGCTGTAACAGAAAAGGCTGCTTTTGTAGTTAACCTAAAGTAAATAACAAGAAAACAAAGGCAACTTTTATCCTAAAAGGAAAAAAAAAATCTTAAGGCTTAAGTGTTCTCTTTGTCTTGTTGTCTTGTCTTACTAATTTGGTGGTTACCATTTGCACTGGCAGCATTTGAGGCGTCTGTGTCCACCTGCCTCCACACACACACTCAAGTGTTAACAACAGTTGAAACACTTTTATGAAAGAATTTGCCTTTGGTCGCACTAAACAATTAGGATACGGAAGTTAAATAACCTGACTTGAGAATGTTATTAGGTTTTACCAGCTGTTTCTTATACAAATCAAACCATCTTAGGCGTGAATCTTGAAGGAATCACTGCACAAAACCTACCTGAAACATTCTGGGGGGGGGGGGGGATTAAAAGAACCAAATTTACCTTTCTGTGATGATTTCTTAGATTTTTAAAATATCGTGAGAATTGGCCTGAATGCTTTTAAGCTGAGAAAGTGGGTTAAAGATACTGACTGACCTGGTATGTAAGTATCTGGGCATAAAAGCCTGAAGGGTGGCCCTGAGCATGCAGGTATATTAAATCTTGTAGCTTGTGGAGGTTTGCTACCGCACATAACCAGTGTGCAGAGCGTGGAGAGTTCTTTTTGTCTCGTTCTTTAAGTGTGGTGGTTAGTCTTTTAAAATCCTGGCTTGGGTGATCTTGATTGAAGGTGATCCAAAATTTAAAATTTTAAAGATGGCTAAAAAGTGTACAAAATTTAGGTGTACAAGATCTTTAAATAATGAATGTTTTATGGGAGACAGGTATTTATTTCAAAGTGACCACAACATGGCATCTCTTTATAGTTGTCAATGGTGGATAAATAACAATAATACTCTTGATAGTTGCAAGCCTGAGTCCAGTGGGAAATTCTAAGGAAAACATCCCACACTAAAGGTTTTGAAATCTCTATTTAGGAGTCCTGGAAATCCTACATCCACGAAAGGGGGATAAAGGAAGGAGACTGGGGAGAGGGGTGGTACTAGTGCCTCCTTGATTAGTAACCATCAGCCCGAGGGACTCTACAGGGACCAGAAGCAAGGGAAGGCTTTTTGTGGGGAGGAGCCGTGACTACACCAAGCAGATTACATTGCATAAGAAACAGTGGACATTGTAAGTATTTAGGTCCGGATTTTTAGAGTAAAGACGCTAACAAACACGATCTGTTTGCTTTGTAAGACAAGTGGCTAGGTCAGGTTATTTGTGTTTAAACGGAAAATCACAAAAAGTTCCCAGTAAATAAACCTTAAGAGTTTTATTATCTGGTGTCTTGGGAGAGGCAACTTACCTAGTAACTTTGGGTTGCCTTGGAGTTTTACAGCCCGATGTTCACCTATCTTACGCTATTTTGAGAATCATTTCTAGATCCACCAAGCTTGTGACAAGTGATCCCTCCAAACACGAGCAACCATCTGAGACGCCAGGACTGGAGAGAAATGAGTCCTGGGGTAATTCCTGAAGCTGCCTCACTAATGATGACATCAGCAAGTGTCTGGGCAGTTTTGATCAGAAGGGATGATAGCTCTTTGGAAATGTTTTCTGTGGTCCTAAGATTAATCCTGGAACCCAAAATGTCATTTCTAATTTGACCATGCCACCACACTGCACAGAGCTACAACTCAGAGCTCCAGGCTGTGGTCAGAGCTCTGAAAGCAGCTCTCGGGGTTGTCATCTCTGAGTAGGCACTTGTTTGTAAGTACTTATTTTCTGGAGACCTCTCAGGAGCAGGGAGAAGCTATAGGCTGTTACGGGGACAGAACAGTGAGTCAGAAGACCTCCTCACTAATTCAATGGGGAAGTCCCTGAAGACTAGCTATGGCTTGTGAATGGAGACTAAAGGAAGGATTGTTATTCACAGGCCAGCAAGGGAACATGGAGGTCCCGTGCTAGCCCCCTAGTGCAAGTGGTCTTTTGTCCATAGTTCTCAGATGTCAATAGCTATTTTAGCTCCACCCAGGAATTACTTCGTAAATGATTTCTGCAACTGAAATATTGTTGAAAAGTATTTATTTACACCATAGTCATAAGCCATCCATTATCTGAACTCGTTAGTGGTTTTATGTTAGAATAGATTGTTTATCTCTCCACAACTATTAAGAGCTAATAACCAAACAAATCAGCTGCAGTGACATTGAGCACATCATCTGAAATTTGACTACAAAGGTAACACTTTTAAGTCACAAAACAGAGCATACAAAAATATACTTTCTAAAAAAAAATTCCAAATATTAATAGGCAGAAATATACAGCCATACTTAAACCCAGGGAGTGATTTTTTTTCCATAGTAAGGCATCCTGTACACATGCAGACCCTGTAACACTGCCCATTATCACACAAGGCACAGAGGACACTTGCAACAACACTGCATGCATCCTATGTACATCCCCCTTTAAATAAGTTAGTTAACCTCTGACTCATTTCAAGAGATCATAAATGTTTTTCATTTTTTTTCCCGAAGGTTCAGAACTCGGAGAACAGTGCACATCAAAAAATACACAAAATCTGAATGGATCTACACTGAAAAAATAATCTTTGTTCCTCAACAAAAAGAAGCCAATATTGCTTTGTCCTTCCCGACATTGCACTTCCGTTCTCTTGTGAGGACATATTGCTTAAGGGTTGAGATGGCTAGAGAAACTTCCATTCGGTGTTCTAGGGCCACAGAGTGCCACAGCCAGGACCAGGTTCTGCTCACTGTACAACTCCCCCCACCCACCCCCAAGTCAGTCCCAAGCCATTAAAGTGCCACATCGGTTTTGCTTTTAGTCTTTTTCTGCTGTCCTCGCTCAAAGGAATCAGCAACTCCCAACCTATTGTAGAAAAAGTCTCACAACTGGCATCCAGGGCCAAAGAAAAGGGCTAGCAGACCATAGTCAGACATCTCAGTCAGGGTCAGAGCGCAGCCCTGCAGGCCAGGGGCCCTCACCCAAGCCCTCTTCTGGCTCCCCATTTCTTGGAATGATAGTCAACTCCCTTAAAATGGCCTAGGTTTTCGGAAGGCCGTCTTTGAGAAGGTGGGACAGAGCTGAGCTCTATCAAGGTCTTTTGCCCAGGATCACAGGGAGGAACAGGGAAGGGCGGTAGTGTTTGCAGATCCAGTGGACGGAGGACTTCTGGGGCCTGGAGAAACTGGTGTGTCAGCCAGAGCTTCATCTCACGGTGTCCTGGTCCGAGAGGTGCAGGAAGCCAGTGGTCCTCCAATGGCGCTGTTACCGCACAGGCTGCCCCCGGCCTGCGAGCCCCCAGGCCCAGAGGCTGAAGACTGGGCTGATGCAGATGAAGGGGCACTGCTCTTCCGCTCCTTCTGTCGAAGGTGGATCTTGGTGTGGCGCTTCCTTTCGTCACTCCTGGCAAACTTGCGGCCACAATAGTCACAGGCAAAGGGCTTCTCCCCGGTGTGGGTTCGGATATGAGTAGTGAGGTGGTCACTTCGGCTGAAGTTTCGCATGCAGATCCGACACTGGAAGGGCTTGTGGCCCGTGTGGATTCGGATGTGCCTGGTCAGCTCATCAGAGCGGGAGAACCTCCTGTCACAACCTTCTGCTGGGCAGGGGTAGGGCCTTTCGTGCACTGGCGTCTTGCTGGGCCTGTTGGGGTACTTTCGAGGTCGCAGGATGGGCCGCAATGGCAGGTGGTGCGGATTATAGGGGGTGGCAGTCACTGCTGCAGACCCACTGCCAGGCAGCCGGGGTCCCTCACCACCTCCACTTGCCCCTGGTCCCGTGACCCCAGCACTGGGACCCCCCAGAGTAAAATTACGGATGGTAGAGAGTGGTGTGAGCGGAGGGGGGACCCGCAGGGAGTCCAGAGGGCAGGGGAACGGCTTTCGATCCGGGCCACCGGTACCGTGTGGATCTCTCTGGCACGGAGATGGAAAAAATCCAGGATAGTCTGGGATCATAGGAATGAGACCTGGGTCCATAGCTGGCTTCGGGGATGGGTAGGAAGGAGGTGGCTGGTAGGCCAGAGAGGAGGTGGAAGTGGTGGGTGGCGGCGATAAGAACGCTGAAGGATCCTGGTAAATATCTCCTGTACAGCCCGAATAAGGAGGAGGAGGTGGTGGCGGAGAATAGAGGTGGTCCAGTTCAGGCTGGGTCTGGGACATGGTACACACACCCAGGGGTCCCGTGGCCAGTGGGTTGGGGGAGGCGGAGGTGACGCTGGACGAAGCTGTGGTTGAAGCTGGAGGGGTGACCCCTTGCAAGATGCCCGCACTCACAATATTGATGATGCCTTCTGGGTAGCAGCTGGCACCAGGGTACTGGGGGTCAATGGAGAATTTGCCCATGTAAGTGAAGGTCTGGTTTCTAGGTGCAGAGATGGGAGCGAAGCTACTCGGATATGGGAGCTCCAAGGGTCTCTTCTCTCCAGTCATGTCAATGTTGATCATGCCATCTGGGGAGGGAAATATCAGGAAAGAAGTGAGACAATGAGAATACAGACAAGAACTAATTCACATACACTCACACGCTCACATGCACACACACACACACACACACACACACACACACACACACACACACACACGGCCATCTCCGTTTTATGATTCCAACACTACAGAGCAACAGGTGGGGAAACTGAGGCCTGGAGAGACAATAAGAAGTTAGCCAGAGTCTGGGACTCCAGAACAGTATCTCCAAGAATCAGGGCATGCCCCTTCCTGCCTCTATTCCCCAGCCATCTGTGACTCTAGTCCCCAATAAAAACACCCAAGAATAGCAACAATATCAAACAATTTCCCATTTGCCTCGGACTTCTCTTTCACTCCTTTGCCTTGTGGTCGGTCATACCACTCAGGCAACTGTACAGACACCAGGAAAAAAAAAAAAAAAAAGCCGACCAATCAATCCCAGGCAGTACAAAGAAGGTGCCAGCCGTGGGAGTGGGGAACCCCAGAATGGGTAAGTGGGTGGGTGATGTTCTTGATGCTAATTCCTGGTGCCATTTTCCCCTCCCTCTCCCGCTGCGCTTCAGCTGAAGACTGCCAGTGGGAACCCGGGCAGGCAGCAGAGGAAGAAGTGTAGGGTTCCCTTCCCTCCCAACATCCTCGGCCAAATCCGACACCCGCGCATCCCTGCCTTAGCCCAAGACTAGAGGCTGGGCTTCTAGGAAAGCGCGGGGGCTGAGGAAGACGACTTTCCACAGCACCGCCAAGGAACCCGGCGCACTCTGGTGCCAGCGCTGGCCTCCCTAGGCATTCTCCCTTGCGGCTTCCCGTTGTTATTTGCCCTGCTCCGCCGCCTCGTCTTGCTAACCCCATTCACTTTGGGGCGATGCGCAAGTTGGGTCGTGCCTCCCAGCCGCACCAGAAGCGCAACAGCGCTCGGGAGAGCCTCGTGGAGTGGGCTCTGCCCAGAGAGCGCTGCCCGCGCGCTTCCTAAGCGCTCCCCTGCCGCTTAGCTCTCCAGATGTGCAGACCTAGCCCGACTGCCGAACTTTCCCATCACTTTAACCCTAGCCCAGAAGCGCAGAGTCCAGGCTGATGGACCTGCTTCAAGGACAAGGAAGGGGTTATCCTTCAGCCCTGCTCCCAGCCAGAGCTGGGCGCGCCCGGCCCCGCAGGCATGCGGGTTGCTTTTGGTGACCAGGTGCATCTGCGGGCGCGCACGGCCCGGGAGCCCTAGTCTGTTCTTTCCCGTTCCCCTGCATCCACTTCCAGTCTTCAGAGCCAGTGTGGTCCACCTCAAGTCCCCAGTCTCCACTCCAAGTCCCCCCCCCACACCCACCGCTCCACACCCACAAGCTCCGAAGAGGACACGCGGCTTACCTCCAGCCACTCCGTTCATCTGGTCAAAGGGGCCTCCCAGTTCACCATTGGGGAAGATGGTCACCGACGAGGCGGCGAGGTCTTCCACCGGGTAGAGGCTGTCAGGCAGCTGGTGCATAAAACCACCGAGAGTTACTGGGATTTTGTCTACGGCCTTGGCGGTCATCATCTGCTCCTCGCACAACCTGGAGACCCAACTCCCTCGCTACCTGGAGTGCCGTTTTTTTTTTTTCTTTTTTGGAGAGGGGTTGGACTGAGCCTGGGATGGTATCTCCTTTTGCCCTCCACACTTAGAAAAGACCACCACCACCACACATACACACACACCAAAAATAAAAAAAAAAAAAAATAACAGAAATAAAACTAGCAACCAAGTTGTTGGCTTAAGAAAAAAAAAAAAAGACTATTCGCCACTGACTCTCTCCTGCCTGTGATCCGGCTGTTGGGGAGCCAGGAGTTGCTGGTGTAGTGTTATTATAACAGTCAGTGTGTCCCCTCGCCCAGCTATTAATCAGTCGCTGCTCTCTCAGACGGAAAGTGTTAGGCTCAGAGTATTTATGGGCAGGTCTTCAAAACCCGTGACGTCGCTGCCCATATATGGACTGAGGAACAGGGCTGGGCCTGGCAGCTTTTGCCGTCACATGGCCAATTTGCATACGGGCTAGGCTGCGCGGGCTCCGCCGAGCTCCCCTGGAACGATTCGCAGCCGGTGGACAAGCGCCCGGGTCTGGGACTCTCGGTCCCTGCCTGCAGCGGGGACTCCGGACTGCAGAGTTGAGCTGGAGGAGGGCGCGATCGCCGATCCTGGCGTGGCTGCCGTGGGTGAACCCACGGGGCGGCGATGGTAGCTCTGTCTCTTGGGGCGGGGAGGAATTCCGGTTCTCCGAGACTTTCCAAAAAAGGAGAAGATCCGGTAGTGGCGGCTCCGCCTCCCCGGCCCTTGTTTGGGAGCCGTTCCGGAAAATTTAAGTTCGGAAAGAAACCGAGCGCTGCCGAGACGCTACAGTCAAACCCCTCCTTCACTTTCTTGGCAGCTCAAAACCGCAAGCAGAAGAAAAAAAAAAATAAAAAAAAGAGAGAGACCGAGAAAAAAAAAAAAAGAGAAAAAAATTACCCGCACTCACGGAAGCTGACTGCCTTTTTCTGAATTACATGGTGGAAAGTAGTGTCTGGTGATAAGAGTAAATGCGGTCTTGCTTTTTTGGAAAGTCTGTGCTATTTATACAGGAGTGAAAACGGAACAGGTCTGGGTTGTTTGTTTGTTTAAGTATTTTAGGTAACTTGAGGGTAAGGGGTTAGGGTAGAGGATGGAGCCTACGAGCTGCGGGAGCATCCAGAGAGATCCTCGGCCGGAGGCGCCCCCTCCCTCTGCCCGCGCTCTCCCCGCCCCCTCCCCTCCAGCTGCTGCACAGAGCGGGCGCCCTTCCCGGCGTGTCTGGGCGGTCCGCTGCGTGGGGGGCGACCAGATGGAGGCTTGGACACTCACCCTGCCCGATGAGCGCGCGCGCGTACACACACACACACACACACACACACACACGCTCCACTTCCGCTACACACTCTCCCTCCTCCGCTGCCCTCTTACAAACCCACTCAACACACCTTACGCTACGCACCACACACCTCCCTCTTGACAGCGTGCGCGTGTGTGCGCCCGCCTGCCAGGCGACAGACAGACAGGATACCCTAGGAAGACACTGTCCTCACCTTCACAACCCACCAACCTTCCCCCTCCACACACACACACGAACACATCCCTATGCGTCTACTTTCCGGGGGTGTATTCTGCCACCCGCTCCTAAGGTCTACCCCAGGAATAGTCCCCCCCCCCCCTTGCTTAGAGCTTGCTCGGCGCTGAGTGACAACAAACGGCACAGTTTCGGGTCGCCGTGGCCCCCACAGGTGTTTTTCTCGGCAAATAAATAAATAAACAAGCCCTTCCAGGAGAAATCTTCCTGTTAAATGACCAAATACTTTTCATAGACCTAAAACTGGTGGCCTTCCGGACCCTCGGCTCCCACCTCCCCACGCGCCCAACTTGCATCCGATGCGCTCCGGCCGTGGCAGGGTACCCAAGCCCGAAGGCTCCGGGACCTGCGTAGCCTGGGTTCGCAGACGCGAGCTAGGAAACTGCCCTGCCCTTCTCAGCTCCAAAATCCTGCCGAGAAGGGATCCAGCCAGGGCCAGGCTGTTCTTTTTCTTGACCCACGCTACCCGGAGCAGCAAGGATCCTCGGCGGGCAGGAGCCACGGCGCCACGCCGTGGAGGGAGCGCAGCGCTGCAGGCGCTCTCCGCCCATCACCTGCGGTGCCCGCGGCCGCAGCGCGCTGGCTCCTGCCCGCTTGGAATACAGTGGTCAGGGGAGCCCCAGGGCCACCAGGAACCAGCTTGTCGCCGCTCTCCGAGCAGCGCTGCTCTCCCCGTGCCAGCCACGGAAGTTATTCTCCCGGGGATGGTCCTCGCCATGACTTCAAACGCCCAAAAGCATTATCTAGGAAAGTTTCTCGATCGCGTTGTGCGCGGTCTCCTCTCCAATTGGGGATCAAATTCAAAAGGGACAGGAAAGAACTCTCAGCGAGGGTGGAACCTCTGTGGGTGTCCCACCCTCTGAAAAACCCTGCAAAGCCCTGTTTCAAAGGGAGAGGGGGGAGAAAAAAAAGGAAGAAATAGCCGCGCTCTTACCACGTGCGCCAGCCCGCTCCTCCTGCGCTCCGGCCAGTCCCGCGGCCCCCGCGCTGACCACAGGCAAGACGACGCGTCGGAGGGGAGCCCGACTCTCATCTCCAGCCTGGGTCGGGAAGAAAGGGGGGGTCGGGTTATGCAAATAGAAGTCCTGCGCGGTGGGGCTCAGGTTACGGTCCCCCCACCAGCCCCAGAGGTGAAGCACCCACCCGCGCGGGAGGCGCGGGCCCTGGCGACTGCTGGCGCTTCGCTGCCGTCGGGTGCACGTGGGCGGGAGGATTGCAGCAGCCGCCCCTCTCCCCCGCGCCGTCGCCAACCCCGCAGGCTGCCTCCTCGCGCCACCCCGAGGGGGAGCTCCCGGGCGACGGAGAGAGCGGGGGAGCAGGGAAGCCAGCCCAGGGCAGGACGCCCGATGCCGGTAGAACTGGAGCGCGGGAAGCTGGCGGATTGCCGCTGCCAACCTTCGCGCAGGAGGAGGAGGACGGTGGGGGTAAGAGAAGGGATTCGGCGGCATCAAGGAGTCTAGAAAGGGGAAGCGGGGGACCCTGTGGAAGCTGCCTTCCAAGAACTCTCACCAGCCCTTAAGAGCTTCCCGGGACCCAGCTACGGCTGAGCAGGGGGGAGGGGAGGCAGGTGCTAGTAGAAGCTAGCTGCCAGAGGCCTCTAAGGCCAGGCTCTGGAGGATGCCCGGGGCCAATCCCTCTCTAAGTCCTTCCAGAACATCCGAGGGGAACAAGTCTGTGATAGCCTTACCTTTACCACCTCCCCCAACACACATCCTTCCCCCCCCCCCTTTTTTTTTTTTTAAAAAAAGTACAAACCTTTAAATACGGGCAGCATAGCCAATGGAACGAAATCAAGAGCACAATATTTCAAGCCAGCCGCAGCGAGCATAGACAAATGAGTTCAGGAAAGCTAAAAGAACTTGCCTAAAGTCTCACAGCTGGCGATTGGTGGTCCAGTTCAAACCTGCTACCCGGGTCTTCAGAATCCAAGTCCCTTGCACTGGTCACTGTGTGGGGTGCTCAGAATTCTGTCGGCAGTTGAGTGTTGAAAGCCTGGCTCAACCCATTAGGGAAGAACGCCGTCTTCATCAATTTCATCTTGCTTTGGCATTTCAGTGGCGAGTAAAGCTGAGGTGTGTGTGTGTGTGGAGGGGCGGGGGGGGGGCTAAAGGCAAGAGAGAAGGGGGCTGTTACGGATGGACCCCTGAAGTGAGACGGAGAATTTAAACGTAGGGACTCTGCAGACCTGTGCCATGGAAGGAATGACCAAGCTGGCACACAACCAGCATATTAATGCTGCTGTCTTAAGAGAACCCAACCCCACGGTATCCTTCCTGGAGGCAAGGAGGGGTAAGAGGAAGGCAGGGGTGTGAGTCTGTTCTAGGGAGAGGAAGAACCCTGAGATGTGGGAGTGGAATACAAGGGTGAAACCGGGGTCCCTACTTTGAAGCATTTGAACTTTTAGTGTTTAGATACAAACACAATAAACAAATGACTGAGAGAGAGAGAGAGAGAAAGAGAGAGAGAAAGAGAGAGAGAGAGAGAGAGAGAGAGAGAGAGAGAGAGAGAAGAGATGGCAAATTGCCGCTTAAATAAGACATTCCAAAACATATCAAGTCAAGAGTAACTTGCTGCCAGACTCATTTGCTTTGTCCAGAGAAGGTCAAAGGAACACAGGGAGGTTCCAACAGATGCAGGCTTGCTCCTGCGATGGGGCTGAGGTAGCAATTGTGGGCAATTGGGGGGATGGCTGGTAGGTCCTAAGGAATGCCCTGTCTGGGTTGTGGACTTTCTTCCGGCCTTGTAGCTCACCTTCACAGTGTGTTGACAGGATAACGTCTACTCGAGAGACACGTCAAATAATTTACCACATGCGTTTCGATGTGTCAAGAAACATGTTTAGATAACTTCATGGCCTCTCTTCTGTGATGTCATTTTCCTCCCACCTGTAACTGCTGGTGGAGGGTAGGAGATGGAGCCATGTTAGAATCCCCCTTAACTGTAGACGCAACCGAGGACCAGGTCTCCAATTCAGACGGCACAGAGCATGTGGCCTTTGAAAACCAGACGAATGGCAACTGGTAAATAGGTCCCCACACCCAGTATCTCAGGACAAACCTGAGAACCTATGGGTTTTAGCTTAGCTCACACCATGTCTGACAGAGCTGTGAAGCCAAAACTAACATGTCTTATTGGCATAAATAATATGGACTGGAGAAGACCCTCAGGACCAAATTTTGGATGTATCAGTGCTGGTTCAAGCAGTGCATGGTCAGAGTCTTAAAACTATTTCTTGAAGATCAACTGTGATTCCAGCACTGTGCTAAACTCTGAGGGATATGACCATGCCTAGAGCCAGGTCCAGCTCCCAGTCCCATGGAACTTGACCTGTACATCATTGCAAAGGCATCATCACGGTGACGGTGACTGGGCTCTCAACAAAACAAAGGATCCAGTGAGGTTTCATGGCTGAGGACCTCACCTATCACAGATCTGAAGGACATGCAAGGATTTCGGGTAAGATCTGTGGGAAGAATGTTTCAGGGAGAACACAGATGTAGGAAGAGCCCCCAGGTGAGAGAAAGCAAAGTACATTTGTGAAGGGAAAGTCCAGTGTGGATAGAAATTTCTGGGTCACCTTACATGCCTGGCATTGGGACCAAGGGTAGCCAACACAGGCAATTGTCTTGTAAGTACTCTATGAGGCTTTAATCCCCACAGTGTTGCTCTTTCATTATTTCTTTCTGGAAAATAATGGTGGCGTTACAGTTTGTTTGTTTGTTTGTTTTGGTTTTTTGGGGGGTTTTTCAAGACAGGGTTTCTCTGTGTGGCCCTGGCTGTCCTGGAACTCAACTCTGTAGACCAGGCTGGTCTTGAACTCAGAAATCCGCCTGCCTCCCCAAGTGCCGGGATTAAAGGCGTGCGCCACCACTGCCCAGCCAGTTTTTGCTTTTTTTTTTTTTTTTTTTTTTTTTTTTTTTGCTGTTGTTGTTGTTTTTTTGTTTTTCTTCTTTTGCTGGTTTTTTTTTTTTTTTTTTTTTTTTTTGCATTTGAGGTTTTTTTTTTTTTCCCTCTTGCCACTCAGCTTCTGCAGATGAGTAAGAACCTGCCAACAAGGTTTCATCCAGGAGAACGTACAGAAACACTTACTGATGTCAGCGTTGTTTCTGTGACAGGTGGAATGAAATACATTCCTCGGTGGCCAATAAGGAAAAGACAGTGTGAGCTTTGTCCCATATAAAATGAAAGCGTGTGTCAGTGCAGCAGAGGGACATCGTGTCAGATCTACAGATCACTTTACTGGTCTTGCTTTTTAAAAAACAAACAGGTAAATGGATATAACCATTTGCATGACTGTTTAAGATAGAGACACTTCAACCCAGGCCCCAACTTAAGAGATGACAGTTGTTCAGTCTGGTCATAAAAGCTCAAAACCAAACCCTCCTTTCCAGACCATCTTGTTTTGAGCTTATGTATTCAGTTTATTGTGTATTAATCACAGGAGAAATGAGGGTCATTACAACTCAAGAACCCACCCATGTCTTATTTCACCAGCCTGTTTATATTGCCAGGCTATGGGAAGTAATTCTTTCCCTTTTCCAACTAATGTCTAATTCACAAAAGTTTTGGTTTTATGTTTACAAAAGGATCAGGCAAGACATCTATCCTAAAGCAGTTGTTTCCTAGTGTTTAAGTACAGACATTGTTGTGTTTCAGCTGAGTAATCTCACCAAGGATGTCACCGTTTGTTAGAGTGAAGACGGTGGGTTCTGTTCTTCTACTTGAATCCCAATGTTGCTACTCCCTGGCTGTGTGTACGTCAACACATTTCATAGCTGCTCTGCCCTGGTTTCCTTCATCTGGAAAGTGAATGGAATGACCATCAAGTTATTGCAATGATTAAATCAGTGATAGGAAGCTGCCAGCACACTATTGCTGCATATTAAATATGCAATAATTGTTACTTATTAAATGATTTTTCATTGCTTAATGCTATGGGCCAGGCACAGCTTTATCATTCTAGGTTCATCGCTGTGTCCCTCATCACCAACTTGAAAGAACACAGCTAATCTTTTCTGTTTCATATATGTGGGGGCGAAGGCTTAGGGAGGGTATATGACTTGCCCAAGTCACTGCAGCAAGATGCAGAACCAGAATATGAACCGTGGTTATTGGCCTTAGAGCTGTGTGTTTGAGCTCATGCAATGCCACAACTCACATCAAATAAAAGCAGAAGAACGGCTTTTCTTCAGATAACTGAGGAAGGGAGGATTCGTGGTACTTCTCCCAAATTCTGAATTTCTGCTTCCAAGAATAATGAATTCACCATTACTGAGAAAGAAGATTGTGAGGAAGAAAGGGAACCCTGGAGGTAGGAGTTTTTATAATACACTTTAAAACAGATCATATCTTTTGAAAAACATTATCTGAGCTCAGAAAGCCCAGTTACACATTAAAAGTGATCTAATTAACATACACTCCTCCCCCCCCCCCCCAACACACATATCCCAGGATCAAAATACTGAACAACTGCTTCTTCAAACAAAAGGTTGGGACTATCAAAGTGATTGGAAATTTAGGGGATGTGTGGTACACACCTGTGAGCTCCACATTCGGGAAGCTGAGGCAGGAGTATGGCAAGTTCCATGCCTAGGATGTAGAGTGAATTTAAATCCACCATAAGGGGCATTTTTTTTTTTTTTTTTTTTTTTTTTTTTTGGCCTTAGTATGCCCTCTGACCAAAACTTGTCTTGTGTGATCTGTCCGTATTTTCTATTACTAGCGTTTTCTTAAACTATGTCAGTCACCTTAGTTCAGAGGTATAATTGCTCTCTGTGTTCCAGCCAGCAGAGTTCTGGATGGGAACACAGTGTCTTCCAGGTAGTGAGAGAACCTCATAGATAACTCCTAATTAGTTCTGCTGGTCTTCCTGCATGCTATGTCGAACAGTTTCCCTTGGAGATACCATACTACCAAGCAAGGACCTCCAGGAGCCTCCTTTAAAGAGAACTTACATAGCCCCCCTTTGCATGAAGCAAAAGCCACTCATCTCTGAAGCCCCACCCTCTGCAGTCACTGTAGAGACCACTGAATGCAATAACCACCAGCAGAGAACAGCTAAGGGCAGATCTGCCTGAAGCCCTAACTAGGCCATTGCTTTCTTCCTGGTTCTTCTCCCCGCCTGCTACAGGCAAGGAACCTGAAGAACGCAAAGGACACAGGGAAAAGAATCCAGAGACATATTCCCAGTTTCTTCTGTCACTTGCTAATGGCAAGTGACAGTTGAGTTGATAGTTGCTTCGGAGACAGACCACTCGTGCTTTCTGCCATCATACCAGACTAACCTTCCGTGGGAGACAGGCTTTCCACTCCCATATCTATTGATGGTTTTAAAACATGTGCCACTAAGATAAGGAGGCATGACATTCCCTCCAGCCTGCTGTAACACTGAACAACAGCCCATGTGGTCACCGGCTTTAGAAAGAGTTTGAACTTTCGCTGTTTTGAAGGACAGTATTGGGGACACAGAGTCGTGGTGTGGAAAGGCAATGCAAAACCCTGGCACTCGGTGCAAAACTGCATAAAGGGGAAACAGGAGGTTAGAAACTGCACCTATTGGCTACTTGTCCATAACACAGATGCTCACAATATAATAATAGTAATAACACTGATAATAACGGTTTGAATGTATTGAGGACCCAAGAGGACTAAGCATTCCTCTGCTGGTGGCGCCTGATTCTCTTTGTTTTGTTCATCACGTTATGAAGCAGGTATCATTAGTCTTTTTTACTTTAAAGGTACAGAAACCAAGTCACCAAAGCTCAATTCCCTATTCTAATTCAGTGGACATCATCGAGCTATGAACCCAAGTACTCAAACTCCAGGGTTACCCAGACTCATCCTACCTAGCCTGTGTAGTGAGATGTGCCACCTCCCTTCTCAGAGCCTCTGTTTTCTCATCTTTAAGATGGAGACTGGTCTATCTGACTCTACTTCCTTTGGCTAGAGCATTGTGGGAGATCTCTGGTGGCTGTCTCCCAGGGTGGATGCCAAGCTGTAAAGGGTGAATGTAGATTAGGGTAGGAAAGGAAGCCTAGTTGAGGCTAGAACAGAGACAAGGTGTCTTTGAATTGGACCTGTTTGCCTGCTGTCAAATCCCAAGGCTCCTTCTCAGTGGTCTCTTTTTCCCCCTTCTTACATTAGGGGGTGGTCCAGATCTGAGTACTCCTTTTCATAGCATGGAAGGGGTTTCCTGGAGAATTGGGGCCTTTGGGAACAGTTCCAGTCTCTCCTGCTTCTCTTGATGCTGAAAACAGGCTAGACGAACAATCACACTCCCAGCAACTGACAAAAAATGTGTGTTTCTGCTCTGTGAGTTCACTGGGCTCATCCCTGAGTCACGGGACGGTTTTAGTCAATGGTCTTGTAAGCACTCAGGCTGTGTTTACCCCTGGGACCTGGTGACGTCCAGCCCAGAGTTTGCTTTTTATAAACAGGATTTTTTTTTTTTCAGGCAACAGTCATGGAGGCTTTGAAAGGAATTTCTTTTTTCAATTTAGATCCCTCTCTCTGATTGCATCTCATGAAAGAACACTGAAGACGTACCACAAGTGGCTGATTTGGCCCCACGTCTGTTAGCTCAGAAACACTAGAGACGAGTAAGGCCTTCACAGAGGACTGTCCCCTATTACACAGGCATTTCATTACCCTGTGTTTGCAGATAATAACAAATTGACCTATCCACAAGGAGCTCACGCACATGTGCACAAGAAGCAGCGTGTATATGTGTGTCATGTGTGTCGTGTGTCAGGGTGTGCATGAGTTTGAGTGTGTGTGTATGTGTGCACGTGCATATGTATGTATGTGGATGTGAATGCATGTTTGTATATGTGTTTGAGCATGCATGTATGTGTACATTGGTGTGTGTGTGTGTGTGTGTGTGTGTGTGTGTGTACACGCATATGTATGTTCAGGAAAGAGCTTCACAGCAATAGTTAATTAAGCCTTAGTACACTTTATTCATTCTCTCCAAGGTCCCTATGAAAAGACTAAGGTTAAGTAGGCAGGTGAGCCAAAGCCAGTGAGAGCACGAACACAGGCTTGTAACACTTCCAAATACCCAGACGAACCTACCGTGTCCCTTAATCTCGGCCATGGCTATTTATTAAGCACCTTCTGTATTCAGATAACACAATACACTAAGTACTGGCAAATGTCAGTGAACAAAACTCTCTGGAAGTTCTCGTGGGTTTGTTTTAGGAACCAAAAAAGGGAAGCCTCAAGTTTGTAGCGTCTTCCCCCTGGCTTCAGCCAGAATCCCATTTCAGCCACCCACACTTGGGTAGGTATCTCTCCTAAGGCCATCAGAGGAAGAATACCAGACTTGCTTTGATAACTCATTCCGGTGTCTGCTCTCACACGGCATTCCTCAGAGATAGACTACACCCCCTTTTCATTATGAATTTTATTTTGTTTTCTCCTTGGGAGACTTGAAAGGACTTAGTCACAGTGTTGCAAGAACCAGTCACAGAGTGGACTGTTGCCCTTGGCCTTTTCTGATCCCTGTAGACAAAATTCCCAGTTCTCAGACTCAGTCTCGGGCTTTGGGCCTTTGGGTCCATTTCCTATCTAAAGCAACATCACGATGAACTTCCCGATTGCCCAGGCTTCCCCTCCATTGGAAAGCCTAATAAGTACGTTTTAGATGTTCCTCCAACCCTTCCAAACCCTGTTCTCCAACATGACGGCTGTTCAGATGTGCAGTTTAACCTCTGGATACTGACAAGCCATGTTCACTTTCCCTCTGCCCAGAGAAGCCAAGTGAACCCCAGAGAGCTCAGGTGACTTACCCAGGGCCACACAGCTAGAGAGGGATCAGAGCCTGCATTTTCCACCATGCCTCCGGAGGCCGCTGAACTTGAGTCTCAGTCTGAGAAATGGGTGTCCGAGTACTGGTTGGGAACTGGTTGGGAAGGCTCAGACATGTGACGGCTTGTGCAACGTCTGAAAATTGGGATGACGAATGGCCAGTTATCATTAAGGTCATCTCTGGATGCGTCTCCATAGCTGTGACTGACCCCGTTTGTACTCTCGTGTCCTGTTACGTTTAATGGTTAAGAACTAGTACCGTAAAGGTGATGAGCTGCCACCAGCCAGCCAGATCTTCACCTCATAGGTTCTGGGAGGCGATTCTGGGTGTCATGACTCTTTAGTTCCATCCTCTGAGTCTTCACTTGTCCCAATTTTACGAGGCTGGCACTGACTCAGTCATTGCCACCCTCTTGGTTATCAGCCTGTGGTGCAATCATTCCTAAGAGATTGTCATCTGTGTGGGGTGGCTTAAGTGTGGCTGGGTCTCAACTGGGGTGACCAGCCTGACCAGGGGGATGGGACAAGCTGAGCAGCTTTCTAACAGACAGCCTTAATGGTTTTGCTTTTTCCACACCCAGTTACCCAGTGCCACGGTGTGCTCAGAGGAGGCCACAGTATCTATAGTTTGCATTTCTGGCTCCGACTAACCCCACACTATCTTATTTGTGTACCTACCAATCCCCAAGGCTGCTTCAGAAGGCTAATCTTCCTGTGGGTCACCATCGTGCCCAAGCCCTAAGTGTTCCGGGGCCCTTCATGTCTCGGCACCTAAGGCCGCTCGTTCTGCCTAGAGCAGTGGTTCTCAACCTATGAGTAGTGACTCCCTTTGCGGGTCAAACAACCCTTTCACAGGGACGGCTTGAGACCATCAGAAAACACCAGTACTTACATTATGATTTATAACAGTAGCAAAGTTACAGTTAAGAGGCCGCAATGAAGGTAACTTTATGGTTGGGGGCGGGGTCACCACATGAGGATCTGTACTAAAGGGTGGTAGCATTAGGGAGGTTGATGACCGCTGGCCTAGACTTTACCTTTTGGTCATCCTGTGTCCAGGTGTGGTTCAGGTGTGTGAGCCTTTTCTTCTCAGCCTTCCCTTGTCCCCACCACTATGCCCACCATCAGGTTTCAAGTCCTCAGTGAGGGGTCATGCTTAGTGGTTCTCAGCCCCATGAGGGGAAAGACCTCCGTTGTCCTGGCTGTCACTGGGTCCCTATTGCTGGCAGGGAACAAAGTGAGAGTTCGTTGAAGGGAAGGATGAGGGAGCAGTAATTAGCCAGATTTGGGATCTACGGCCTCGTTTTGGTACCATTGGCTCTCCAAGTCCCAGATGTCCCTCATGTGCGTTCCAAGGTACCAGTCTATGTCACATCTCAGCCTCTGTACAACACTGGCAGTCTCTTCTTATCTGGCCCTGGATCTTTGGGGAGTGCAAGGGCTGGGGTCTCAACCATCACCCACAGTTGATGGTCCAAGGGAGGCCTCACCACAGGAGATAAAGGCCTATGGAAGAGGCTTCTCTCCAACAAAGGACTCAAGCCAGGTTTTCTCCCAGGAAGGGATTGGATGATCCTGGGAGGAATTTTCCTTGAAATCCTTTCGATTAACTCCTGTTTGTTGGCTCGCTCATGCCAAGGCATTTCCACACAAAGGAGGCAAACCCACGTGCAGATATAAATAGGGTGGCGCCCAGGAGGAGGAGGAGAGAACTAACTGTAGCCACACAGATTCCTTTTCACGTGGATGAAGAAAGATGGCTTATCCTTTCTCAGTCTCCAGGCCAGTCCCCACCCCACCCCACCCCCGGGAAGAGTTCCGTAACACCTCCAAAGGGTGTTCTGCTTCAGGTAACACAGAGAACAGCAGAGTAGAAAGAGTTAATAAGAGACGGAAGAAGTTGTTTTGTTCCCAACTAATTAGGGTTCCGAACTGTAAAGCAACATGCATTATTTCATGGGTGGCGGTTAGGGCTACATGTTGTTTTTGAATGAATACTGCTAAATTTCAGTTAAGTAAACACCATTATTATCAACATTCGGCTTTGAATATGCTAATGGCACTCCTGTTGGTCCACTTTAATTTCAGCGATGTATTTTAATTTGCACTATAGAAAGGAAACTATAATTCATATAATTTTTAGAAAATCAAGAATAGGTTGGCTTAATTACAGCCTGGTTATTTCAAATGCCCGCACACAGACAAACCAACACACGGTGTAAAAGGAAAACGGGCTTGCAAAGACGTTAAGTCAAGCATTTTGTCACCAGGGTCCAAAAGTATCTAAATTGTCAGGACTCTTTGACAGTTACACTACTATCATTTAGACCCAGGGGAAGGGGCAATACTGGCAAAATCATCCAATTGAGACCTACGTAGGGCATTGAGGTGGTGTGAGAGTTTACAAGGAACAAAAAATGAACTAGAACCCTTGATTCTTTGAACCCAGGATTCTAGTACATAGGCAGGCAAGTGCGCGAACATGGAGAAAGCACTCAAGATAGGACAGGTACCATGGAGATGTTCAAAACACCACTACAGGCTTGAGGAGGGGAGGGGCCAGTCAGGGATCTGGAACAAGTCACATGAGGGTCATTTATTGTCCCTGCTCTTCATAAATGGAGAGACAATCCCTAGACACTGATCAGTGTATCAACTGATTGATGGATATTTATCCACAGGGAGCACAAGTCAAACATGTTACAGCACCCATTGGGTAGCATTAGTCGACTCTGGGAACTTACTTGGGAGACTGACAGAGTCCAGTTCCTGAAGATGCAGATCCACAGATGTAAGTTCTTTGTGCATTTATCGTTCTTTTAAGTATCTGAGCCAAGACCCATCAGGCTCAGCCACGGGAATGAAAAAACAAGCGTTGCGTACACCACCCAAAAGTGAAGGCACCCCATATATAGCAGACAGTAAGCATTGGTTTCCCTGAAGAATACTTTGAGAGTAACTTCGCAGACATCAAAAGGTAGCGCTGTGACTCCATGGGGAGGAGGAAATTGTGTTCTCAATCACATTTGTCTGCTTTATCTAGTCAGTGGATAGGGAGTAAGAGTTCGGCCTTGAAAACTTCACAGCACTGGAGAATGAAGAGATGGCTCAGGAGTCAAGAGCACAGGATGATCTTCCAGAGAACCCCAGGTCCAAGTCCCAGCGCCCATACACCCAAGTCCCAGCGCCCATACACCCACTTAGGATGTCTCTTGTAACTCCTGTTCCAGAGGATCTGATTTTCTCTTCTGGCGTCTGCAGGCACCAGGCATGCGCTTTGTGTAAAAGCATCTATTCGGACAAAACACCCATACACACAAGTAAATAAACAAATAAAATATTTATTTTTCTTTTTTAATTGGATATTTTATTTATTTACACTTCAAATGTTATCCCCTTTCCCAGTTTTCCCTCTGCAAGCCCCCATCCCTTCTCTCTTTACTCTGCTTCTATGAGGATGCTCCCCCACCCTCCTACCCACTCCTGCCTCACCGCCTTAGCATGTCTTTATACTGGGGCATTAAGCCTTCACAGGACCAAGGTTCTCCGATCCCACTGATGCCAGATAAGGCCCCTTTAGCTCCTTCAGTCCTTCTCCTAATTCCTCCATTGAGGTTCCCTTGCTCAGTCTGATGGTTGGTTGCGAGCATCCACATCTGTATTGGTCAGGATCTGGCAGAGCCTCTCAGGAAACAGCTGTATCAGGCTCCTGTCAGCAAGCACTTCTTGGCATCCTCAGTAGTGTCTGGGTTTGGTGTCTGCGTGTGGGATGGATCCCCAGGTGGGACAGTCTCTGGATGGCCTTTCCCTCAGTCTCTGCTCCACTCTTTGTCCCTGTATTTCCTTTAGACAGGACCTAACCTCTAGATATGGTAATAAAATATTTTAAAGAAAAGTTTATACAACTGGATGTAGAAAGAACCCTCCACATCCCATACTGTAGCAGGTCCCCCAAAGATAGGCTTTCCTTAGCCCACTAGCAGGCCTAGTCACTGGTCCCTCCAGAGTTATTACTCCTGTCAAATGGGCGGCTGTGGTCTGCTCCCGTGGACCAGTCAGGTCGTCTCAGGATTGCTGTCATTGATGAGTCAGAGAGGGAAGCTACCTCCTTTACTTACTGCCTCACTTCATACCTCCACAGAGTTCCTGCAGGGAGTGGGACCCCAAAGTATATTTGGACTACAGTGGTTGAACTTGGGAAGCCAGGGAAACCCCAGGTCACAACAGGGCAGCCCTTTCATTTAAGAGACCGGAGACATCAGTAAATTGAGGTAGCTGGTCCCCACTAACATCACACCCTACTCTGCTCTCTGTATGGACCGTACTCAGCTAGATGCCCAGATGAGATGCAACAGAATGACAGGGACTTCCAGAGAAGCAAGGACACATGTCAGTACTCCTGGCTCGGTCTCCATTTGGAATAAATTTCAGAATAGGAAATATATTATTTAGCTTTCAAGTAATTAAAAAAAAAAACCAAGGATGGACATTGTATTGGTTCTGTTTCAGTGATTTTAATTAACTTTCATAAATCTCCAGCCATAACCACCAGCTATCATTCCATTAGAGACAAAATGGGACAGTTATAGATACAACTATATGTTAATTGGTATAATTACCCAGTTAATATTTTAAGACTTGATGCTTGCCTTTCTGTACTTCTGTCTTCTTGTGCTTTGAGCTCCTTGTGAAGCTTTTTTTTTTAAAGAACTTTCTCTTCATCTCCCACAGAGTTATTTTTTCACTCTGGGTTTGCTAGTTATTAGTCAGAGATGATAATAATAATTTTTTTCTTAAAGTGCAGGCTGCAGCTGAGAATTTCCAAACTGCAGTGACTCACGTCTGGAGTAGTCATTTATCCCCAAACCCAGAGTCAGAATGCTATGCCCGGAAGGGGCTCAGGGCTTCCCACTTTTAACAGACCAGCGGCATGGTGACCCTCTCACCACGTGGGGTGGCTTTCCTAAGCCAATCAGAGGGAGCTGTTGTGGACCCCACAAAGTAGGTCTCAGAGGATGTCTCCAGTAATCATGTCCCTTAGAACATTAGCTTCCATGTTCACCCAGCTTCAGCATCACTGGACATGTGTTGTCCCAAGGGTATGCTCCGTTACTACAAAGCAACAGGTATTAGCGACTTCACAATACAGCCCTTAGAGGGACCCAACTTTGTCAGTGTTCTACCTGGCTTGGGGATTATCCTCTCCAGCTTGAATTGTTATTTTATTTTGCATTCTTCTTCGTGGCTAAAGTGCTTGCCTTGTGAGCATAAGGAGCTGAGTTCAAACCTCCAGCACCCATTTAAAAAGCAGAATGAGCACCTAGATATGGTAATCTAGCTCTGGTGTGGCAGAGGCAGGGGGATGCCTGGGGGTTTGTTAGCTAGTTGTTCTAGCCACTTGGTGAGCTTCAGGTTCAGTACAAGACTCTGTCTCAGAGAATAGGGTGGAGAGAGACTGAGGAAGGTCTCCAACATAGACCTGTGACTCACACAAACACGAGAGAGAGAGAGAGAGAGAGAGAGAGAGAGAGAGAGAGAGAGAGAGAGAGTAAATCTAAGTATTTTAAAAGGAAACAATATTGATAATGGAAAAAGTGAAGCCTGTGTCATTTGCATAATAAAAATGAAACCAGGCAAATAGATGGTATTTTAGAGATTTTAGTCAACACGGGAAGCGTCTGCTAAGAGAGTCTGTATAGGGACCAACCCGCTGCTTACCTGGTATTAAAGCAGGCTGGCTCTTCACTGCCAGCTTACATAGCACATATGATGGACAAAACCCAAACAGTAGAACAGTTGCTGACCAGTGGTCTGAAACTCTGGCTTAAAGGTAAATAACCCAACCTGGCCTCAAGGCCAGGGCCTCAACAAAGCCATCAGCTGATGGCGTGGGCCAGTTTGTGTGTGAGACAGCCCATCTGCTGATGGGGTGGGTCAGTTTGTGTATGTGATAGCTCATCAGCTGATGGTGTGGGCCAGTTTGTGTGTGAGATAGCCCATCGTCTGATGGTATGGGCCACTTTGGTGTATGAGATAGCCCATCATCTGATGGCATGGGCCACTTGGTGTATGAGATAGCCCATCAGCTGATGGCATGGGCCACTTGGTGTATGAGATAGCCCATCAGCTGATGGTGTGGGCCAGTTTGTACGTGAGATAAGAATAGGAAGAGTACAAATCTTGAAAAGATATACTAGTGTAAACAACTTTCCAAATAAGACCATATAAAAATCTGGATTAGGGATAGAGTATTTCTGAATGGGAACAGAGCATTACAGAAAATGGAAGAGATGAGGAGGAGGTGAAAGAGAAGGAAATGACCAACCATAGAGTTTACTTATGAGATTCGATGGGCAACTTGGGTCTCTTCAATGAACTTGCTTTGTTGTCTAGTAGAAAAGAATGGGTAGGATGATATAGAAGAATTATAGAAAGAGATAATACTTGCTTGGGCTTTTAGCAAGATACCCTGATGCCAAAAGCATATAGCCAAGCACAGCTGACACCTAGATCTTAGTTTCTTACACCACCTTTGTATCAAAGCAAGCAGGGCTCCTTCCAAAAATGGGGGAGAAGACATGCAGGATGAGTTTGGAATATCTTGTCGGGTCGGAAAACTAGAACATAGCTTGCAAAATCGCAACGATGGAAGTACGGTTGAAAGGGTCCAGCAATCAGCTGAGGCTTCCAAGACCAAAGCTGGAACAGTTGATGAACAACAACATAGCATTGGGTCATAAGCCAAAGCATCAGGTCATCTGTGAGTCTATGTTGATATCAATTGTACTGATGTACAGTTGCCTAGACTATTGACTACATAAACATATGAGAAATGGACCTGTCTTTCGTGGAAGAGTCGTTGTTAAAGACAACGTGCATGGGGGACAGTGCTTAAGCGAAGCTGCACACAGTGACTTTCTTTCAAAGAGATAAAAAGAGTCATTTTCCAGTAGCTGGGGCTGTTGGAGACCATATCTCAAAAGAGCAGAGTGCACAGTACATGCCCAGCTAGGGTAAGTAGATGCAGTGTAACAGATAAAACTCTAGGACGTCAAGAATAACGCGAGATCGTCGAGGCAGAGCGAAGGCACTGATTACCTATAATCGAGACTTGAACTCACATCAGTTAAGATGAGAGTGGGTAGCTGTGGAGATAAAACAAACGTCAACTTAGAAGTTGTGTAAATAAATGATGGCAGGAAGTAGAACTGGAGGGATGGGGCAGGAGTGAGTTGTTTTCCACATACATCCCCTATCAACATAAGTAGAAGAAAAATCTAAAAGTATATAGCAAGAGAGGTAACTTTGCAAAAGTAGTGTTTTGGAAGTTCAGACTTGCTGTAAAGCAGTACCATGTTAAAGGTATAGGGATGGCACTGGAGACACAGCATAGAGGTTAGGAGTGCTTGCTGCTCTTCCAGAGGACCCAAGTTCCATTCCCAGCACCCATTTTATCTCCAGGGGCTCGGACACCTACTTCTAGTCTCCAAGGGCACCTACACACAAATGGCAGACACTCACGCAGTCACAGACATCTAAATGAAAATACAGGTTACTGCTTTACAGAGGCTAACAGGCCGTAGGAACAGAACAGGATCTCAGACTCCAGTTGATACGGTCATCATTTGAATTGTGTTCAAGGTGCCTTTAAAATATTACAGGAAAATGCTGGCTCTCAATCAGCATTGCTAGATAACTGGCCAGCCATATGTCAAATACAACAACAAGAAGAAGACAAAAACAAACAGAGAAACACAAATCCCAGGCTTCTTCCCTCACATCATACACAAAAAATCAATTCAAAAATCAACAGAAGTGAAAGCGAGCATCAGAACAATAAAGATAACATAAGCAACCATTTTCTGTGATCTTGAGATGGGCATAAATCTACATGGCCCAGAAGAATATTAAAGGCAGAGAAAAATGTTGATTTTCTAGACACCACTAAAATGTAAAACTTAGTGTAAGTCAAAAGACACGTTGAGAGAATGAAGAGCCAGGCTGTAGAGGAGGAGTTTGTCACACATATTTTTTTTTAAAGGCTTGGGTCCAAAATATGATTGAAAGAACTACCAGATGGGCCTGCTGCCACACACCCTCCATCTCAGTACTTAGGAGGCTGAGGCAGGAGGACAGTGAATTTGAAGCCAACCTGGGAGGAGGGGATGGTGAGGAGGTATAACCCTCTTATGAATCAATATTTACCAGATAAATGCTTTCTTTTCCTTCTGTGTCATGTATGTATGTATGTATGTATGTATGTGGTATGTATGTATGTGTGTAGTATGTATGTATGTATGTATGTATGTATGTGGTATGTATGTATGTGTGTAGTATGTATGTATGTATGTAGTATGTATTATGTATGTGATGTCTGTACTTGTTAGTGTAGATATGTTCCTATGTATATGTGAAGGCCCAAGGTTGATGCTGGGTGTCATTCTTTGATTGCACTCCAGTTTTATTATTATTATTTTTTTATTTTTCATGTAGGTTATCTGGGTAAACCAGAGGCTCATCGACTACTCTAGACTGGCTGACCAATGAGCTTCAGGGATGTAACCTGTATATAACCCTCGCTCCCAAGTATCAGAGTTATAGGCATGCATGATATACCAGTCTGTTTAGCTTTTCATGTGGGTTCTGGGAGCCCAAACTCAGATCCTAATACTGGTGTTGTAGGCACCAAATGGACTGAGTTCCTTCCCATCCCCCCAAAATACCTGGCTTTAAATTGGTAAAACACTTATATAAATATATCACAAAATAATAATATTTATGGCCAATTCACGTAAAAATATTTCAGTATCATCAGCCACCTGATAAATGGCAATTAAAACCATGGTGAAATACCATTTCATATTGTCCAAATTACATCAAGATTAAGAACTGCACATACCAAGTATTAGTGGAAATCTGCAGCAACAGGTGGTCATTTACCTCACGTTTGAGGCTGAATTTACCCCATCACTATAGAAGACTATTTGACCATTTCTTCCAAAACTGAATGTTTGTGCATTATAGGACCAAGCAGATGATTCTTAGTAAACCTAATAGATGACGCCACATTTTTCATATTAGAAAAAAACAACTCCATTCAGCCCAAAGCCATCCAAAGAGTAAATACATTACAATACAGACAATAATGGACACCATGGTAAAAAACAAAAATGTTGAGAAAATGTAGCCAAATCTCATTGGTAATAAAGGCCAAAGGGAAAAGACATATTGAGGTGTACCACCGTTCAGTTCTTATAAATCTCAAGAACAGCGTAAACTCATCTCTGTTATCTGTGGTATACCATGACTTTACCACTTGGTAAATTTCTCCCCCAGTTCAGATTCCTCATTTTTAGAAAGCAGACAGTCATGGTGCATTGTACAACACGTTTCCTCCAGAGTTTAAAATATTGCATTCTGCAGGAAAGATCCTTAAACAGGAAGGTAAGCAACTCAAATGAACTTCAGGAAGTTCCTGAAACTGACCAGATTCACTATGCCCCTCTCTGCCAAAGTAAACAAAAACTGTGAGTTTCTCTGAGAAGAACTTTAGCAGAACTACAAAGACTCAAGAGAACCTGAGTTTTAAAAAAAGGGGGGGTGGGTAAGGAAGGAAGAAAGGAGATAGAGAGGGAGAGGGAACACTTCTAGAGAAGAAAGGCTGCGAAGCAGACCAGACCAGCAGCTGCCTGGAAGAAACAAAAACCAGCTGAACTCCATGCAAGAGTTTAGACCAACTGGGGAATACACGCTAAGGAAGCTCTCCAACTTCTTGAGCTGCCCGTAGGCTGTGCAGTATGCATCAGCTTCGTAAGTGGTCACCCATGCTGAAGTGGGATTTGGTCATGTAGTCATCTTTGAGTCATTTCTGCTCTTCTAAGTAACAGCTCAACCATTGTTCACCAAATTAGACTTTGGTGAGTATATATTGGTTGGTAGTGGTTTTCCTATCTGGGGTAAGTACATTTGTGTGTTGCATCTCCCCAAGAAAAGTCTTGTCACACAACATATTGAGACTGGAACAGATGCAGGACAAGGATGAGAGAGAGGAATTACATAGTCCTGGCTGTGAGTAACAAGACTATCAAGACTAATTCATAGCGTGGTGGCGCACGCCTTTAATACCAGCACTTGGGAGGCAGAGGCAGGCAGATTTCTGAGTTTGAGGCCAGCCTGGTCTACAGAGTGAGTTCCAGGACAGCCAGGGCTACACAGAGAAACCCTGTCTTGAAAAACCAAAAAAAAAAAAAAAAAAAAAAAAAAAAAAAAAAAAAAAAAAAAAAAAAATTCATTCTAAACTAAATCTCCTGTAATGTAACAGCACTTCCTCCATAACCATTAAAAACTTTAACACCCCTGCTTCATAGCTACTCCAATTGAAATAACTTCCCTTCTATAAGCAAATATATATTGCCACACAACTATATGTCACTAAGCTTCCTGTAGGAAAACAGGAAACAGCACCAGACAAGTCTACAGCTCGGCTCTCTTAGTCACCTAGTGCATTGGTACACTCAGGTGTGTTCATCAAAGCTGGCAAATTGTCAATGGAAGCTGAGTAGATGTCTCAATGGGTAGAGCAAGTGGCAAGTTTGACCACCTGCATTTGATCCCCAAGTGTGATGTAGCAGTTTCCTTTGAGATTGAAACATTCTTTCCTGCAGGGAAGCGGCTTCATATCAGAAGGTAAACAACTCAAAATAGCTTCAGGAAGTTCCTGAAACTGATCAGATTCACTAAGCGTCTCCTTCTAGAGGTAAATAGTGACGATGTCTGAGAGTCACTTTCAGATAAGACAAGTTGCCTGGGAGAAGCTGAAACTAGCATAACTGACTGGAAGAGGTTTGTACCAACTGAGTCATTTGGAAAAGACACTCTTCCCACCTGTCAAGCTGTCTGTTGCTGTGTGTTCCAGGTTTCCAGCTTTTGTGCTGGGGTAAACTTTAGTGATGCAGCTGTGTTGGAGTAATTTCTGTTCTGTGAGTAAGCCCTCACCCATACTCCTGTAAGTAACCCCAATAAAACTGGCTCACCAAGGTGGACTTCAGTAGCACGTGTGCTTTGATCTGTAGTGGGTTCCCTATCTGTGGTAAGTAGATATGTGTGTTGTATCTCCCCAGGGAAAGTTTTGTCAAACAATAAGTGCCTCCTTGCTGGGGTTTTGTGTAATCAAGATTTAGCATAGTATATAATTCTTACAAAACTATATACTAAGGTTTGATGTTATGTGGAGAGCTTTTGGGGCTGCTTGACAGAAATCTGACATTGGCCAAGGACAAGGAAATGGGCTTTAGGCAGGAATGGAGAACCTGTTGACTGAGGTGGCTTAGTCACTGTTGTTACAGTTTGTAATGGTTGGTGTCTGCTTGACAAGATCTAGAATCATCTAGGAAATAGGTCTCTGGGAATACCTGTGAGGAGTTATGGGAGGACTTCATATGGGAAGACCAATGATGACTATGAGCAGAACTATTCCCTACTCAGGGCATCCAGGAATGGAAAATGGGAAGAACAGAGCACAAGCAAGTATTCATTGCTGTTTCTTGACTAGATACAATGTAACCAGCAGTCTCAGGCTCTTATGACTTTGGCTTTCAAGGTGAGACAATGGACTTTATTCTGAGTCAAAACAAACCCTTTTTCCTTTAAGTTGCTTTTGTTAAGGTATTGCTTCACAGCCACAGGAAAAGAACAAGCACTAATAACTGTCCTTTTTCCTGCTATGCTTAACCTTGGACAAACGTGACATCTGTTGAATTGTCACACTCTGATGTTTGTTCCTCTCAGGACATTCGCAAGGAGGGTGTTATTGTCAGCACATGACTTGTAATTGGAAGTTAATCAGAAATATAATTTGGAATGCTGAACAGTATAGGAGGATGACATTTTGAAACATTACAGCCTGACCAAGGAAATACAAGATTTCTGTTGTGGCTAGTGGGCAGGGTGAAGGGCTAAGAGCTTGAAAATAGAAGTTAAAGATGAGTTGAGGAAAAAGTACAGGTCTTTTTGTTCATCTTAAAAGGAGATGTGAATGTGAATCTGTATGTGAATGGCCTTTTAACACTTAAAATATTTAACTCTTAACACTTAAAATATTTGTAAGCCCTGTCACCAAAATAAATATATTACTTAGTTATAAAACGGAGCCATGGTGTAGCTTAGTGTTAGCTTAGTGTTTTTATTAATGATAGTTGCATGGATCCATTCATCAAACAGTCTTCATATTTGGAACACAGGTAATTGTTAAATGACCAAGCGGCTATATTAAGGAGGTAACGTTTAGCTCTTCTTTTCAAACGGTAAACAATTTTGGATGGTGACTTCAATATATTTCTAGATGTTCATTTGAATACATTTCACTATTGAGTGACCATGATTAACACAAGTCACAATAATAACAGCCAGGTTTTTCTAACCTCAAACTGTTTATATTTTCTAACCTCAAACTGTTTATATAGATATTTCTAGCAAAAATAAATAAATAAATATTTATCATAATGATACCCTTTTCTGCTACAAATTCATTGAAGTCTTCAGTTGCCTTTAAACAAACAAGGCAAAAGGTAAGCAATAGTAATAACGAAAAACGTTTATTAAATACCCTGTGCCAGGCATCCCAGGCATCCCACACAGTCAATTCTTCAGCTTTCCAACAGTCCAGCATATTGCACTTGGTGACTCCACCAACAGGAACCCAGACAGGTGTCCACATAGTCTGTAAGAGGGAATTTGGGAAACCCAAACCAGAGCTAGTAAGCACTCTATTGTAACCGCATTGACAAGAACGGTTTAAAAATAGAAGGAATCTAGATTTTCATCACGGAGAAATACATGCCCACCAGAAGCATTTTTAAAAGACACATTTAATTATATATAAAATGTTCATAAATCTGCCAAAGACCTAAATATGAGAACTGATTCCACTGAATAATTACTCTACTGGGGGTTTGATCCTGATTGAGTTTTTAACTAAATTATCTCAGTCATCACCCTAACTCTGAGCTAAGCCCTTTTCTCATCTACACTTTAAAGATGAGAGAAAAGGAAATCCAGAAGCTGTTTTGTTCAACATTACAGAGACTGAACAAATGGAATTGGCCTGACTCGTCAGTAATGCTGATTCATATATGTATGTATATGTGTGTGTATATGTATATATGTGTGTGTATGTATATATATATATATGTGTGTATGTATATATAAATATATATGTGAATATGTGTGTGTATATATGAATATGTATATGTGTATATATAGGTATATATATCCATATATGTGTGTATGAATATATATATATATATATATATATATATATATATATATATATATATTACAGCTTCCTCTTTACCAGTCTGCCACTTTGAGTGCAAAATATGAGCATCTATTTATTTATTCACAAAGTATTTATGGAGCACTTAATATTATATGATCCAGGTATAATGAAGCAATGGGGATACAGCAGTGAGCAGACGAGTAAACTTCTCCTGTTATATTCTAGTGAGAAGTGAAGGCACCCCGCCATTCATTACAGTAAAACTTAATGAGCCCGAAGTCAGGAGACGTTCCACGGTGCCTTGGGAACAAGAAGTCTCATTAATTCCCAGCGTGGCAAATCACTTCTAAATCCTATTATGTGTGTGTGTGTGTGTGTGTGTGTGTGTGTGTGTGTATCGGATCATCCAACACATCCTCTTGAGGGAGGCAGGCACTAGTCATCTCATATCAACTGGTGCCATCGCTTGTCACAGTGCACTAGACTGGTTCAGAATCTGCTAAAAGGTAGCTAGCCATGGTGCACAGAGATTACTAGAGCCCTGGTATTCTAAGTGCGAGCAAGACAGAAAGAGGACAGGTGTGAGCTCTCCTGACTAGATGGCTTGGGATGGGGAGGAGGGACGGACAGTCCACCAAAAGCCACCTGGGATAACTGGGTGAGTTTCATCTAGACCAGCAGCCGATGGTACTAGTTTCTTTTTATACTGTTTCATTTTCATTTACTTTTGGAGACAGGTCTCTATGTGGCTCTGGATGACCCTGAACTCATAATCTTCCTGCCTCTCAGTCCCCTAGGTGTGTGCTGCTATAACTGGCTATTTACTCATAAAGTAATGACCATTTTTAAGCGCACTTATTGGGACCCCCACAGCGTTGGAGGTATGGTAGCTCTGGTCTCTCCCTGAATCTCCCTCTTGATTTTGTCTGCTGTAAACAACCATCCTCAGCTGCCCACTCTCTCTGTCTCCCTGTTCTGCCAAGCTCATGGGCGCAGGCTATCACATACTAAATAAACCCGTTGAAACCATGAGCCAGCTCCCTCCAGTTGTTCAATCAAGTACTTTACCCACAAGGATGCAAACACAGACGTTCGCTATCTAAAGTTCATGTGCATGCATCTGAGTTCCGTCAGCTGCAAGACTTGAATAACGCTATTGTGTGCATACACATGCATTTTGTTCACTCATTTGCTTGTAGATTGCCGCACGGTTGCCCTTACCTTTTGCCTATGGTGAATCCTGTTGTTATAAACACATCTAGATATTTCTTTTTTTTTTTTAAAGAATTTATTTATTTATGTTGTGTAAGTACACTGTAGCTGTCTTCAGACACCCATATGAGGGCATCAGATCTCATTATGGATGGTTGTGAGCCACCATGTGGTTGCTGGGATTTGAACTCATGACCTCTGGAAGAGCAGTCAGTGCTCTTAACCACTGAGCCATCTCACCAGCCCCTAGATATTTCTTTTGAGTCCCTGCTTTGAATTATATTCCCAGACGCTAGACTTGGGGATGATATCGTAAGTGGATGTTTAAGGTTTTTTTTGGTTTGGTTTTTTTTTTTTTTTTTTTTTTTTTTTGAACTACTGTTTTCCATGCCAAGAGTGTTCTAATTCATATTAAACTAGCACCTGCTATTTTGATTTTCTGATGACAGCCGTTCTAATGGGCATGCGCAATGTGTACTTTTGGCTTGGAGTTTTCTTTGCCCAGTGACTACTGACGTGACCCTTCCCATTTGCTTATTGGAGGTCTCTATGTCCTCTTTGGAGTCTGCTTATTTTAAAATTGAAGCTCTTATGATTTAAATGAATCTGGCCACAACGAATCTGCGCATACAGAACTTTATGTTCTTTATGCAAGTGAGCTCTGCTATCTAAAATATTGGACAGGTGCCAAAACTGTATAGAATTCTAACACTGACAAATTGTCCACTGAAATTTTAACCTAGCAATAAGTGAGTGCTGAATAAACAAGACTCAAATTATAATTCTCCGAAGGACTTACCGTTGTGGCCAGTGCCAACACAGGACCTATAAAGAGCCATGGTCCACACACGTTTCTGTTTAGCAACAGCAATAATTAGTTTCGAATGTCCTGTGGGTGAGATAGAGGATGGCTGGTAGATTCTGTGAAATGAATCTAAAGGCCGGTAGCCAGCCACACCCTTAGCACAAGGTCGCATTCCAGAAGGAAGCGTAGCTCTTTCGATAGAAGGCGAATTGCTAGATTGCAAGACCAAATAATCAATTCAGTTCAGGAAACACACACATATCACTATAGAGGACGCCAGTCACAGATGGTTGCTAGTACCCAGGAGTGGGGAGATCACTCTGGATAAGAAAGTTCGATGCCTTGTCATATGAAGTAGAAAAAAAAGGGGGGGATATTTCACCTATGGGTGACAAATTCTAGGGAGCTTTTGATAGGTATTTTCAAGCAGCCTGAAAGATCGGCGTGGGAAAAGAGAAACAGGCACGGTTTTTGAACTAGTTAATGAATGAGGTTGTCCAGCAGAGAGATTTCAAGAACAAGAGATGAGCTAACCACGCGGCTAATCATGTAGGCCGTTGGTTCAGTGAGATGAGCTGTCTCTGACAAGCCTCTGGAAAGTGTGGTGTGAAATCTTACAAGGCTGCGATGAAGAAAAGGCATACTCTAGGGATCTCCTAAGCACTAACAGAAAGCAAAGAAACGATCTCGGCCCAGGAGAAGCGCGATCCCATCGCCTCCGTGACTGATCTATCTACTTATTCTGATAACTCTTGGGAAAGGATACCCAGGGCAGCAGGATCCAAAGATGAAGAAAGCTCTGGGGAAGGCTGGAGGGAAGTTACTAACACAAAGGAAAACAAATGACACCAAAAATAAGCACCGCCTCTGCCTCTCCCAGCCTTGCTGCCCCTACCTCACCCCCTCCTTCCTGTCCAAAAAGCAAATGTCTAGTGATCTATATCCTAAAAGAAGGGTGACCTAATCAATCTCCAGAGCCGATTCCAATCAGTTGGTATGGGCTGGGTAGGGTCCTGAATTGAGAGGGATTGAGATAGTGTATCTAGGCTCAACGCGAAGGCGCAGGGATCGATTAGCTCTGTCTGCTCTGAGCTCACCGGAAGTGTAGAACAGGATGGTCCCGAATGCTAGAACGTTCTAATCCCTAAGGAGAAGTTATTTGAAAAAAGAAAGTGGAGTCTGTGAGAAGAGGGTCCTGCTTTATATCAACAGTGGAGACTTAACGTTCTGTGGCATTTTGATGGAGGCCACGTCTGAAAGTAAGGAAGCTGCTGCACCCCTATTCTAGGGGTGGCCTCCAACCATTCTCTGCCCGAAAGTCTCAAAGCTGCAGGAAAAGATTAGGCTGACTTCTGCTGCATTTAATGTTTGACTTCAGGCCCAAGGACAAAGATAACGTGCACATACCCCCCTCCCATCCTTCCCCCAGGACCTGAATCAAGGGACTGAAATGGAGAAATGGCTCCCCGAAGCCTCCCCAGACTTTCCTCTTTTCTTTGACCCGTAACTATTGGTCTCTAATCCAGTGAAACCTGTGAGTGTTCCTGTCACTGCTGGACCAGACGCAGGCCCTCTGGTTCCTTTACCAGGTAACTGTGCCCACTCCCCTGAGGCTCCCGCCCACTTCTCAGAGGCCTGATCCAAGTACGATGGTGATGTCAGCGGCTTCTGGCTCCCTGCCTGCAACCCACGCTTTCCTCCACAACAAAAATGCTTCAATTCTTCTACCCCTATGGCTTTCAAGTTGCCCGTCCCCAGCCTGCCACAAAGGGCTCTGTTCTCCTTTCCCTGTCTCAGCAGAGACTCAAGGCTGCCCCAGGGCAAAGGCTGGGGTTGATGGGGTAGGTGGGCGGGAATAGAATGGTTCCTGGACTCTCACATACCCTTCTGGCGGCCGCGTATTGGGGAAACCAAGGCCCAGAGAAGGGACTGGAGGAGACATAGAACCAATGGCAGGGGTGCAGATGGGACCTTGTTTTCTGTAGCTTGGTCGCACCTATTAGCATCTACGTGACTGCACAGCCTGGGACTGCTAAATTTAGTTATTTATACCTTTTTTTTTTTTTAAGTACCTCTCCTTATCATTTTTTTTTCTTTTCCCTCTCATAATTCTGTCTGGCTCCCTATCTCCTTGTCTCTGTCTATGTCTGTCTCTCTGTCTCTGTCTCTGCCTCCTCTCTCTCTCTCTCTCTCTGTGTGTGTGTGTGTGTGTGTGTGTGTGTGTGTGTGTGTGTGTGTCTGTCTGTCTGTCTGTCTGTCTGTCTGTCTCTGTTTCCCCACCCCCACCCCATCTGTCTTCCTGGAGAAGGAACAGCTGTTGGCTCACACAAACTTGGTTTCCTCCTTAGACTGTAAGAGGGACCCTGACTGAAGAGGGTGGGTCAGAGAATCCCCTCTGACTTAGCTGGGTCAGCGCTCTCCCCCCCCCCCCAATCCAGGAAATCTATGGATCCCTGTCCCTCTCTTCCCCTCCCCCTCCACACCCTCTCCCCCTATTGGACTCTTTCTCTGGGAGTGCAGCCAAGGGGGATGGAGAGGGAGGGTGGAAGTCACCTGGGAAGGGAGCACTCACTCTGGAAGCTGATGTTATCTGATGAGGCAGGTCAGTGTGTTCTGCCTCAAATGCTCACCGGGAGACAGGAGTAGGAGTTCGGGTTTTGCAACCAGATACCTGTATAATGCGTAATAATAAGGAACACGGGTGATATGGCCTTTTAATATTATTTTTCTAATCACTGGCTTCACTTGTGAAATGGGGGCCAGGAATGAGTCAGGCGTGTCTTTCTGTGGGGTCCTCAGCATTGTCGCCTTTGGTGGGCTCACGGCTTAGATGAGGGTAGGGGGCTTGTTGGGAGTTGACAGTCGATCATCAAATCCATAGTGTTGTTCTCCTGGAAAGAATCCCGCATAATGAATAAAGAGTTGGAGGTTGCGTCTCCCAATACATCCTCAAAATGCTCGGTATAATCCGAAGGAAACTTCGTGCTCCCCAAGTCCAGATCCTTCCATATCTGGGATGAAAGACTTGAACCCAACCCTGATGAATGGGTCTCACATAGTAATATCCCATGCCTTTCCAGGGCTCCCTAGACTGTGTTTCAAGATGTTTCCATGCAGAAAAAAAATAATGTCTGTGACATAAGGATGCGGGGAACTTCCAGGAAAACCTGCCTGTCACTTTTATTTGTTTAAGCATGTTGAAGTTCCAGTTAAGCTTTAGTTTCCAGAACACAAGGTCGGCAACATTAAAATAGATAATCCTGTCCCTTACACAATGGTCTCCAGTCTGAGAAGTAAGATTGTCTTCAGAATGAAGGGCAGCCCTAACTGGTTCTCGAAGGCAGGTCAGCCCTGTAGCACTTACTGTACCTGGACTGAAGAGACCCACCAAAACAGATAGATCCAGGGCTGGAGAGATAGGTGAGCAATTAAGGGCACCTGTCACCACGCCCCATGGCCTGAATTCAACACCTGAAACCAGTATGATGGGAGGAGAGACCCAACTCCTGCAAGCTGTCCTTCAACATCCGTGCATAATCACCATCAGACACACAGGCATGCGAGCATACACATGCACAAGTGTGTGCACGCACACACAAATAAATTTGGACAAGAAGTTGGTCTCATCAGACAAATGATCTGTATCACAGAGAAAGCCTAAAAAAAGTATACTACTGGTTACCAAACAAAGATTTGCCAGTCACCTCTGCTCCTGCTCTCATGATGTTGTGATTATGTGTGCCTGAATTCCTACGGTTTATTGGTCAGATATTCTTCTTATACCAAGGATAGCTCAGAAATAGCGCATCTTCCCCTTTGTCCAACTCTAGGCTGCAGCAGACATCACTAATCAACTCTTGTTTTCCACCAAAACTAAAGATGACCTATTTCTCAACATGCTGGACAGCCCTGAACAATCAATAAGCGAGCTTGTGGAGTGAAACCTGCCTTTCATCCGTGCATCTAAACATCTGAATCACATAAGTAACACCTTTTGTTTAGATGGCTGACTCACCAAGCAACCTTCTGATTAGAACATTGTTTCCCATGGATGTTACAGAAACCAGATGGGCTTTTCCAGAAGACAGGATTACCTAGTCCTCATGGTACAGGCATTCCTCACTATACACAGGTCTCATAAATCTGGCGATTGCAAATCATTCCGCTTTTATGTAACAGATTAAGCATTCTGAGAACTAAGTCTAAGGACCATATTCAGAATCCTGGCAGGTCCACTGAGACAGTGTTCCTAAGGAGAGAGCCCTTGAGGTCACCAGCATTCTCCAGATAAGTTACTCATCTTCCCTGTGTAGCTTGACAACACACATCTTTCATTAATTCCAGTCTCTAAGAAGAGTCCTAAGGAGCCTCACACAAGAGTTTCTGTGACTTAAGAGGTATCTGCTACTTACACTACGAAAACAGCAGGCCACTTGTTCAGGTTTCCTGATAATATTGTCCAGCAAGCTAAATGGGAAAAGGAAAAAAAAGCTAAGAAGGCAGGAGCCTCAAAACAAGATCCCCCCCCCCCAATCAGGCAGTTCTCACCCCCCCACCACCACCACCTCGGACTTCAAATAGCCACCACCAGGGCATCTCATTGTGGAATTTTCTCTCCACTTCCTGGTTTCTGTGAGCATTTAGATGAAGGAAGGAACCATGAGTTCTTTAGCCATAGTATCTCCACTCAGCTTTGCAAAGTAAGGTAGAGCCTTGCCTCTCACTAGGGCCACAGCTGACGTGACCAGCCTTGTGAATGTACTAGTAAACCTTGCTCCTAATAGGCTTCCATGAAAAGGCACACAGTAGTTCTCATCTCCGACGTCTGACTCAGACCCATATCCTTCATAGAACAAGTCTACATTTGTTAGGTTTTTTCAGTGAAGGTCAGCTCTAAAGCTAATGACCTTACCTTGGGGAGAGGCCTCGGCCCTCTCAAGGTGTCAACTACTGTACTCAAAGGACAGGGTTACTCCAGCTGTCCTGGGTTGAATCCAAATGTCCAAGTCCTCAGCGGTGGTTGTTCAAGATGTAGCCTGGTTTGGAAACAGAAGTGCCTGAATGAAATAGAACCATGAGAGGGGCTCTGACCCCTCAGAATTGATATCCATTTGTCTCAGTTAGGGTGTTACTGCTGTGAGCAAACACCATGACTAAGGTAACTCTTACAAGGACAACATTTAATTGAGGCTGGCTTACAGGTTCAGAGGTTCAGTCCACTATCATCAAGGAGGGAGCATGTCAGCATCCAGGCAGGCATGGTGCAGGTTGAGCTGATAGTTCTACCTCTGAAGACTGATAGCAGAATACTGGCTTCCAGGTAGCTAGAATGAGGGTCTTAAAGCCCATGTGCACACACGCACACCTACTCCAACAAGGCCACACCTACAATAGTGCCAATCCCTGGGCCAAGCATATACAAAACATCACACCATCTTAGAAGAGGAAATTTTGTCACCTAGACTCCAGGAATGCATGGGCACAGAGAAAGACTATCTAAGCACATTCTCAGACAGTGGCCATCTGTAAGCCGAGGAGAAAGGCCCAGGGGGAATTATTACAGCCAACATTTTGATCTTGGATTCTTCTGACCTCCAGAATGATGGGGAAACCAGTTTCCATTGTTTAAACCGTCCCATCCATGCTGTTCTGATGTGCTGCTTTTCTCAGTTCCTTGTTAAAAATGGATTTGACTAACCTCAGAAATTTTAGTTGCCATGCATCTCCAGTTAGGCCTGCAGAGAATTCTCACTAGATTTTCTTTGGACTAAGACACAGTGGATTAAGAACCTTATATCTGGGGGGTTAAAGGGATGGCTCAATGTGGGTATGAACACTTGTTCTAGCACGGAGAATTGAGTTTAGAGGCCCAGTACCCACATAAAAGACTAGAGTGGACTAAAGTCTGTAATCCTACCACAGGGGAGCTAGAGATAGCTGGGTCCAAAGGGCTTGCTCATCAGTTGCTCTAGCCAGATCAGTGAGAGAGCCTGTCTCAAAAACCATGGTGGAAAATAACAGTGGCAGACACCAGTGTTGCCGTCTTGCTCCAAACACACATGCTCACATGTGTATATGCACACACACTGTGGTGGTTTAAATACACTTGGTCCAGGAATTGTCACCATCAGGAAGTGTGACCTGTTGGAGGAGGTGTGGACTTGTTGGAGAAAGTGTATTACTGTGGGGGTGGGTTTTAAGACCCTCCTCCGAGTTGTCTGAGGACAGTCTGCTCTTGGCTTTCTTTGGATGAAGATATAGAATTCTCTGATCCTCCAGCACCACGCCTCCCTGGATGCTGCCATTCTCCCTCCTTGATGAAAACTGACTGAAACTCTAAACCTGTAAGCCAGCCCCAATTGAATGTTTTCCTTTAAGAGTTGCCTTGCCCTAATTAACACACACACACACACACAAACACACACACCATGCACATATATTATACATGCTAACCAAAATGCCACACAGAACTGTCTTATGCAAAACTCTGCAGCAGCTCCAAGTCCCTCAGAGTACAGGCTAACACAGGTCTTGTGATCTTCCCACTGACTTCCACTGAACCCCCAAAGCTCCCCCTGCTCCAACTCCACTCACATCTTAATCCTTCTTAGTCCCCAAGCAAGACCTAAGTAGCTTCACACTTGCTCTGTCCTTTCTCTTGAATGTTGTTCTCCCAGAATCTGCTTGGCTAATCCCCACAGCCTCTTTCAAGTGTTTGCTGAGACACCACCATCTCAGCTTGGCCCATCCTGAATACCCGTGTCCATTTTCCTGTATTAGCCAGTTTCTTATCACCGTGAAAAAAAAAAAGAAGTCAAGAACACAACTTAAGAGGAAGAAAGGCTTATTTTTAGCTTATCACCTTAGAGCATCCAGTTTCGGGATGCTGGGTCCATTACTGTAGGTCCCATACTAAGGCAGAGATCATAGCAGAAAGCTCTGATAGAGCTTTCTCTGATGATTGGGGTGGTGCAGGGTCCAGGGAAAGGTAACCCCCCCAAAGCACCACCATTGACCATTTTCCTGATGTTCAGGTCCGCCCTACCTCTTAATATTCTGTTCAGCTGTAAACTCATTCATGCACCAATCCCTTAGTCAAGTCAGCAGCCACATCGTTCAGGCTCAGTAGCACCACCAGCTGGATCATGTCTTCAACACGCAAGGCTTTTGGGAGACACTTCCAGATGAAAACCATAATATGTCCTAACTTCTACCCCTTCCTGACACAACTCCACCCGCCATGCCTGCATGCCTCTCTCTCCACAGAACTTGCCATCCTTTACGGTTGAGGTATTATTTACTTTAAGTATTGTTCAGTGCCTCTCCCGCCTTCATATAGTGTGCAAGCCCCGGAAAACCAAAAATATTACAGATATGCCCCCAAGTATGTATAACAATGCCTATCACAGAATAGGTACTTAATAAATATTTGTTAGTGAATGGCGTCTTGTATGAAGTTTTATGTTTTCCACAATTAGGTTAAAATGAACAATGTTGAGTTTTCCAGCTGCCATTAAAAGCCCTATAAGTTGTCTCAAGGGCTGGACTTCGTTTTGTGTTGAAATGTAGATGAGATGGTTGACTTCTAGGTCGGTCAGGTTGAAGATGGCCACACCAATGTTCTACGAGATCACCTTTTTCAAAGGCCCCTAGTGGACAGAGTGTGCAAATGCACACATGCATCTTTGTCATCTGCTGTTAACTCCCTTTCCCCAAAATCATCCAAAAGCACCAACCAGCTTAGTCAGAGTAGGGAAAAGTTTAGCTGGATATGCCATCATGTATGTGTGTGTGTATGTGTGTGTGTATGTGTGTATCCAGACATACCACCATATATATGTGTATGTGTGTGTGTCTATCCAGACATACCACCATTTATATATATATATACATATATAGGTATGTGTATATGTATCTGTGTGTGTATATATATACACGCATAATACATATGTATTTATGTATACACATACATATATATACATGTACACACATATACATACATATATAATATACACACATATATATGTAGACATGTATATTTGCGTGTATAATGTATGAGTTCACTTTATTCTGCAAAGAATCATATATATACATATATGTATATATATAAATGGGTTTGCTAAATACTTCAAAGAATCAGAAATGTTGGTCAGAAGTATGAGCAGGGTGACCTTAGCCATCAAAAAGAAAACCAAATGTTTTAGAGAATTTTGGGATCTTGGAAGGTAGCATGAACCACTAATTTTTAACACCTAAGACATCATTGACCATCAACTAGTTGGGGATAGTCTTCTAGCTGTAAAAAAAAAATGTTCTAATTTTCCTGGCTGTTCAACTACCAAATTCATCTTGTGGCTTCTGAATCTCTCGGACCAGATCATTATCTCCAAACAGAGTCAGTCTCCAGAAGGTTCTGTCTCCAGATTGCTGCTTCGACCCCAAGGAAGACTCAGTTGAGGATGTAGCCATTCTGCTATGACTTTACCCCTGGGGAAGCATAGAGGAAGTTCTCTGGAAACATTGTAACCACTTCTTGCAGGTGTCAGTGATTCCTCTCCACCCCTCACCCTGAGTCCCCGGTATCTCCTAGTAAGCAGGTCTAGATAGACACTCAAAGTGAAACTGGAGGGACCAGGAATGGGGTAGGGGCTTCCAGAAAACGAGTCCCCTCGGCAGAGCTTTGCCACCACATTTATTCTTGCCAGTGGACAGAGATGCTCACATACTCTCTCTGTCATCTGTCAGTCATCTTCACAATAGGCTTATGAAATACCCAAGCTTTCAGCAAACGGGACATGGCTTCTTCCTCTCTTCAGTTTCTTCCTCCTCCTGCAGGAGACTATATTCTAGTCAGATGTAAAAAAAAAAAAAAATGGGTCTCTGACTTCTGGGGGCTCTCCCTCCAGCGGATAGGAATGAATCTACAGTGGGTGACAAATGTCAGCAAGAGAAAGGTGCACAGTGTCTGAAAAGCTCGGAGGAGGACAAGGACTGTACTCAAGGAAGGGGCATCTGAAATCTTTCCCCAAGGAGCTCCGTGTGAATTCTGTTGAAAGTTAAAGTTTGCTGAGGAGAATAGAAGTTAAAGTCTCTTGGGAGTTGAGATGGTGATGGGTCCCTGGATAGAGCATTTGCCTTGCAAATGTGAAGCCCTGAGTCTCAGATCCCAGAACCCACAGAGAGCCAGTGCAGTAGTGTGTGTCTATAATCTGGTTGATCCTGTGGGAAAATGGGAAGCTGAGACCAGAGGAACCCTGGAAGCTCACGGGCCAGCTAGCCTTCTGTACACAGTTGAAATGACAGTTATGTCTCAAAAGAGGTGAGCTGCAAGAACCAGCACCTAAGGTTATCTGCCTTCAACACACACGCTGTAGCATATGGGTGCATAAAAGGACACACTATGCAGGCACAGACACACAACCAAAGCCCCTTGATTTAACTGGCTTACGCCGACGCTGCTGGGAAGAAGTTTTCCATAGGATGTGTCCATGCTGCATTCAAATAACTAGTTAATGAGTCAACCAAAAAGACTAGTTGACTTTGGGAAACCAGAAAGGGAAAGTACTGGTCTGATTTCTTTCACACACGGGGACAAGTAGAGCCAAGTGGACCTGTAAAGTGCTCTGGATAAGCCAGCCATATTCAGAATGATTGGCCCTCCTGACTATAACGTCAAGCAGCAGGCTCCGCCCCGCCCCCTCCCCCCAACGCGCTTGTATTCTATACAGGATACACCTCCTGGGGGCTGGGCGGCTACAGGATTAGCTCTGGGGTCTGAGAGACCCTGGACCTGACACTATTTGCAGAGCTTGTGGGAGGCGTCAGGGCCCTGGAGATACAGGGAGCTCACTGCTTTTCCTTTAAGACAGAGATTCCACCAGCCAGGAGGGAAGGGCCTGGGTGTCTTACTCTCACTGTCTAGGATCAGTTCAAGATGGATGACTCATTAGTCTAGTTCTTAGGCTAATCAAAGAGTTTTGAGAAACAGAAGTGACGTCCTTGGTCAACCTCGCCAAAGTTTTCATTTTACTCCGAGAAACCAGGATTCCAGAGTGAGAGGTACCACAAAGTGACAGAGACTGGAAAAAAAAAAGTTTTATTTAGTTCTGGGGTCATAGCCTCTGACCTCAACAAACATCCTACTCCCTGGTTTACCACTTCTCCATTTTCACAGAGAAAAAAAGTAGGTGAGGCTGAAATAAAAGGAAACGTCTGTCCCTGGGTAAAGGCGACCCTCAATGTGGCCAGGATGTCAGACCAGATGGACCCTCAGAACCGTTTTAGCCAGACACCTTCCTGGAGACCAAAGGCCAGCGTCAGTCCAATGCCAGATTTCCATGTAGCTCTCACTAGGCAACCCCGCTGCTCCCTGTGAGCTCTGTTCAGAGGCTTTGCCAGTTGGAAAACCTGTCATAATTACCCCAGGGTGGGCTGACTCCAGCTGCTGAAGCCCCACTTCCTCTAACCGCACCGGAAGCACAGTGACCTCTTATCCTCCAGACAGTTGCACTTTTACCCCAGTCAGATCTCACCTCTGCAAGATTTCCTGCAGTGCCTCCCCAGAGTCAGTCTTTCCCCTTCTGCGGCTAGTCACTCAGGCTTAGGTTCAATGGCTCTTCCTCAACTACTTGAAAACATTTCCACATACTCTGGGCAGTTATAGTCACGAGCCTTTCTTTCCTCTCCATCAAATACAGTGCTTTGTGTCTTTCCAGCTCCACTGTGGTATCGCTGACAAAACAGTTGGGGGAATTCAAGAAGTACAACTAGGATGTTTTTGTCTCCATTACGAAGTGACGACCGGAGTCAAACAGCTCAGTACAACTGTCACCTTACGTGGCTACCCTGTACATCTTTTAGGCTGGCTCTGCCTATACATTCAGGTATATAGTACGATATTATTCATTATTATGGCCATGCCAAGCATTGGATGTCCTGAACCTATCCAAGGTCATTTACATTTCTAAAGTAGCTTAGGACCTGGAAAGTGTAAATGAAAGGGAGTTGACAGGAGCCGACAGACTTAATTCAAACCTAGTGGCAGTTAGGGCCAGTTCTAAGAAGGCTATTGGTATAAAAGAGTCTTTGAAACCAGAGCACCGGCCAGGCTGAGCGCAGCCAGCAACAGCTCACGAGGGATCCCGGAGCCAGCAGCGGTTTGAAGTCTCATCGTGTCTAGATCTGAACGGCTCTAGACAGGAACTGTCACTAGGGCTGGAAAGGACACCTGGCAAGGCTGAAGACAGCAGCCCTGGGCTGGAGAGACAGCTCACGTGTTAGCATGTTTGGGTAGCAAGCATGAGGCATGAGGATTTGAGTTTGATTTCCAAAACTTGTATGCGCATGCGCAAGCGCGTGCGTGCCTGCGTGTGGGTGTGGGCGTGGGTATGTTTAAGTTCCAGGAGTTGGTCCAGTTTGTATTCCCATTGCTAGTTGTGGAACAGGCTGATCCCTAGAGCTCACAGCTCAGTGACCTAGCCTACTTGGTGAGTCCCAGGCTAGTGAGAGATCTCAGTTTACAAAAATAAGATTAATGGCACCCCAAGGTTTTCCTCTAGCCTACACATCACACCACACACACACACACACACACACAGAGAGAGAGAGAGAGAGAGAAAGAGAGAAAGAGAGGGAGAGAGAGAGAGAGCAAATCTGCCATCTTGATGCCCAGTAGAGAGGTTGTTGGAATTAAACATCCCAGCCTGCCTTCCTCTCGCCTCCAGCTCATTGACTTTGCCTCCCACCCAGAGGGGAGAGAAGCTGATGACTGAAGTCCATGGAGCAGGATAGCAAAGCACGAATCTTGAGGGGCAAACCAAGATTATTCCACAGGACCTGGCTCAATAACCTCCCACACGCATCTCAACTTCCCTCCATCCTCAGCTTTCTATTAGAGCAGAATGAGTGGGTTGAGCCCTGCAGGGTCCCCAGGCTGCCTTCCTATCTAACACTTTGACATTCTGGGTGATGCTTGCTGCACTTTAAGATATCTCAGGCAGAGCACTGAATGTGGCTGCTGCTATATCTCGAAATGACCTTGAATCAGGATGCATGGGGTTAGAAACCCATGTTTTTGTAGCATCAATTAGTTCTTACGGAGTTTACACATTTTGATTATTATTTCTTCTGTAGTCATGTTTATGTAACACCCTCATTCACTTGCACAGGAGAGCCCTTTTGGTTCTTTGGTTTCTAACTCAAGTCACTCTGGCCTTGGTGGGGCTTTGGATGACTTACATTCTGAAAAACGACACAGCTTACCCCACAAACACATTCTGGGGCACCATGAGACTCAATAATGGATGCAGGTGATGGGACTCTTAAGAGATGTCCTAAGAAACCCTGGTGTCTCACAGACAGCAGTCCTTCTTGAAGCCTGCTCCTAGAGATGTTGACGGGCTGTCAGAAGCATTGTGTGCTGCTACAGTTGAGATTTGTGTCCCTCGTGGCTGTGAAAGTTAAAGACTTGGTCCTCATTCTGTTCTGTGTTGAGTGCCGGCTGAAGCTTTAGGAACTGGAGCCACCCAGGAGGGGTGTCAGGCTATTAAGATAACTCCTCAGAATGGGCTGTAGAACTCTGGCCTCCTCTCCCTCTCCCTCTCTCTCTTCCTCCCCCTCCCCCTCCCCTTCCCCTTTCTCCTCCTTCCCCTCCTCCTCCCCCTTCTCTGGACTCTCTCTCTCTCTCTCTCTCTCTCTCTCTCTCTCTCTCTCTCTCTGGACTCGGTCCCTCTACCCCTCCCCCTCCTCCATCCCATCCCCTTTGCCTTCTCCCTTTCTCCCCTTCTCCCCTTCTCTTCCTCTTTCCCTCTCTCCCCTTCTCTTTCCCTCTCCCTCCTCTCTCCCTGTTGTCCTCTCTCTCTCTGTCTCTGTCTCTCTGGCCTCTCTGGTTCTCTCTCATTCTGTCTGCCTCTGTCTCTGTGTGCACGTGGGAGTGTGTGGGAGTGTGGGTAGGGGGTACATGTATGTCCAGGAGCAAATGAAAAACCCAAGTCTCATTTCTCAGGTGCCTTCCACATTGTTTTTGGAATCAGGCGATCTCATTTTGCCTGGGAACTGTCTGAGCGGGCTGGACAGCCTGCCCAGGGAGCTAGAATCCTCCATCTCTGTCTCCCCAGCACTGAGACTACCACTGTGCACCTCCAGTTCCACAAGGGTTCTGGAGAGCAAACTCAAGTCTTCATACTGGGGATGGGGGAGTGAGGGAGCAGCCCTTGACTGACTGAGCCATCTCCCTAGATCCCTCTCGGCCACCATGAGGTGAGCATGTTCCTCTGCCATATGTACTGCCTAGACAAGACCCCAAAGCAACAGAGACAAATGATTTTATAGCCAAAAAATTTATCTCTAAAATTATAGATCTAAACAAACCTTTATTCTTTATAAGCTGTTTGCCTTAGGTATTTGTTACAGTAGCAACAACAACAACAACAAAACCTAACCAAAAAAGGTTTACTTTTATCTTTCAGTCAATCTATACAGAGAATGTTTTGAGCACAGTGGCACAGCCAAAAAAAAAAAAAAAAAAAAAAAAAAAAAAAAAAAAAAAAAAGACAGGTTGCCTGTTTGAAGTAGAAGAGTGGTGATCTCAACATGTCTGTAATTATCCCTCTATAGTCATACCCATTGGTTAATAGAGGGGAAAAAACCTGGACAAAAACCAGAACAGAACAAAACAACAACAAAACCCTCAAAAATCAAAAAATGAATTAACATTGTCTTGCCATTATTTCTTAAACTCTACTACATGACAACTATTTACATGGGGTTGTGAATCACCAGTGACCTAAGGATGTTTGGATGTAAAGGGGATATAAGCCGTTTGTATGGAGATTTATAGGAACATCTAAAGACCTTTGTATCTTTTTCAAGAGACAACTGTTTATCATATAAAATATACTCATATCTAAGAATTATTAGTTTAATAATGCTCTCAGGTTCAATGAAGGGTTAAAGGCAGTCATAACAATGAGGAGCTCAAAGGTGGGTCTGATTTGAAAAAACAAAAACAAAAATGGGGTCTCACTGTGTTTCCCAACCAGACCTTGAGCTGATAATGCCCCTGCCCCAGCTTCCTATACACATACCCCAGTACAGCCGGCTGGAAAGGTTGCTTTTAAAGTTTATTTTATTTTGTTGTGTTGTATTTTATTTTATGGGTATGAGTGTTTTGCCCATATGTATGTATGTACACCGTTTGCATAGCTGGTGACCTTGGATTCAGAAGAGAGTATTGGATTCCCTGGACCCAGAATACAGGTGGTTGTAAACCAGCACATGAGTGCTGGGAACTGAACCCAGGTCTTCTTCAAGAGCAGCAAAATGCTCCTAATTTCCAAACTATTTCTCCATCTCTGAAAAACATTTATTTTTTAATAAGGATATTTTTTAATTCTATATACATTCTTTTTGCATCAATACATAAATGTCCCCCAAACTCCCAGTATCTTAGGAGATGATCACAGGGAAGACCAAGTCAGTGATGCTGATTTTAAATTAAGAAATCTAAGAAAGCCAGGTGTGGTGGTGCACACCTTTGATCTCTATACTTGGGAAGCAGAGGCAGGCAGATCTCTGTGAGTTTGAGGCCAACTTGGTTTGCATAGGGAGTTCTAGGCCAGCCATGGTACACAGTGAGGCCTTATCTCAAAAATATAAAATATAAAATAAAATAAGAAGGAAGTTAGGGGGCAAAGGTCATGGGTGTTCACTTGTTAGAGTTTACCTAACATACACAAGCAAAACTCTGGGTTCCTTCTACATAGCCAAATAAACTAGACAGGGCGATACTTGCCTTTAATTCTAGAACTCAAGAGATACAGACGGAGACAAGAAAGCCAAAATTTTAAAGTCATTTAGGGCCATTGAGTGACTTTGAGGCCATTCTGGAATACAAGATGTCTTAGTCAAGGTTTCTATTCCTACACAAACATCATAACCAAGAAGCAGGTTGGGGAGGAAAGGGTTTATTCAGCTTACACTTCCCACATTGCTGTTCATGACTAAAGGAAGTCAGGACTGGAACTCAAGCAGGTCAGGAAGCTGATGCAGAAGCCATGGAGGGATGTTACTCACTGGCTTGCTTCCCCTGGCTTGTTCAGCTTGCTTTCTTATAGAACCCAAGACTAGCAGCCCAGGGCTGGCACCACCAACAATGGGCCCTCCCACCCTTGATCACTAATTGAGAAAATGCCTTATAGCTGGATCTCATGGAGGCATTTCCTCAAGGGAGGCTCCTTTCTCTGTGATAACTCCAGCTTGTGTCAAGTTGACACACAAAACCAGCCAGTACATAAGACAATGTCTTTTTAAAAAAGTCTATGAAACAGTGTAAACAAATGTTGTAAGCTAAGTGTGTATTGTTCTGTCCATGAGCATGAGTAGAATATGGAATGGGGACAGAGAATTGAGGAGAGAAGGACAATGTTAGGAGATCGATGGAGAAAGAACAGAATTGACGGAGGTCCTATGAACACCAGGGTGGGTGTTTGTCTCAGTCTCATCCTGAAACACGCCACAAAAAGACTTTTCAGTAGGCGGTTGACTATCATAGTCCATGAAACAGATCTCATAGCACTTATAAAGGGGCAAGTGACCCCATCTTCTCAGAAGGTGTCCCCAATATCAAAAAATAACTGTACTTAATCTGTGTGGAGTGACCTGTTTAGAGGTGAGCCAGGATAACAGATAACAGTGGCTCCTTCTACTCTTGCCTGTAGTATAGAATAGTCCAATGAGCACGTCACATTTTGTAATTTTTAATTTTATTTTGGGTGCGTTGGTGTTCTGCCTGCATGTCTATGTGAGGGTGTCAGATCCCATGAATCTTGAACTGCAGATCATTATGAGCTATCATGAGGGTGCTGGGAATTGAACCAGGATCCTCTGGGTGGAGTAGCCAGTGCTCCTAACCACTGAGCCATCTCTCTCTAGCTCCCGGCCACCCCAGTTCACATTTTTAAGCCATTTTATTCCAGCTTCAAAATGATCACCAAGGTCGGAAGCCAGCCAGAAAGACAGAAGATATTTCATGAGGTTTCCAAGAAAAATATTCAAATTGTCAGTGCACAAGTAGAATTTTGTTTCTTATTTCGATGCTGAGCGAGATAAGCTAGCCGAGTTTGCTCCTTTTACACCGTCGACTTGGAAACAGGCATTATCATTTAGATCTGGGGTTTCCATGACTGAATGATGAAATAGTTCAGAAAAGAGGCACTTGCTGTGTATAACACCATAGGGCCCAATCCTGGTTTCGGGTCTTTGCAGGAGCTGGGTGTCATGGCCTTTGAATTTAAATTTCCATCAGCACAAAGCAAAAAAACAAAAACAGAAACAGAAGATGAGAACAAGAATTTTTTTTTCTGAAACCTACTGTAGGACCACAAAAATATTTGGTAAGTATCAACCAAAACCTGTACATTTCACGACACGAAAGTGTCCATTAACCACAGTCTTCAAAAGGCACCCTCTATCTTGGTAAGCTATTTTAACCAAATTCCTGAGCTACCATAAAAAGCAGCCTGAACTTGATGTCCTGCCAGATGTGACAAGTGACCAGTTTGATGGGCATCCTTTCTCTGTTCCGAGGTTTGCAAACGATTAATATCTCAGCTGACAGTATGAAATTCTGCTGCTTTTGACTTTCTTGTTTTCTTTCTCTTTTTTTTCCTTTTGAGAAATTGATGACTAATTCCATCAAAGCATTCGTGGGGACCAATTCTAACAGTCTGCTCATATCTACTCCATGAGTGACACATCTGGAGACTTTCCACTGCTTGGAAGCTGCCTCTCGCCCGTTAACAATGTTCATCTATGAAGAGGTTTCCTTCCATTGGTTGGGTGAACAGGGTTGACAGCATTGCATGAGAACTATGACATCGGATATTCACACCTACTTGTGAAACAAGCTACAGAGTATTTCAATGACCCCCATGCACTTAGGAAAATGGAAGCTTCTAGTCCGAGTTGTTTCTAGTCTTAAGCAAACAGCTTCCGAAATTTTGCTGGATGCTCTTGCTAGCAGAAGGGGGGGGGGGGAAAGTGGGGTTTTTTTTTCTTCTGACTGTGTACAAAAGTTAGAAACAGTTTTCACTTTCATTTCAAACTATGAGAGCCAAAAGAATGTCAGAGTCGTAGCCACTCTTACTGAGATTTCTATCTGCGTCTTCGGGGTTACTCTTTATGTGAGTCAGAATAGAACCCGTCACTGATACTGGATTCTGGCGGAAAGGTATAAGTTAAAGTAGCCAGGGGCCATAGAGATTTGACCAGTAAAGTTCTTGCTAGATAAGCATGGTTACCCTCATTCAAAACCAGCACCTATGTTTAAAAAACTGGTGTCAATAGTGGTGGAGCATGACTTTAATCCCTACACTCGAAAGATGGAGACAGATGTATCTCTGTGAGTTTAAGGCCAACCTGCTTTACTCATGGAGTTCCAGGACAGGGAGGACTACATAGAGGGACCCTGCCTCAAACAAAGATAACAACAAACAAAACGCTGGCCCTGGGGCTGAAGAGACGAGTCTTCATTTTAGAGCACGGACCTCTCTTACGCAGGACTTGGGTTTCATTCCGCACAACTCTGGCAGCTTACACCCACCTGTAACTCTAGTTCCAGGGGCTCTGATGCTCTCTCCTGGCTCCTGCGGTAACCAGGATCACATGTGGTGGACAGGTATACATGTAAGCAGAACACTCGCAAAGTAAGCAAATGTTTTTAAAAGTTCAAAACAGGACATCACAGTCATGTGTACTTGTAGGGTCAGTGTTGGGGAGGAAGAGATAGGTTAGAACCTGGGTCTTGGTAGATAACCAGTCTAGCCAACATGGGAAGCTCCTGATTTAGCAGGAGACCCTGTCTCAAAGCACAAGGTGCAACTGGCAAGATGGCTGCTCAGGAAAAAGGAGCTTGATAGCAAGCCTGAGGGCCTGAGTTGGATCCCCAAGACACACGATGGAAGGAGAAAAACAGTCCCCCAAGTTATCTTCTGACTACCCTGTAGCATGAGTGCACCCACACGCATTCACATACAAACAAATACATATAATAAACAATTTTAATAAAGAAAAAGTTGAGGAAGATACCTGTTGTTGACCTCTGACCTTTGCATGCATGCCTTCACACGTTTGAGTATATCTGCACATACGCACTAAGAACAGCTAAACTCAAAGTGGCTGTTCTTTTAGTCTTGTGCAGTGATCTCTTTTTAGTAAGCACCGTGTTGTCCCTAAGATCTAGTTAAACTGGATTTTACTAGCCCAGTGGGCATGGAGAATGTATTTCCAACTTTAAACAAAACCCTGTACACTGAAGTGTTTCTGTCCCTAGCGTGTCAGGATTGCAGCCTGCCTTTAACAGTGTGGTCACCCTGCTCTGAGCTCACCATGACTGACAGAATGTTAGCAGGTGCAGTTACAGAAACCCTAAAATACCTCTGGTTCAGTGACCTTGGGGCCTTTAAACTCTGTAGGTACTCAAACTAAGTCTCAAAGTCTCAAGAATGGATATTTGAGAAAAGATTATTGAACCAGCTGGGTTTTGTTTTGTTTTGTTTTGTTTTGTTTTGTTTTTCAGAAAAAAAGCAAGGGAAACCAGTTGCTGTCAGGATAGTTACTAATAAATAATAAAACTGAGAAGACAGACGCTGCGCTAAATAGATGTGTATAGGTTACTTGTGAGCTGAACTGAGTTATTGGGAGAAAGTCCTCTGAGGCTTATAGACACAGCAGTTACTAATTACTTTTAGAGCAAGTCGAGACTTAAGGGAGTTTCTGTGGATAAACATAAAGAGTTCACATGGACTCTGCTCCCTCTGACTCTGGCGAGAGCACGGGGTTGTCAGTTGATGAGCCCGTGCCAAGACAGTTTTATAAGATCCATATTTTAGATTAGGCTTTCTTCCATGTGCGGTTCTGTTGATTTGTATCACAGATTCATTCTCTCTCTCTCTCTCTCTCTTCCCCTCTCTTTCATTCTTTCTTTATAAGCCAGATTGTATTGTACCTGTTATTTTGCGACAAGGTCTCATCTAGCCCTGGTTGACTTTGAACCCACCAGGTAGCTGAAGATGGCCTTGAATTCCTGATCCTCCTGCCTTGATCTTCCAAATCCTGGGATTAGATGCTTTTTTTTTTTTTAAACCAAACTTTATATTTGTCATTTCATCTTACTCTTTTATATACAGAACAGACTCCTAGGTAGACATTGTAAGAGACAATGCTTGTAGTTTTAAATAGTTTGAGTGGAAATAATTTCTCAGTTTCTAGTTTGGGTTCAGAGTTGGCCAAAAGGAAAACCTGGGCAGTTCTAGAAAAATGGGACTCCAGAGAATAGGGTCAAGACCTGTCCCAGCTTCTGAGTCTTCAAACACTCACACAATCAGGTCCAATGTGGCCCTTGAGAGCCATGTGCAGTTAAAGGTAGCGCAGCCCAACATGAAATCATAAACTTCCTTAAATCATGTGGCCCTGTGTGTTAAGCGCTGCGTGTTAGGTCCTGTACGTCATTAGCAATTAAAAATCAGAAAATTTCACACACAGAAATATGCCCAGCTGCTTCTGCTCTTGGTACTGTGCCTGTCCCACCATGATGGACTGTATCACTTTGAACTGTGAGCCAATAAACTCTTGCTTCCTCTCTTCCTCCCTCCCTCCCTCCCTCCCTCCCTCCCTCCCTCCCTCCCTCCTTCCCTCCCTTCCTTCCCTTAGTTACTTTGTCAGGATATTTTTGTCACAGCAGTGTATAAAGTGACTGACACAACCTATGATGCTTGACCTTGGAGGACCTTAGCCCAGTGAGGAGAATCTTAGCACAGGGAGTTTTAATGGCGTGCCCTGTCTGTGAGTTCTGTTTTTTAGCTTGAGAGTCTTTTTTTGTCGTTGTTGTTGAAAGTTCTTACAAGTTACTAGAAGGAGGGTTCAAACCTTCTCTTGGCCTATCAGATGTAGTATAAAACAGGAGAAAACTAGAAGTTGCTCTATGCCCTCCTTTCTCATCTCAGCCCTTTCCACCATCAAAGAAGTGTATGTCCCATACCCACCTGGATCCACTTTGGTCAAACCCAGAAGAACTATCAACCTCTATCCTTCTCCCACAGTAAGATTCAAAGCCTCAAAATATTGTGGGGACAAGTTGGAGCTTACAAGTCGGACCCACAAGGGGGCACGCACTTGCACTTTACAGAATCTAGACCGCCTGGAGGGGGAAAGTGAGTTGCCAAGGAGACAAGGGAGGATGTCAGAAGCACTTAGAAGATAGAATTCAGAGTTGTCAGATCTTGGACCAGATTTTCAACTCTGTGACTTTTGTTGGTCTCTGCATTTCCCGGGGTGTCTAGTATCTCAGATATTCGGATCAGGGTTTGTCCAACAAAATACGGAGTGGGCAGACTTCCCTCTCGAATCTCACCTCCTTATAATTGTGCCGTCTCCCCCACCTCTTTATCTTCGGTTCTTGGTCTTTCCCTAGGCTGTCTTGAGCATCCTCCTCTTAGGCTACCCGGATGACTCAAGGCTGACCTCCTGACATTTTGAATCTGACATTTACTCTTCCTTCGAAGTGATGACTCATGACTACCTCCATGACTACCTCTGCTTTCAGGGTTTTGGTTTTTTGTTTTTTTTTTTTTTTTTTTTCAAGCCCTGTGTTTCTCTGGGCGAATGGAAGGAGCGAGAGGACAAGCCTTTTTACTTCTAGCTCTGACACTGAATGAGTAGTGTAATCTCCCTGTATGAAAAAAGGGACTGGATGACCAAATTTGGATCATGGGTGAGCTCTCTCTCTCTCTCTCTCTCTCTCTCTCTCTCTCTCCTCTTCTATTCTCTTCTCTCTCTCTCTCTCTCTCTCTCTCTCTCTCTCTCTCTCTCTCTCTCTCTTGGAATGTTGAAAGTCCTGGGGAAATCTTGTAGAAGACAAAACCCTTTCAATAGTATTTAACCATAGCGTTTCTCAAAATCCTTTAGACTAAGGAACTTCACCTTTGCCCTGACCCTCAACATACAACTGTCTACTGATACTGTGCAGAACTAGGAAAACAAGCAATCAAGGTATTTTATGGAGTGCTAGAGACTCTCAGAACTTATGTTCTCAAACACATTTGTACTAAGAGACAGGGCAGGGGTTCCTCATCAACAAGCCAATGATATAAAATGAATAGAGCAACGGCTCTGGGCCACTCTCTAGAGGTAGACCGCTAGCAGCCCTTTGCCAGCTTGTCTCGTCGGTTCTATTTTATGAACCTGGTACTTATTAGCAATTAATGAGACTGAGCGGAGTCATAGCCCCCTCCTTTCTTGTGTATGGGACGCCAGGTTGGTGTGGGGGAGGGGGAGGGAGCCAGCTGCAGCTTCTTGTCTTTTTATTAACAACAAGTGGTTGTATTTCTTCTCGGCCAGCCCCCCCACGCGGTTCGTGAATAGCGGTTCCATCTTTTAAATCAAAGATTGATCTTTTGATCGACAAGTTCATTGGCTCCACCACGGGCAAGGCCTACTCCCCCTGCCGCCCCTCCCCCACCCTGCATCTTTCTGCTTTTCCAAGGGCTCCGAAGACCAGCTAGAATCTCAAGCCATTGTCCAGTTCAAAGAAATACAGGAAAAGGCAGCCCTCCCTGCCTGGAGCGGAAATAACCACGAGGGAGATGGAATAAGCTTCTCCACAAATGAAAGTAAATCTTAGATAAACAGGAGCAGAGAATTTAAAGCTGTTCTTCAATGGCCAGGGGGCTGTCAGGCTGCCATGGAGATGGAATTTAAGTATAGAACTCCAGAGTTTCAGCCCCGAGTGAGCCTCTTCCTCCTAGGGCCCCATCTTGCAGCTCGGTGTAAGAAAGCAACCAAGGAGGCTAAAGACTAAACGCAGTCTGTGATGCAAGCACTCAACGAACACGGGTCCATTTTTAGAGTCATTTAGAAGAACTTATTTTTATTTTAGAATCTATACATGTTGAGTAATTTGTGCTATGAATCAGCCTTTGAGAGGACTGCTAGGAAGACCCAGGACTCCTGCCAGCCTCCATCGCGCAGGTGGGAGGGGAAGCTCCATCATAGAACCATCCCACTAAAGGGAAAAGTACTCCAGACTTCTCAGCAGGAAACCCTTCCTCCCCGAGGCGAGGCGCGAGGCGCGTGAGGCGAGTAAGCCAAGCAGCCAGGTTTTTCTATTCTTTGAGAAGCAAGCCCCGCCCAAAAGTCAATCAGCTAACCCATTCTCTAATCCTCCATCCTAGGACCACTCTGTAGGATTCAGAAATTGTTTCCAGAAGATTCTGACTGAGAAGGAACGCTGTAGGATGGACCTATCCATCAGATGTTTTCCTGTCCCCTGTGGTACCCCTCCTGCTGCAGCATCCGGTCCTTACTACCGTTCAAATATTCCTGCCGAAAGTCCAACTCAGCATCCCCTTCCAATACTGGAATAGCCTTCCTTCGATATACCCATGGCTTTCTTCTTTCACAAATGTCTTTCGGAGAAGCTGTTCTTGCCATCCTGTTTCAACAGCAACTTCCTCCCCTGACAATCTTCTCCTCCATCTCAGTCTTTTCTCTATAACTCTGTTGTCCATAGCTTCTGTGTAACTGTTTTCACTCTGGAGCATCTTCTGCCTCTGGTATGTTAGTCCAAAGTGGGATAGAATATATATGGATATAGAGATAGATATAGAGATATAGATAGATAGACAGACAGACAGACAGACAGATAGGGAAATCTGCTATAATGTTGTTAGTTACCTATGCCCATTGAGCATGCAATAGGTCGGTCTTCTTTGAGGGAGGGGTGAGGAGGGAAGGAGTCTTGAATGGATGAATGAATGAATGGGATGGAACAGATGGATGGAGTGGAATAGGATAAATAAATGATCGGAAGGATGGATAGCCTAGCTACCTACGGTCTTCCAGAGATTAGGGATCTGAGACAAGAAGCTCAGATCGAGAAAGTTCACTGTAGACCTTAGTGAATGTCTAGGGAGTTAATCTGAACCCAGAGATTTCTGATCCCAGACCTGGCAAGCACTGAAATTCAAGTGCTCAGAACACTAATTTCTCAAGACTCCATAATGAGAGTGTATTTAAAGGGCTCCCCACAGTCCTTCCTTCTACAGTCTGTTGGCCTTTCAAAATAAAACACCACCATCCACCACACCTTCCATTACTGTAACACTCTTATTCCTCAAGGTACATACTTGGGGATGACCATTCCTATGGGGGAAAAATACAAACTAACCTCATAGGTTCTTCTTGTCATTCTCTCTCTCTCTCTCTCTCTCTCTCTCTCTCTCTCTCTCTCTCTCTCTGTCTCTCTCTGTCTGTGTCTGTGTCTTTCTCTGTCTCTCTCTGTCTGTCTCTGTCTCTCTGTCTGTCTCTGTCTTTGTCTCTTTCTGTCTCTGTCTGTCTCTGTCTCTTTCTGTCTCTGTCTCTATCTCTGTCTCTCAACCATGTCTACCAAACCAGTTGTCTGTTCCTGGCAGTGCTAACTCTCCACGTCTCATGACGTTTCTCTCTTCCTCCCTGATGCACAGCCCTTGATCAAGGTCGACGTTAGCTCTCACCCAGCTTTGCAATAGTTGCCTAACTGGTTTCCATATCTCCAGTTTCTTCCTCCTCCAACTCATGCAACTGTGAACACCTGCCACAATAATGTCCCCCAAAGAAAATATAGGTGACTCTCACTAATCCTACTGGAATTAATATTGGAATACCAATGGCTTCTGATGACTGGTGAGTTGGGTCATTCCATCTTCCAGGCTTGTCCTCCACTGGCGCCCTAATGCACCCTGCATCACAGCCTTGTCTACCTTGTTCACTCAAACCAGGCATGACTTGAAAATAAAGCACGTGCTTTTCTTCTCTTCATGTCCTGCAGCCCCCCATTTTGCTCCCCCCCACACACATATATGAGACCACTGAAATCCTGCCAAGAGATCTCCAGTCTGGTATGCTGATTGAGCCATTCATCGGATTAGCTCTAGACTAATCTAGGCTCAACCTCACCTTTTCCTGTGTGCTCTACGTCAGAAATGACCCTTCTTTATGTCTCTCTTGTAATTTGACTGATTTTCCCTTGATTAGAGCCAATGTTCTCACATCTATGGTCCCCAAGGCAAGAGACATTTATGTGTCTGTTTTATCCCCAGAGCCCTTTGGATAACGTCTTTTCAATGGCAGATGCCTCGCCCTCTTCAAGGATATTAATGACAGTACAGCAACCTGGTCCTGTGACAGTCACTGTCATCCTTCCAGGGTCCCTGTGTTGGTTGTAGCTGGTCACCCATCATCCTTGACTCTCACTTCTCCCTCCCCTCCCCGTGCTTTCTCTTCCCCTCCTCTCCCCATAGTCAGAAAGCCTCACTGTCCTCAAGAGGACCAGTTGTCACTCAGAGTTGAGTGAGCCAGAGTAACCCTAGCCAGAATGGAAAACAAATATTGCCCAACTTCCTCCAAGATGAATTTTAAAGAGGAAATCATTGGGGTGAGAAGAACAGACTTGATTTACCAGTTAAGGCTGTTGTCCTGAGCACATGCACATTCTTTATCTTCCCCATGCCCTGTGGCACACACCTGGATAACTTCTTCAGAGTCTCTGTATTGTGGGCAAGCAATTTGTTAAAACAAGAGATGTGAGTGTAAGGACAGGGAGGGAGGAAGAGAGAGGGAGGGAGGGACAAAAGGGAGGGAGGGAGGAAGAAGAAAGAAGAGGAATGGAGAGGCTGAGGAGGAAGAGATTTGGTTTCATCTTGCATGGATACTGGGAAAGGATGTAAGCAGGAAGTCAGTCACGATGCTGCCGAGGCGTTTTCGAGAGGCATCGTTCTTACTGTTGTTCTGAGATCTTCTGGCTGCTCTGAACACACCCGTTTCCCATCCACATAGATGCCCACTTCCCACCAGTTCATTGGCCTTTTCCCCTGGGAGCTCTCAGAACAGTGGTCCTCAACCTTCCCAAAGCTGAGACCCTGCAACACAGCTCCTCATGCTGTGGTGACACCCAGCCCCCCCCCAACCATAAAATCAATCCTATTGCTACTTCATAACTGAAATTTTGCTACTGTTGTAAATCAGAATATAAATAGCTGATATTTCTGATAGCCGTCGGCAACCCCTGTGAAAGGGTCCTGCAACACGCCCTCCCCAGAGGAGTCACAACCCACAGGTTGAGAGCCACTGTCTCTGAGGAAGAAGTATGCACTCTATCTGTATCCTTGGTACTAGGCTACGTATTTAACATGTAGTAGATAGACGCAAGACCTTGGCATTGACAGTCGTCACATAAAGTTAGGTTTCCCAAAGTCGACATTAATCTGTCACCTTTGTGCTTTTTGCTCTAGGTGAGTCTTTGGCCGCCTACACAAGTATTCTTGCTGTTTTTCTTTGAGGCCATTCTATGCAATAAGGTCACAAAGATGGAAGCAGCCCATGCTTTTCCTAGTGCATATGAAAACAACAGTCTTCATTCAGCTTCTAGGTTCCTCTTGGAATAGTTGATCATACTTTATTCTCGAAACTGCCCCCATGAAAGTACATGGATTCTGTAACGTAGGTCTTCGGGAGTGGGGGAGGGGTTTTCTGTACTCTGACTCGTAGTAGTGTCTTCCTGGTACAGGAAACCCCTCCCCCACCCCCAAGACCCTGATGCCTAAATGTTTCTGTGTATCAACTATCTAGTTGGTGGAGGACTTATTGTTATCTGAGGAAAGGGGAGATGATTTTATCACCATCCGGAATATCACACTAAGGTGGGTTGTAGATGGGGAATGTATTTGGTTATATTGGTTAATTGGTGGTAGATCTTCCCAATCCCTAATTTGCCTGCCTTCCTCATGCACCCATGCCCGCCATGGCTGCCCCAGATCTGGGTAGTCAACCTGGAAAGTGACTCATAGAACTCTGTGGAAAGATAAATGAAGTGAGCAAGCAATCAGTCACAAAGTGAATATATCAATATATTTACTCAGTAAGGATACAGGAAAAGACATTGCCTAGCAAATGCTGATCGAAGTTAAGTAGGTGTTTTAACTCGTTAAAATAAGAGTAATTAATAAGAACAATTAATAAGACAGCAATGTCTATTAAGGATCAGGATGCACTGAAACTGGTAAGTTCATTCTTTGATGTGGCCATGTGAGAGACAGTGACTATGAACTCTCATTTTTTTCCCAAATTTTGCACAATTTAGCCAAACAAATTAAGGTTCATAAATGCAGCATGACTTCCATCCAAGTGGTAAGTCTGCCTCCAGAGATCCAATCCATGGAAATACAACCCAAGGCCTAGCAAATATTTCATGCCTCAAAATGTTTGCTACAGTCATACTTACAAGTCACACACACACACACACACACACACACACACACACACAAACCCAGGGACTGATGAGGACATTTGGGAAACACAATTCACTAATGTCATTTCCAGGGGAGAATTTTCAGATCTGGGGCTGATCCTGGAGATGAAGACATAGGAAGAGAGACTTATTAGGACATGAAGAAACCTATCACCCATTTCTAGCATGATCAGAATAATTCCGCATTCCATAGGAAGAAGCTGTATGGCATAGCAAAACATTTTAGGTAGAATAGGGCATAAAACTCGATAATTACAGTGATGATGTAAAGCTTTGTGCATGCATGAATACAAAGATTGATTCTCAAGGAAGCATCGCACTGTGACATGATAATACAGCTTCATGGCGGAGAGCATGAACTCTTCGTATCAGATCTCCACATCTGCAATTCCACTGTGCCATGAACTTCCGATCTTAAGGCGAGTTTCTTTCTTTCTTTGAGACTCTCTTTTCCTCATCTGTAAAATGCACCAGTTGTCTCATCACGCTGTTATGGGGTTTACAGAGAAGTTTATGTAAAACAATCGGCACAGGGCTGGCACACAGTGGTGCTGACTCCGTCATTACTCATCCTGCCCAGATCTGTCAATCACTGACTGGGTGCAGTCACCTCATGGGAAGGGGAAGTCATGGGAGAGAGTCATCTCTTTAGTTCTCTGTAGCAGGAATACCAGGTCTTTGTGTGGAGGGCAGTCCATAGTCCTGCTTGGCTAGCCAGGCTAACATTTCCCATCCAGGCTATCCTCGGCACTTACTAATCACTTTCCCTAGTGTTTCTTCCCCTATCCATCCCAAACTAAGTATCTGGTCATGCCATACAACCTAGTTTCAGCATCATCATCAGAGCCCACAACTTAGCCCACAATCAAGTTTAAGGTCTTTAAAGGATTTTCAAAATCTAGCCTCACACCCGTAAGATGAGTGTGTGGATAATGGTGGTTGCTGCCAACCCTGCCAACCCGAGTGGCTTCTGGTCCCTACCTTACATCCAGGAAGCAGAAGAGCAACTGTAAGTTGTCCTCTGACCTCCACATGTGCGATGCCATGTGCTCACCTACACTCGTACTCACATACACAAATAGATGAATATAATAAAAGTCTGTGCCAAAGTGTGTAAGCTGGACTTGCCGTACAGTGTCATTAAGGGCCATTGTCCGTCTTTGCTTTCTCTGTTGCCAGTGCTCTCCCATCTCAGACCCCAACAGGACAGTCTGTCAAAACCCCTAGCTTCCATCAAGCATAACACAAGGCTACTTTCTAATTCTAGCCTCCTCTGCAGTGGCGACTTCTCTGCAGTGGATTCTACCTTGAAGGATGCTGGTTGAGAAGCCTGGAGTCTGGGAACCCAAATATATACTAAACATTCCTTCCAGCTACATGTCCGGTAGGGCTCTACTCCATTCTGATGGATGCTTCCATGAAAACGGTAGGATAGAAATCATTTTCCTGCTTCTTTGGGAAAAGGTAATCTCTACACCTTTACTAATCTACTACTGGCATAATAGCAGACCCATAGAAGACACAGGTGTCTATGAGACCTATTCAGTAATTCATTCATCAACCCCCATCCTAGGGATCCCGCCCTGCCAAGCTGATCTGCAGTCATTTGTTGAGAGTGACTCTGGCCTGACCCATGTTCTTCTGAATGACTTCCAAGTCTATGTAAACCCTACATGATTTTCTCACAAAGACAGAACTGGGATGCTTGGGAGAAAGAAACAGAAGGATCCCACCAGGTTCTATGTGGAACAGTATGTAGACTTGGGTCTGAGAAGGATCCAGGGGGCTAGCCTTGGAGAGCCCCATTACAGAGAGGTAAATAGGTCCAGATCTGGAAGACTCACTGTGAGTTCTTGGTGTAAAGGCTGGAATATTCACCACACTTGGAAACCAACATGTTGAAGTTACAGTTTCAACCCCACTAGCACATCTTGTAACCTCCTTGTGTTTCAGTTTCCTCCTCTGTAATGTGAGGATAGTAACTGCATCTAATTCAGTGAATTAGTATGAAGAGCAAATGAATTAATGCACACAGTCTTCGCAGCAATGTCTGGTGCACAGTAACTAGATAGTAAGTGGTACCCTTACATTAACACACAATCAGCGTGCAGTGTGGTTTACAACTTTTTGACCCACACTGATGTACTTCATAGAAATCTTTATCCTTGCATGTTAACCCTAACCTCAGGTACTTGACCTATAACCCATCAGGCTAGGGTCAATATTATTAAGGTAATCTGAGACAAATTCCAACACTTCATAAAACCAGGCTAGGTGTAATCCCAGTACTCAGGAGGTGAAGGCAGGGGAACAGAACTTCAAGGTTATCCTTAGATACATAGCAAATTCAAGGCCACCCTGGGCTAGAAGGATCCATCTGGGGTGGGGGTTCAGGGGATAGGGAGGAAGGAGAGGACGGGAGGTAGAAAAAGAAAATAGAACCATCCATTGGAGGTAAGTTTAAGACTGGAAACCTATGGCCAGGAGATGGAGAAATGGCTCAGTTAGCAAAGCACTTGCCTCCAAAGCATGAGGACCTGAATTTAATATGTAAAAACTGTCTGTGGCATGCCTGCATGTAACTCCAGCAATGTGGAGGCAGAGAGGCAAGTATATATCTGTGGGGCCATGAAAGGATAGTTTGGTTCCTGGTTGGGCACAGGCCTCGAACCCCAGACCCTAATGGGACAATGGCAGGTGTTTGGCCATGCCCCCAGACCCCAGGCTCCTGACACACCATTGATCTTCGCTGTTCAGTCACAGAGGACAACGCCTATGGCCCCTCCACAGGTAGAGGACGTGATTACAGGTCTCAGAGCCTTGAGAGATTTCCATATTAATGAGATACCTAAAGGCCAGAGGGCGTAGCCAATTAAGCATTCCTTCTTAGACACTCCTCCCTCCTCCCTCACTATTTAGCTCAGGTCTGCCCTGAGTTTTTTGGGAGGTTGCAACCAGATCCATCTACCATCTGCCATGAAAATAAACCCTTTTGGAACCATGGACTTTTTCGTGTCTTTGGGGCCTGTGGTGGGGAACTGTGGAGAAGGCCTTTAGTGAGCCATTGTCGCTGCAGCTGCCACGCCTCATCTCCTGCCTGAGGACCTTTCCACAGTCCACCATAGAGGCCGCCAATTCAACCAAGCTGGCGGAGCAGCCACCAGTCAGCCAAGCCAGTACAGTAACAAAGAGTCTCTTTCCTACGGGGCACTGTCGGGGGGCTTCCCTCCCCCCTCGTTCCTTTCGGCTGCAGGCCAGCCCACATGCCCCCAATGCCATCTGGGAGCCCACGAACAGACCACCAGCTTCCGGGTCAGTGGTTGGCCGGGGAGACGCCCACTCAAGAGCCTTTCCCCCCATGGAGCTTCAGACTGAGATTCTCTCACGCCCAGGTGTGAACCCCCCCCCCCCCCCCCCCCAGTGTCCGCCCGGCGGCTGCGCCCGGCGGCTGCACGTAGGAAACTCAGTCAAAAATCCCACATGCGCTTCTGCTGTCCCAGCTGACTGGGGTGGCAGACCCACAGAACGCACAACCGCCCAACAGAAACCCCACACCCATGACCACTCGCAAGCTATCATCCCCGCATATACCTAGGTTCAGAGTTCGACATTTTTTGGTGCTTGCTTGATACAGGGAATCACTATGTAGCCAAGGCTTACCTCCTATTCCTATTAGCCCAGGCTGGCTACTGCCACAGCCAGCTAAATTGCCTCTTTGAACTCTTACTCACCCCACTATTATTACCATCTTGTAAAGCAGAAACTAAACAATGACACTATGAGCTACGACAGAGCAAACTGTCCCCCATTCTGAGGCAACCGCAGAACCCCAGAGCTCTTACCACTCGGCCCTCCTTGCTGTGACTAGTGAGGCTTTCAAGTCTGCCAAATCCTAAGAAAGGCTTCATAGCCTAGGGGTGAGTACCAAATACTGATTGAAGAACCGTCTCCAGTTGCAGCTCTATAGCCCCCAAACTTCATGAACTAGAAGCCTCTTGTGGCCTCTGGCTGAGGTTCTCACTGCAATACCAAGGAATATAACCCTAATCAAAATTGCTTACACAATCGGTAGAGTTCAGAGCAGAGCGACTGGTGCTCTTGTTGGAAGAGGCAAAGAGATGTCAATCAGACACCCTGGAGAAGGCAAGAACGCCCTATGATGGAGATGTCAGTATAAGCCAAAGAGTTCTGAAGGTCTCTGACAACTTCCAGAAGTGAGCAGCAGGCCAGGGAGGGAGGTGTGGTACTGTTCACATTGCCGTAACAAAATACCTAGCAAAACAACTGAAGAGAGGGCAGGCTTATGTTGGCTTACAGTTTTAAGAGACACAGTCCGTCATGTTGGGGAAGGAACAACACAGCAGGCGTGCCAGGTGACTGGTCACGCAACTCAGGAGACAGGAATGCTAGCATTCAGCGTTCTATTTCTTTCCCCTTTACAGTTGGAGACCTGGGTCTGGGATTTCTCTCTTCAGTGAAAACTCTCTAATGACATTGCCATAGGCACCCCAGATGGGTGTCTCCTGGGTGATTCTAAATTCTGACGAGTTGACAAAGTTGACCATTGAGGAGGAAATCTGTCCTGCATATTACAGTTTGAGCACAGCTTGAGTGGCACCTTGGTTTCCAAGTTTAGCCTTCTGGAAACAGAGAGACATTGGAAGAGAATGCGTCTAGTTTTGCAGTGCCCTGTTGTGCCAGGGTGGGGTGATACTCTGGATGAGGGGGTTCCCCTTTCTTAGTGGAGAAGAGGAGGGGAAGAGGGGCTGCTGTGGGGGGATTGTGAGGAGGGGGTCTGGGATGTAAAGTGAATAAACAAATTAGTGAAAAAAATAAGTTAAATGCTAAGCCACTCTGTCTTGTCAAGCCACCCATTTTATCCTATTGAGCAGCCAACAAAGAGGAAGGCTTCCTTGGAGATGGAATGGACAATAACCTGTAAAAAAAGATGGGTTTTCTCTTTCTTCTGTGAGTTTTCCCAGCTCTTGTAGAGGTTGCTGTGATATGTGACCTTGGTTAGGATGATACCACCGTGGATGGTGTCGGCTCCATCTCACGGGCCACCCTTCCCTGCTCTGGGTCTGACTTTTAACATCACTCAGAGACTGGCTCCTCAGCCTTCATGGGCCCCCTCCAGCTCTGTAACCTACCCGGGCTTTGTGAATGAGGAAGGATGCTCTCAGTAAGCTGGGCCAGCACAGCCAGTTTCCAGCCCACTTTGTCAGTGACAGCATTTTGAAGCTTGGAAATCTGCTAGGTTTTTTTTTTTTTTTTCAATCCACGTGCTAAACCCAAATGGGCTTCTGCATCCTGCCTTGTCAGCCTGCAAGGAAGGAGTAAATGAATCATCTTCTGAGTCAAAAAAAAAAAAATTAGTAGGGTTTGATGGCTTGTGCCAGTGCCGTTGCCACCACGGGTTCTAAATTTCCAACAATAGCATCTTGGTGACTCCACATACACGTGGCAGGCATGCTTTCTAGTCTTTGTCCCCTGCTTCCCTAGATGCACTGCTGCATGGCTGAATTTCTTGTCCAGTTTGTACTTGGTCATTTCACATCTTAAAACAAACCAACAACAACAACAAACCCCCTACAGGATACTTTTATACAGTAAGAATAGTATAAGCCAATAGCCAATAGGCAAGGCAGTCTGTGCCATTAAGTGGATCAAGGGGTCATCTGTCTTGGGTATGAAAGTTCAGAGAGGATGTGAGGGATAGCATAGGGGGAGGTGTGTTTCTTTTCTTTAGCAATGTTGAAGATCTGTTCACTTCTCAGCATCTATGTGAGAATTTGTGATTTGTTTTTCCAAGATCACATTTTACTTACATGGATTCTAACCGCATGGATTCTGGTCCCGTTTCCGCGAACCTCATCCTAACACAGAACCTTCTGGAAGACTGAGTCCCTTGAAGGATCTGGGGATGTAACAGGCAGGCAGATGATGAACAAGACTCCCAAGGAGCACACTTGTAAGGAGTCCCAGTACTTTCAATGCTGAGGCAAGAGTTTCATGAGTTTGGTCTGGGCTATCTATCTAGTTTGAGTCTATCCTGGGCTACATAGTGAACCCCGGTCTTAAAAACAAAACAAAACAAAACAAACAAAAAAAAAAAAAACCAAACAAACAAAAAAACAAACAACAACAACAACAACAAAAAAAAAACAAGCCCATCCCTTTTTTCCCCTAAAACATATTCTTACAAAATCGGCCTTCTGTGTCACAATAGAAGGCCTATCTGACCACGAGCTGGAGTTTTTTGAATATTCAGCTTGTATCTTACATAACGTTCTCTCTCCCCCACCACACCTGCTTGCTTTGAGCGAATTTATTAAGCGGATCCCTTTCGTGAATAAAGACGAGGCTCCCACATCCACGCAGCAAGCAAACGCCTGCCTTCCCATCTGCTCACTATTCTGTGCCGATCGCAGGGGTGTTTACTTCCAGAATATCTGAGGAAGCTGTGAACAAACAGAAGGCAGTTTCGGAGGAACCGCTCGGAGCCGCATCACGTGGAAAAACAACCCAAAGCCCAAGAAACGCATCTGTGGGAGAACCCTGCTCCGTTCCCAGGTCGCTTTGCACACACTTGGCAGCCAGGATCCCTATGATTGTTGAGGTTCATCTGAGGCTTCCCGTTCTCTCTGAGATGAGGCTGGTGTTTGTGAAATCGCTCCTCTCCTCCGAGAAACACTTTCCTGTCACTACATAACCTAGATTTCGTGTCAGGTTTCAAAACACGGTATACTTTCAGAGTTTAAAAGTTATCAATGGGGACATAAAGGTGTAAGTCACTCCGGGACAAAGAAGATGGTGAAAGCATGTGTAGCCAGAGTTCAAGGTCAAGGCCCAGGCCTGAGGGAGGGAGGGTGGGTGGGACTACTTATCTTTGATGGATAGATCAAGCTGGGCGTGGTGTCATGCATCTGTAATCTCTCTGGGACAAAGGATCACCGAGAGTTCTAGGTTAGCCTTGGCTACAGAGGAAGACCCCTCCCGCCCCCCACCCCTATCTCAGTGAAGAGAGACAGAACCAGAAAGTCACAACGACAGACAGACAGACAGACAGACAGACAGACAGACAGACAGACATCACAATAAAGGATGGGGCTTGAAAAGAAAAGATGAGCCTTGGCTACAGAGCAAGACTCCTGGCTTGATGAGAAAAAGTGCCAGGGAGACACAGAGACGGTCAGACAGACAGACAGACAGACAGCACAATAAAGGATGGAGTTTATAAAGAAAAATGAGCTTTGGCTACATAGCAAGACCCCTGTCTCAATGAGAAAGAGTACCAGGGAGACACACAGACAGAGACAGACAGACAGAGAGAGAGAGAGAGAGAGAGAGAGAGAGAGAGAGAAACAGGAATGCAATAAAGAGGAGTTTGAAAAGGAAAGATAAAGAAGAAGTGAGAGCATCCTTTGAAAACCCAGAAGAGCTTGGAAGGCAAAATGGATGTTGACATTAGTACTGGCCAAAACTTCTAGTGGGAGACTGCATTAGGAATTAAGGTGGTCCTGGGAAAGAGAGTGCAAGCCAGACACTGAAAGGTTTGGAGTAAGCAAGAATGAAGGAGTATTGTTACAAGGGTGTGTGTGTGTGTGTGTGTGTGTGTGTGTGTGTGTGTGTGTCATGGGCAGAGGGCAGTATGTGAGAGCAGCTCTCTCCTTTTACTACGTGGGCTCTAGGGATTAAGCTCAGGTCATCAGGCTTGACAGCGGGTGCTCTTATCCAGATATGTTACAGGCCCTATGGCATCTTAATTTAAAATAACTCAGCACATGCTTGTAATTTAACGCAAAGGGGCCTGTCAAATGCTACACAATGGGTACACAAATAAAATAAATACTGAATAAAAACAGCAAGACAGAGGCAGCTGCAACATCGCCACTTCTCTGCGAGGTCTACGTAAGCAAGATCAGGGCCTTGGCCACTGTTTCTTCTTCCCTCCCCTTGAGACAGTCTCTTCCTTTCCGAACTTTCTGATTTGCTGCAGTCACCTCAAGCCTCAGCTTAGGCATCCACCCTCTGAGAGAACTATGCTCGTTGTCCTTTGGCTGGAAACAGTGAGGAGAGGAGAGTGTCTTTCTGGTGGTAAATCTCTGTTGTCAACTTGACAGACATCCTGCCCACTGTGGGTGGCACCATTCCTTTGGCTAAGGCATTGAACAGTGTGAAAAAGAGAAAGTAAGCTGAGCAGAAGCATTCGCCACCACCTTCTTTCTGACTGTGTATGGAGTACAGGCAGCACCTCGAAGTTTCTGCCTCTGTGACATCCCTGAACTGTGAGCCAAATTAACCCTTAGGATACTCTTGTCAGAGTACTTTATAAATGCAACCAGAAGAAAAGCTAAACTGAGTGTTGCAGAGTGTGTTGGGATAGTGACTCCCCAGCAGCTAAGGTTCTTAAGGCTCTCTCTCTCTCCCTCTCCCTCTCCCTCTCCCTTCCCCTCCCCCTCCCCCTCCCCCTCCCCCTCCCCCCTCCCCCTCCTCTTCTCTCTGATGCTCTTTCTAGGCTGGGAGCCCACATGACTCTCACTCCCTGGAGGCCCACTACCCAGCTGCTACAGCCAAATTCATTCTCGTTCTATAAGATGTGAGCTTGCCAAAACGGTCATTGAAGGCAATAGAGAACAGAAGATGTCTGTCATTGCAAAAATCACACAGCAGAATACTCAGTAAACCAGGATACACACACACACACACATCGACTTAACACGTTTAAATTTTTTATTTTATTTTTATTGATGTGTATGTGTGTATGTGTGTGCGCATGCACAGCTGTCTGTGGGTATGTGCATATGTGTGCAGGTGCCCCCAGAGACCAGGAAAGGACTTCCAAGTCAGTCACAAAGGGACCAGAACTTTTCTGGTGCCACTAATATGAGAGGCTTAAAGTAACAGGCAACCTTCTAGAAATCAAAAGCAGAACAGATATTATTGGGGGTGGGGTGGGACAAGAGTCTTGGGGAGTTACTGTTTCATTTATTGTTTTCTGTGAGGGAGAAAAGGGTTTGGAAATAGTTTAATGGTTCCCTGCTATGAAAAATCTTAGTGTCATCAAACTGCACACATAGAAAGATTACAATGGCAAACTTATGGTCATGTGCATTTTATACACGTTCATGTTTTGTTTTTAGAAAGGTCCTTACTGCTAAAAGACACAGGTCACTCCAACCCTCCAGCTCAGCATGTGTGACATGCACATGGCCATGGGAATGAATACACTATTATATCAAATAAAAATGGATCAAAGAACTCTGCAGCTGGAAGATATTGGAGAGAGGGAGAAACTGGAGACAAGGTCACCAGATGAAAGGCCAGGCTGGTGGTCCCAGGACGGCTTGAATGGGGACATGGCAGAAAGAAGGGGAGGACACAACATGGACAGGGGGTGTAAAGAAACTTGGTGAGCAAGTTTGCCACGGGCAGAGGAGTGAGGCCACAGGCTAGGGCCACCTTAGGGCTCCTATAGGCTCTAAACTACTTGACTTCAGGAGCCTTCCTCTACACACACACACACACACACACACAGGGGAGCTTTTAGTGAATACCACTGCCCTTTGGGATCCCCAGGGGTGTCTCTTCTGTAATATTGATCCGGGAGGTAAGTGGTGGTCCTTGTCCGATGCTGCCCTGGGTCAGGGTGGAGTTCTGACATCACTAAGAGCCTAGCTTCAATCCTGTTTGCTCCTGAGGACCTAGACACTCCTAAAGCAACCCAGAACTAGCTCCAAAGGCCTCATGGGAACAAACAGGAAGGGATGGGAACATCAAAGCAGTTATGTCAACTGCCAGATATGGAGTATGCTCCACCATGCCTACCCACTGCTCCACGGGACTCCCTCTCTCGGATGCAGAAGAACAATTCTTACCACTGCCCTCTTAGGGAAGAAAACAGGCCCTTTTCTAGACACCAAATGGACTGGACCTTGGCACCCTGTCAGCTGTTGCCTCTGAATTTATACATTTATACACACACACAGCATCCTTTGAAAACCCAGTTTGGCCAATTGGTTATACATACAGCTGTTGCAACTTGAATGCATTAATGCATGGATTGATGGTTCATCTTACACAGGGCCTGTGCTAAGGGAAACGGGGCATTAAAAAAACATAAAATTCTCCACTCTGCCTCTCAGGGTTGTGAAGGTCTTGTGACATATGTGCCTGGTTCTCTCTAAAGCATTGTCTGAACAAGAAAAAAAATTGGAAATGGCTTAGGTATCCATCTCAAGGAAAAAAGCCAATAAAATCGAGCACACTTACCCAGAGGAGATGATTGGAATTTAACAGAACTAACTGGGGCTTCTGGATGCCCCTCCTTAGCAGATTACAAGTATGTATTGAGCAAAGAAACCAAAACATAGATTGATATATATAATGAAATAACATTCATGCAAATATATACATATATATATATATATATATATATATATATATATATATATATATACATGCATACATACACACACACACACACAGAAACTATGCTGTATGAGCTGGCAGGATTGCTCAGTGGATATAGCCACCTGTTGCTAAATCTGATGACCTCTGTTTAATCCCCAGAGACCACGAGGTAGAGAAGAGAATCAAGTTCTAGAAGTTGTCTTCTGATTTCAACACACATACTGTGGCATTCATGTGTACACACACACACACACACACACACGGTAAATACACAAATAAGCAAATAAATGCATGTAGTAAATAATTTTTAAAAGCAGTGCTTATCAGCACGTAAAGGTGTGTTTTGTGCATGTGTGTCTGTACATGTTACCATGTGTGCAGATGTACATGTGTGAATGCACACGTAGGTAAGGATCCAGGTGTCCAGAGGCCATTGGACAACCTTTGAGTGCTCTGCCACAGGTTCTGGTCACCTTGTTTTTTGAGACAGTTTCATTGGCCTAAATTCCACCATTTGACTTGTCTGGCGAACCCATGAGCTCCAGAGATCTGTTTGTCTCTGTATAGCCAGCACTTGGATTACAGACTCGTGCTACTAGACTTGGCCTTTTACATGGTACTGGGAGAAGATTCTGTTATGCAAAGTAAACTTCAGGGGGGGGCTAGGGAAATGAGAGAAAGGCACTTCGATGTGCTTAGATGTGACCCTGGAACCAAATGGACATGTGATCAGAGACTGGGGAAGAATGACTGGGAATCCCCAGATTTACCCCAGTCGACCATGGATTCCCAGAGCTATGATGCCTTGCTTCTAAGGGTCCTAATTTATACACAGTGCCCAACTATCTAATAGTTACTTGGTGAACACTTGCCAGAGGTAGTTTGGATGGATGAATGAATGGAAGAATGAATGAATGAATGAATGATGTCATGCAAAGCTCAAAGAATCAAAAGCTTAGAGGTCTAGTGTTGAGCTGAGGGTTAAGAGTCAGTTGGAAAGTGCTCACCTAGAACTCAGGAGGACTCAGATTTATTCCCCAGAACTGGAAAAATAATAAACAAACAAGCAAATAATAAATACATGTTGTTTGGATGGCTGCCTCTCAGCTTTGATGCAGGTATATCTCTCTCCTCGCTTCCTCCTGCCAGGGATCCCCCCAAAGTGTGTGTCTCACTCATCTGTTGCCCCATTAGTCTCCTCTCTATGTTTCCATCTCTAAACCCCAGGGTCTCTTTTTCAGTCTGAAAATAGAGTAAGGCTAGCTTTCTACGGAGCCATTTCCCTAACCCAAGAGGGAAGACTCAATTCTGAGTCAAAGTTGAGAATGAAGCCAATGGACGTTCCAGCTGATGAAAGCATGGCCTCTTACAAATCCTTGTGTTCTGTGTGTCTTGTAAAGGGAGCCACCAACTTGGCAGAGACCTCAGATGCCTGTCGCAGCAGCCACATCGTTCACTGTAATAGTACAAGTCGGAATAAATCTCATCTCCATTTGTAAGACAATCTTCAACAGAAGAGAATTGCCTGCTTGATTAGGAAGATCCATCAGGCGTCTGGAACAGGAAAATCCTTTTCTTTTGAGCTCCAGAACCTGGACAGTCATGATTTAATGAGACCATATTCTGCAATATTAATTACAAGCCCATTGAAGTAAACACACAGAAAACTGGAGCCAGCCAGACTCTTTCCCCAAGACACAAACAGCCCAGAAGTCACACACTAGGGGTCTCTAGCTAGTGGATGGATTGGGTGCTAATAGAATCAGTCCTGCTTCTGCAAACCAAGGTTGCCTCTTGGCACACAGTGGGCCTGCTTTTGTACCCCAAGGTTACCTAGAGGCACACAGTGGGCCTACTTTTATTCCCCAAGGTTACCTCTTGGCACACAGTGGGCCTGTTTTTGTACCCCAAGGTTACCTCTTGGCACACAGTGGGCCTGCTTCTGTATCTCCAAGTTACCTCTTGGCACACAGTGGGCCTGCTTCTGTACTCCAAGGTTGGCTCTTAGAACACAGCCCTCCTTCACATGTGTCTGGCAGGCCTCATCTGTCCCAACTGGCTGCCACCCTAGGAAAGGAAGAGCAAGGAATGAAGAAACCTCAGATGAAGCAGAAAGGCACAACCCCACTCCTGCGTTGGGTCCTCCCTTTATGAAATGGGACAGCTTTATGTAGCATATACACTAGCAACCATTGCCAGCCCAGCTTAGTGCCTCATCACAAAGGGCTATCTGGTGCTAGCGGTCATTGATAGCTTACCATTTATTTGCCAGATGTCTTAGGGATGTGAGTTCATTTGATTAGTACAGAACGCCTTCTTCCAGGGGTGTGTACCCTATAGTCCATGGATCATGGGTAGTCTAGAATATATTTCATATTGCACTGTCAAGCAAAAGAAACATATGTACGCTCCTGTAATCCCTGCCCTTCAAATTGAACACTCCTGGACTGAATGTATGGCCTAGGACAATTCTTCCTCCAATGTGTCCCATAGAAGCTCAAAGGTTGAACACTCCTGGAAGGAAGCACAGAGATGGCCAGTCTGCCGCACCACTATTTAGGTGGGACCAGAGCCTAGCCTAAGATGGATTGTGAGCCAGGATACTCGGCCAGTTGGCTGTCAGTCACTGTTCAGGTGACAGGCCACCTGATCATTCAGTAAGCATTGGACAAGCCGTTCCGGGGGCAGAGACAAATGAAACAGCGCTGTACAGACAAGTGACACAGTTCCCACGGAAACTAAGAGAAGGTTCCACTCCTCACAGGGTGGGTATCCCAGTTTGGATCTGAAGTGTCTCTCATGTCCCAAGCTGCACATGTTAAATGACCTCTCCAGTCAGTCATTGAGAGGTGCCTGGCCTAATCGGTGGGTTAGTCCTCTGATGGGCTCATTCTTCAATGGCAATGTTGGAAGAGGATAGAGACTTTCGAGGGTGGGACCACATTAGAGTAAATACGTCACTGGGAAATGTGTCTTTGCGGATTACGGCTTCTTATGTGCTTGTTTTATGAGTGTGCGGTCTGCACGTACACATACACACTGTGTGTGTGCCTAGTACCGGTGAAGGTCAGATGGGACATCAGAGCCTTTGGACGTGGAATTACAGAAGGTTGTGAGTTATCATGTGAATGCTGGGAACTGAACCTGGGTCCTCTAAAAGCAATTAGTCTTAACGTTAGGCCTTTTCTGCAACCCTGGAGAGCCTGTATCTTGTATCAGCTCTCTCTCTCTCTCTCTCTCTCTCTCTCTCTCTCTCTCTCTCTCTCCCTCTGTCTCTCTCTGTCCCCTTCCCCATCCCTTCCTCTGGCCACCATGAGGGGAGCACCTGCATCTGTATGAGAGCTGCCATGTTTTAATCTCTCCTCAGACCCAAACTTTTGAATCCAGCTAACCTTGGACTATAACCCCTAATAAACCCACGAGCTAGACTAAATCTCACCTCCCTGTAAGTTGCCTTGTCCATGTCATTTGTCAAGGCTACAAGAATTTCTGACTAACACAGTCAGCAAGAGATGCTAGAAACATCGAAATTTAACGGAAGCCTGAAACAGAAGGAGGAGTCAGGCAAGAGATGGGAGCTCGAAGGAGGAGAAGATACGTGAGATCCCTTCCGGGTCAGGTCAGGATGGTTGCACATCGGAGCATGTGACTGTCCCAAGAATCCTTCAAGGAAGGGAGAGATGGGATTCCAAGTAAGAAGAAAGGCGTGCACGTGTCCAGTACGTATTCTTTTTGTTTGTTTTGTTGTTTGTTTTTAGAGACAGAGTTTCTCTGTGTAGCCCTGGCTGTCTTGGAACTCACTGTGTAGACCAGGCTGGCATCATAAAACACTTGTGTGCTCCCTGACTCTCCAAAAAAAAATTAATAAATTGATAAGATCCAAGCAAAGGTTAGGGTTTAACTCATAGCAATAGACCGGTTTCCATTCCTTGGCTTTTATGAAAGCTCGGGAAAGGTGAGGGCTACACAGGGACTTCCCATCTTAGCTTTGCAACTTCTCAATTAATGTAAAATTGGTCCCAAATATGAGTTTTCTTCACAGAGAATCAAGTTTATGAAAAATAGACTTTTGCTTGCTTAAAAATAAAGTCTATGAACAAAACAGTGCCCAGGCCATCAGTGCACAGTCTCGGTTCTAAACAAGAGCCCACACGTACATATTTCCTTGATTCCTAACTTGAGGTGTGCTTTGACGCTCTGTGACTAGGGAAACCGGAGCTCCAAGAATCCCAGAGTCCATTTGTCCCAAGACGTCACAAGCAGGCAAGGTCTGATTCCACCCCGTTGGCTTATGGCTTATGGCTTTATCCCAGCATCTCACTTCCTTCTGCCTTTATTTACTTCTGGGACAAAACACCAAGCTCGTCCCCTGGCAGGTGAGCGGTCTGAGGCCAGGCTCTATACATAACTCACTGTAGCTGAGTGTTCCTCATGCAAAAGACATTTAATACACAGAGCTGTTCTTACTATTGCATAGACTAAATGGTTGTCAGTCATTTTTGCACCTCCTGTGGCCTCCTGAAAACAGCTGCTAATAAGTTGTTTGTCTCTGGACCTTGGAAGCCTCTCATCTGTAAGACGAGATGCCAGTCTTCTTACAAGTGTGTTTGTGGTCCAGAGTTACTAACATCACCAGGAGGGCTGTTAGCAAGGCAGAATCTCAGGTCCTAGCTCATACCTGCTCCATCAGAATCTGCATTTAACATTGTAGGTCATCATTAATGGTCAGGAACCATGGGACGGTTCCCAGGTTTCCATATGCATCAGAATCGCTCAACCTGTCGTAGGATGCAGCGTCTCTAGGCCAGTCCGCAGGTCACCTGGAGCAGAACTCCCTGGAAGGAGGAGCTAAGATGCAGCAGCTTTAATGACCTCCCCAGTGCCTCACTTTGAGAAACTCCAAACTTCTGGAACCCTCTCAACATTCCCTCCTACACTGAGGTCTTTATCCCAGGGCCTAGATGCTTGCCTGAATTCTGGTAAAGCTACTCTCAGGGAGCGATAGGGGAGGGAGGTGTGATTTATGGCTTCTGTCCATTTTCAGGTGCGAGCACTCCCTTTGCAGTTCGTGCCAATCAGCAAGCATGATGTCATGTTGGAACAAAGATCTACACACCATGGGGATGTCTCTAGCACACAGTGAAGATATCTCTACCCATCTCGGCCCATCAACCACGCTAGTCTCTGTGTCTTAAGTCTCAGTGTTCCAGGCTCACTTTTGCTTTTTGTTGTTGTTGTTGTTTTTAAAGATGTATTTATTTTTTATATGTGGATTGGTGTTTCACTTGCATGTATGTCTGTGTGAGGGTGCCAGATCCCCTGGAACTGGAGTTACTGACAGTTGTAAGCTGCCATGTGGGTGCTGGGAATTGAACCTGGGACCACTGGAAGAGCAGCCAGTGCTCTTAACTGCGGAGCCAGCTCTCCAGCCCCTCTGCCTTGGCTCCTATGGCCTGCTAGTCATGCTCTGGAATCTCGACTGAAAGTTGTGGAGAAAGAGGAAGCTCTTAAGAGATTAAGCACTGAGATAGAGTAATCAGGACTGTGGACTTTAGAGAAACCAGCTTTGGAAACTCAAGGCTGATTTTGGAAACTGCATATGCTTGGTCAAACTGCCTAATATCTTTAAGCAATTTACTTTATGTGTGCAAGTATATAAATAATATACGTGTGTGTGTGTATACATCAGTATACATATGTATATACATATATATGCTATACATATGTGTATATATCATACATTCATATATGTATATTATATAAGTATAGTATCAAATACTAAAAGCAGTAAATACATATATATAAATATATCATAGTATATTGCATGTATGTGTACTATACATACCACTTGTCAAAGAACTGAGAGTCTAGGCCTTCATTAAATGATATGAACATATTCTAACTTTACAGTCACGTGGTAGGTCAATGGGTATTGATTTCTTTATTTGCTTTGCTGAGTTCACTGCTCATTGGCTTTTGTGGTGTTGAGTGTGAACAAGGCCCTGAGTGTGCAAGGCCAGTGTTCGACCATTAAGCTCTACCCCTAATACTTATTTGTCTTTAATTATACCTCTGTGGCACAATTAAAGTGGAGACCACAAACCCAAATGAAACTGATTAATAAAATGTGTCATTTCAGGGTATTCCCAGTTGACCCCATGATACATACACCTTGAAAAAGAAGATGGGTCGTAGAAACTTGGCTAAGAAGGTAGGTCTTTTAGGATGTCAACTGGACACTTAATTTCACTCAGATGTCTAATTCTCAGACAGTGGATTCCAGCCCTAAAGAGATCTGAAGATACCCCACTCAATCAAGGAAGACCTCAGACATTCTAGTGTAAGCACCACCATTGTCAGGGGTACAACTGAACTATCCCTATAAATCACTGGACAGGCTTGGAAATGGGATAGAAGGAAGTACAATACCACTCAGAAAAGACCCAAGCAATTTCCCTCCTTCTGTGTGAATGCTTTAACTTAGGGCCTTTCCAACAACTAATAAGTCATTCATATTTCTACCTGGAACCATCTCACTATGCTGACTTCTCTACTTTCCAAGTGATGCCTGGCTGTGTGGTGTTGCACTGACAGTACTGTGACATAGTGGGACCCATCTAGTGCCATTGGGATCATAGACCCTCTCTGTGCTTCCTGTTCATCCTGAACCAGCAGATGGACCTGGTTTCTGCTGTAGGACAGTACTCTGACCCTTCGGTGGGAACAAAGAAACCCACACAACGGAATGGCATCTTGTTTTCTCATGCTTTGTTCTTTGCAAAGCATTGCATAGCAAATAACTCTGGGAAACGGTGGTAGGATTTAGTCAGATAAAATGACTATGACTCTAAGTACTTCACAACCTATTGATTCAGCTGAGGAAGATACTGTCATCATCGTAATCACAGACGGGTAAATTAAGGCGTGGAACAATTAAGGGGTTTCCCCAAGGTGATAAAACTTACAAGCGGCAAAGGTGGGTTCCTGACTTTAAGGATTTTGGCTTCAGAATCGATGCTTTAATCACTCTGTGGTACCACTGTTAAGACCAAGTGCTGTGCCTTTTCATATTTCTTCTTTGAGGACACAAAGATACACATCCTGTTCTCTTGAACTTGGAAGGTTCTCAGAATATCCACTTAGAAGCTGTTGTGCCTCAGAGTCCAGGATGGACTCTGGTTTTGTACCTTAAGCTTTAAGTTTATTTTTCTATTGCCTCTTAACAGATGAGCTAGGTTGTAAGACACAGAACAGACCAGTGTGCTGGAGGAAATCTCGCTTCCCAGAAGCAGGAGCCCAGCCATCCGGTCCGTCTGCCTCTGACCTAGCAAGCCATGCATTCCCCACGGGTGTAGCCCTTTCCTGAACCCTGGCCTCCTCTCTTGTAAGAAGGAAGAGCTGAAAGTGGTGGTCTTTCATCTCTAAAGAAGGCTGCATGGCACTATTCTAATCTCGTGTATAGCTGTTGTTGGCGATGGCAAGATAAAGAAGACAGCAAGCAAGTTTCGACTGTGCTCCGAAAGCAGACACCAGACATGTAAATTCACATCCCAGGAATGTGAGAGGAAGCTTGGGGACAGCCCTTCTATTGCAAGGAACACTAATCAATGCAGAAACCGGAGGAGAAGCCACCTTTCCATCTGCCTGGGGCAGAACTTGACAATTCTGAATTCTAAAGTCTACTGGTGAAGACTCAGACTCAAGCCCATTGGGTTTATTCTCTGGGCTTAACTCTACTTTTTATTCATTGTCAGACAAGACTGTAAGAGCTTCTCCATCCTTAGCACAGAAACCATGAGTCTGTCAGAACTTCCAGAGTCTAAAATCTCCATTTTACCAAGAACCCTGTGAGAGGAATCCAACACACAGCTGCCAACACATACAGGAAAGCCTGAACCTAGGTCTTGATGTCTGTATGGTTGGTGTTTTGTTTTGATTGTTTGTGAATTATTCCCCAACCTTTTTACAAAGACAGCTTTATAAATTCAAGAGTTCAGTCCCAATAAAAGTGATAAGTGAATTAAGTTGGGGGAGGGAGGCTGTGGACTTGTTAATAACTCAGGAAGTCACAGTGCAGTGGTCACCACAGACTATTCAAAAGAACCCAGTGTTCTGACTTTGAGAGGCACTGGATCTCTGACATTGCCAGCTAGTTGGGTAGAACCAGTCTCCTGCACACCAGGGGACTTGGATCAACTATCTTAGTTTGTGTCTCTGTAATCATGACATGGGTGGAGCAGCCAGCTTCTTTTCAATGTGTCTGTTCCTTGAGCAATGGCAAAGATCTGGAATATGAGTTAGTTTTGGAAAGAGGCATGGTAGGATCTGATTAATTACTGAGGAAAATTACTGGTCTCAACCTAAGGTGTACAGGACTTATCTCTGAATTCTACCCAACATAGAACTATAAATTAACCTTGAAATATTATAAGGTTTGTTTTTAGGGGAGGGTGGTTGTGGTTCTTGTTGCCATTCGATTGTGTAGCTCTTGAGTGTGAACTTTGTAGATGACAAATTCAGGTTGCAGTGTGAAAAAGGGCATACACACTTGGAAGAGACGTACCCAAATCTTGGAGGTGATGCCCTTTAAATTTCAGTTTCGATAAATAGGAGATTTACATGGCCATTGTATCCATCAGCCAATGGGCTATTCTTCTCTTAGAGATGCCCAACAATAATTCCCACAATTTCAGTGGGGTTTCTTGGTGCATTATTTTCAACTTCTCAACCCATTTCTCAAACCATATACATTTGGATCAGTTAAATTGTAGATTGGTTTATGTGGCTTCTGTTAAATGCTTTCTGGTTTTGCAAGCTCTTCTGAGATCTGTCTTTATACTGTGGAACACATCAGGGGCTCTTCTAGGTTATCTGGCTTAAAGGCTCTAAGGATGGGGACCAGGACCGTGATAGATGTCTTATACAAACACTGACCCTGCAGTGACCACCATCTCTACAAGTCTATGAGACACCTACAACATGGTTAATATGATGGAGGGAATCAAATATCAAAATTTACCTCCTGTTCATTGAATGCCAATGAAAAAAGGCTATGTAGGGCTTCTAAGAATACACTGGATGGTGCCATTTTGAAGAGTCTTAATGGTGCGGGGTTACATTGCATGCCCTTTTCGACATTGCAAAACCATTGTTATTTAACTCCTTTTCCATTTTAAAATGTATTTGACCTCCCCAAACAATTTCTACACACGGGGGACTTCAAACTTCAAGTCCAGTTTCCCATACAGTTCATGTGGTTTAAAGTGGGATTACATGCTCTTTCCCCACAGATGCAAACATGCCCAACCACAATGTGTTAGTGGTGGCAGATGTATTCTTCTGTTGGGGGTCTAGGGATGGTCACATCCCTGCTGGGAAGGCTCAGTTCTCTCGGGCTTATGAACTCGCCACCCAGCACCCACACAACTCCAGGCTTCTAAAGAACAGCCCTTTGTCTCCATGCCTGTGAGTGTCAAGGAAGCGAAAGATCTGGCTGCATGGCAATTAATCAAGTGGTCCGCTTCTACCTTTGATCTGGAAGAAAACAGTCAAGATACCATTGGAGAGGAGAAAATGGAGATACTGACAGAACTGAGGTGGGTGGAGACAGGGACACACTGCTAGAGAGGAGCCGAGGTGAGAGAGAGACACACACAGCAGTCAGTCTGCCACACATATTTCAAAGAGAGACTGACTGGCACTCTTCACTCTCCTCCTCTGTGAATGCCAGGACACCTTGTGGCACAGGGGCAAGTCCTGGCTATGTTCGAGCCACTGATCATCCAAACCGGTGAAGCCTTCTTAAGGATGGTGTTGACAGTCCCCAGCTACCTCCCACACCAGACTCTTTATGTCTGATTTCTTCTCCCATGGACACGAGGCTGCCTAAAGGGGTTCAGAAAGATCCCGCCTAGCATAGCATTCTCCCAGGAAGCCTGCTGGACTTGTGTAGTGCCTGTAAACGGAAGCTTTCTTTGTGTGAACTGGAAAACAGGAGTTCAGGACGGACTGAAATGGAGGCAGGGTCTGGGATCAAATACAGTAACGAACAGCAAAATGCTTTAAATTCAGCTCCGGTGACAGGAGAGAGGGGTGGAGAGATGCTGTTATTTCATTTAATTAAACAGAAATAGAGTATTTTTGTTTCTACTTTTTCTGTTTTACTTCTTTTTTTTTTTTTTTGAGGTTAATATAATTACATCATTTCTCCCTTTCTTCCCCCACCAAGCCCACCCATATACCCCTTCCTGCTTGCTTCTAAATCCTTGGGCTCTTTGGCCTCTTTTTTATTAATTGTTGTCATGAACTATATGCATAAGAAAAAAAGAGACAGAGAGTATGTATGTATGTATGTATGTATGTATGTATGCATATGGTGTACATGAATAGCATATGCTATAAGCATGTAGACACTGATATCTGAGCCAAGGAAAAGTGGACATCCTTTATACAGAACCCAAGCAGGTCACTCTCCTTATGGAAAACATATTAAACTGAAAAGGGAGTCCAGGCCTTTATTTCCAGTACTTGAGAGGCAGAGCCAAGTGGATCTCTGTGAGTTCGAGACCAGCCTGGTCTACATAGTGAGTTCCAGGCCAACCAGGGCTGCACAGTGACACCCTGTTTCACAAAACCAAAAACATGTATCCCAAAACCACATAAATCCCAGCTGCTCAGTCTGTATAAAGTTACTCGTGTGTATATTTTCAGAGCTGACCATTGGGTATGGATAACCCAAGTGGGCTTTTCCCTGGCAAAGATGAGGGAACTGAAATATTCTCAAATCAGTGTTTTTCTGGCCTTTGTCTTGTCTTCCTTTCAAAAGAGATAAGAGCTATAATATGTTCCTGTCTTGCATTGTAAAAATATGTCAGGGACACACTGAGCTGATGGATATTCAAAACAATGAATATTCTACTCAATAATCAAGCGTGTCTTCATTTCTTGGCCCTTTTGATGACAGCATTTTCTACACAATCCATTTTCTTCCAGTTCTTTGATATTTAAAAAAAAATAATTGGAGATTCCTCTAATTGATTCATAAAGTTTATTTACCCAAAGGAACCACGGAACGTCAAGTTAGGCGATAATTTGGTTTTGTTGTGTTTTTTTTTTTTTCCCTTTGAATGAGGTTAAGAGTTGCATTTACAGGGAAATGATCTAAAGACTCAACAAATTGATCTGTAGTTTTTGTAGCCAACAAATAACTGATTTCCCGGTACTATATAAACACATATTTCAGCGTGCTTACTCCTCACGGTTCTTATTTTGGCTGGAGTAGAGATCAGGGCACTTCATTATAGTTTTGGATTTGGTTTGTTTTCGTGAGAATCTCACTGACCAGCCTTGGCTGGCCTGGAATTCACTCTGTAGACCAGGCTGGTCTCGAACTCATAGACCCACCTGCCTCTGCCTCTCAAGTACTGGAATTAAAGGTGTATGCCCCATGCCCAGCTTGTTACGATGTTTTCAATGAAGAAACTGACCCTCTTGGGTATTGCACAAAGCATGTCCAGTTTTCCTCGTCGCAGACGGCAGAGTCTACCTGTTGCCGTCATAGGCAATTCGGTTCAGTCTCAGTCTATCCAACTCAAAGCCTCCAGGAAGCTCTTTGAAAAACCACAGGTCCTGATTCCATGCTTGATTTTGCACTAAGATCTTTCAATGGTTTAAACCAGAAAGCCCTTAAAGAGCAAGTGTTCCCAGCTCCCGGCGCAGCTCCACGCCTGAGGAAACTGCAGAGGGCATGCCATGCTCATTAACACTGCTCCAGTGTGGACATCTTCCTGGAAGGGATCGCCTTGCTTCACTCAGGACGATGGAGATGAAGGCAGTGCCACCTCAGCCATTCCACCTTCTCAGAGAATGAATGCTTGCTTGCAAATAGAGACGACACCAAGGAACCCTAACATAGTCCATGTTCTAAAAACCTTTGGAAAGTCCCCAGGGCATCTTGAGAAAACCTTGGCCTCCTGCCAGACCTGATTATGCCTATGTGGGTTCGAGCATGGGAGAAAATCCAGAGTCTTTCTAGTTACCCTAAATAACCTGAGGTGGGGAGAGAAGGGCTTCCAGTTCAGGGGATTCAGGATTTATCCGTTCTCCCTTAGTAATTTACAAGTGAAGTGCACACTTAGCTTCACTGATGACTTGTATAAACTGAGAAAAGTGTCATCACTCTCTGAATAGCTGCCTGTCAGTGCCTTACACTTACTAATCTAAAGTGCCAAGGAACAAAGGAACTTGAAAAAAAAATCACGAGGACCCACTGTGTCCATTTGACCAGGATGTCACACACAGCACCTAGAAAGAATACTTCCTGTCAGAGGCCCACCCACGGCCTTCACAGCAGACTTGAGTGTGTGCTTGGGGCGGGCGGGGGTGGGGGGATGCTATTGCCCCGGGAAGCTGGGAACACTCTGCCCTCCACACCCATGAGGCCTTCCTCGAAGCATCCTGGCTTGCTGGCTCCAGGCTTTCAAAACTGGGATGGGGGTAGGGACTAATAAGGAGACGTAACTCTGTAACATGACTGCTCCTTCTGGATACCTCATGTGTTTTGTGCCTCGGGGTTATTGTAGTGTGAAAAGGGAAGGCAGAGCAGTTCTACCAAGATGAGAGACGATGAAGGGAGCCATTCAAGAAGCGGAAATGGGGAGGCATGAAAATCTTTAATTCTGATGAATATGATTTGCTCTAGAAACGTAACACTACTCCACGCACTTGTGCCCTAACAGGCGCTAAGCGCTTGTCTCCTGTGCGGTAACATTCTGCACTTCCTCCCTCCCCACGTTTCCATCCGAGGAAAGGCAAGCTTCCTTCCCAAGTTGAACAAGTAGGCGGCAATCAAAAATGGCAACTTTTGACCCCCCCCAACAGCTGATCGAGCCTAAACTTGTTGCCATTCTGGCACTGTCTGAGGGGATCTGCAGGCCTCTGGCCTGGCTGGAGAGGGCCTCATCCTCGAACCCACTCATGACATCATCAGGGAAAGGCCCACGGGGACACCTTCTAACCCAATAGACATCTCCAAAGAAGAGGAAGTCACTTCCATGTTAATTTTGTAGTTCCTCAGTCAGACTTCTGGGTACCCATGTTCCTTTTCGCTCTCTTCCTCCCAGAGGCAGAGATAGAGATGATAGAGCCTATGTCTCAGGAAGTTAAGCCAATCAACAGTGACCTCCACAGGTCACAGGTCAAAAGGTCAGAGACACTATAGGCTAAGACTTCCTTCAGTAAGGTTTTTAGGCTGCTCGACCTGGGCAGGCTGTAGTGATTTTCAATAAGATGTTGTCTTCGATGGTTATTTCTTTTGGCAATTTGACACAGGCTAAGGTCTTCTGGAAGGGGAGGGGGTTCTCATTGGAGGAACTCCATGAGACTAGCCGTGTGAGCAGGCTTGTGGTGCAACTTTTTGATTAGTGATAAATGATGAAGGGCCCAGGCCAATGTGGGTGGTGCCACCTGTAGGCAGGTGGTCCTAGGTGCTCTCGGAAAATAGGCTATGCAAGCCGGGAGAAGGGAGCTAGAGGGCAGTTCACCCATGGCCTTCGCTTTGGTTTCTGCCTTCAGGTTCTCTTAATGATGGATGGTAAACTGTAATAGGAAACCACCGTCTTCTCTCTACATTGCTTGTTGGTCATGGCGTTTATCACAGTAATAGAAAGCAAACCGAGATGCTATCCTCAGCCAGGTCTTTCAGGAGATTCTGGTAAATGGAGTACAGAGAGATAAGAATGAAGTAGGCCAAAGACTGTTGAGTGTGCTGGGTGGAGTCAGTCTCAGATTCGTTGTCCAACGTTTTTATCAGTGATTCGGTCATCTAAAATTCAAAGCCTGGGTCGTCTGGATTCCAGGACCCAGCCTAGAACCTGTGAGTGAGACCCAGGAGTATTCTTTTTTTTTTTTTTTTTTTTTTTTTTTATGAAATTGCCCACAACACACTTAAGATCTGGAAAGACCAGAAGGAGTAGGTTCCCTTGAAATCAAAACGAAACAAAAGCAGAACTCAGGCAAAGAAAGATCAACTCCATGGTTCACTGCTCACAGTAAAATCAGAATTACTTCTCAAAAAAAGTAATATGGTTATTTTTTTTCCCCTCAAGAGTGGTAAGACTAAACTGAGGAGGGGTTCGGAGAACCAAAACAGTCTCCAAGACATGTCTACTGGGAAAAAAGAAGATCCAACCCCCCTGGAGAGAAGAGAAGCAGAGTTCAGGGCAGTGGGCTATCATGTATGCAAGTCTGCAGGAACAGCAAGGATTCGTCACAGTCACCAGACTACAGAGAGGCCTACAGGGTGAGGTTTCAACCAGAGAGTCTTACTGACATGTTTACCCCTCAAGAGTGACACAAGTCGAGGGTTGAGAATTCAGGAAAGAAGCTGGGAGAGGGCTCAGAGGGAATGAGGAACTGACTTAGATGCCAAGAACCCATGTAAAAAAAAGCCAGGTGTCAGGTGCTGGATGCAAGCCAACAAGAGCGTGTACTTCCCTAGAAGAGGAGCCAAGCTCAGCTCACCTACATTGCACAACTCAAAAGTGCCTGTAACTCCAGCTACGGGGGAATCCAACTCCTCTGGTTTCTATAGACACTTGCGGTCACGCACGCATGGGCGCGCGTGCACGTGTGCACACACATCATTAAAAATAAACTAAACCTTGAACAAAAAACCAGACAGGTATGGGGAAGGGCCTCATCCTTGTAATCCCACTGATAAGGAAGCAGAGGCAGGAGGATACCAGGGGTTCATTGGCCAGCCAGCCTTCACTGATCAGCAAGCTTCAGGCCAGTGAGAGATCCTGTCTCAAAACAAGGTGGTGGGGGCCAGAGAGATGGTTCATCAATTAAGTGTACTTACTTCAAGAGGGCCCAGGTTCAAGTCCCAGCACCCACTTGGTGGCTCACAACCATTTATAACTCCAGTCCCAAGAGATTTTATGCCTTCGTCTCATCTTCAAAGGCATTGCATACACATGGTGCACACACATATACATGCAGGTAAAACACCATAGATAGAAAATATCAACAAAAAGAAAAAACTGGACAGTGGCTGAGGCATGGTACCCAAGATTTATCTCTGCCATGTATATTCTTTCTCTCTCTCTCTCTCTCTCTCTCTCTCTCTCTCTCTCTCTCTCTTTCTCTCTCTCTCTCTCTCTCATACCCACACATAGAAACATGAACATCCATATTGAGGGAGGGCACCAGATCATGAGGAAGGTAGATGAACCCTTTAAATGACTTGAAACAGTGACACCAGGCCTCTCGGAAAGGGCACACTTCCGATCATAAATCATAAAACATATTTATTTTCTTCTCCCATCTCAAAGCCCCCGAAGAGCTGTTTATCTAAAATTGCCATGATGCTTTGAGTACCCGAGACGCAGTATAACGCTCTGACACTTGATGACTGAAGGTGAATTTGTTTCCAAAAGACCTTCAGGCTGCAGACCCCACAGAGATGTAAGGCAGTGGGCATTGGTCCATTTTCTCGAATGTTTTCACTGAGATTTCTTTTAATGATGAAGATCATTGGTGAATGTTTTTTCTTCTTAATCTCTGAAGCACATATGACATCATCGATTGTGAAACTTCTGGTTTCACCCAATAGCAACTGATCCGGGCAAGTGCCCTAAAATGACAATTTCATAAACCCAGCTGTTGATCTAAAGCTCATTGTTTGATATTTAAGCTGAAAAAAAAAAAAAAAACAAATGTGGGCTGTTCACTGTCTATATATTTAGCCACCACCTTGAACTCCCACCCAAGCCCTCCCCCCAGCACAAATGAGTGTTCACCATAAATGTAAATATTGTTTAATGTAAGGGCTGCTGGCCACATAGATTGAGGGATGCTGGAAAGGGTTATAAGATCACAGATTTAATCACAAGCATGCCCAGCACTTGAGTCTTCCAAAAACCAAAACAACTTTCGATGGCCCTCTTCCCTCAAAACGTACAGAATGGCTTTATTGATAAGTCATGGGACCTGTCAGTTATCATCATACCAACTCGGATCCTCTGGAGACATCGCCCAAACTGATATCTTTCACCGTGCAATTCTGAAGTCACTTAAGTATCATCATGAAAATCACCCGTAAAAGAAAAAAAAGAAAAGAAAAGAAAAAGCCATCCATAACCCGACATAAATATTGCTAATGCAGAGAAGGAGGCAGAATAAATTAGCCTATGAAGGAAGCTAATTTCAGACCCCTATCAAAGTGTCACCCAGTAACACTGCTAAAAAAAATAAAATAAAATAAGAAGTACCTTACCCAGAAACAGTTGAATTCAGCAGATGGATTTTGACAGGACCTGCATAATTAAAGTTTCCATCGCAGACCTCCTGTTCTGAAACCCGATTTGTCAGCCAATGCTAGAGATTTTTTTTTTTTTTTTTGGCTCAGGAACAGAAATTCCAAATAGCCCGGAGAAGCTCCCTGTCTGCCTGGACACCTCAAGACAGTGGCTTTCAAAGAACAGATCTTTCTCTCTCTTAGAGATGATGGGTCTCGACATTTTGTCATTGTCGTGTTAATTGGCTGATTCAGACTCTAGTCACCTTTGGGGAGACTGCTGTAAAACTTTTTCTGAAGAGCAGAGACGTGCTAATAAAAGTTGACCTTGGCAGGTTGAGGCACCAGTAACTTAAAAACCCAAGATCAAAATGTTTTCCAACCTCATTGGGGATAAGACCACACACTTTATTGCTTGATGGGATAATAAGTGGCGAGGGGCCTGCTGGATATATTTCCATCTGCAGATAAGCTAAAACTTTGTATCAATTAGTAGTTTTCTTCATCTTCAGAGAAACATGGCGCTAAAGTGATTTGTGGACAGTCCCTTGGCACCTAGCTCCAGAAAAACTGACTTTTATGCAGTCAATCCCTCTGAAGGGAGTTGAGGGCAAATACAGAGTGCAGTGCCCTTACTGCCGGGTAAAAGATGCAACTCCCCAACTAATCTCCCCGCCCACCAAAAAAAAAAAAGAAAGAAAAAAGAAAAAGGAAACAACATTCTTGCAGTGGGATTTTGATCTCTAGGCCTGAAGGTAAGGTGACAAGCTGCCAAATCTGACTCATCACTGGGTCTGGATATGACCCTGGCAGAGCCTGGAGAGGGAGAGACTGGTTTCTATAGTTCCCAACCGTAAGATCCTGTCTCACCAACTATGAGACAAGAAGATATTTTTGGCAGACAGACCAGCTTGGTTCAAATCTACTAACTATCTAGCCTCTGTTCTTCATTTTATCTAAAAAGAAAACAAAAGCCAGATTGCAGAGAATTAACTAGAAAGCTCCCGTCCATCTATAGAGAGTGGCGTTTTAAACGGCCTGAACACAAGAATGTTGGCTGCATTGCAGTCTCCTGTTGGTCTGAAGCCCTCTGAGCATTTGTTTGGAGGACTCACTAACATGTTCTCTTGCCTCGCTGCTTGCACGGATCTAGTACAGGCAAGCTTACCATATGCCTCTTTGGTTAGAAATCAGACTGCGTTAGGCCACTAGCGTTGTGAAATAATGTCTTGACTTGGAAGGAAAAGGTATCTGTGTGTGCCTGATCTGGGAAGAATTAGATAATGGGGCTCCTTTCCTAGAACTAAGAAATTAGTCAAATCAAGATTGAATTAAGTGGCCTTGGAGGCTTACCTTGGGAGCCATGTTAGGACTCTGTAAAGTTCAACCGAGGTGCCTTGTATCGCTCCAAGATGGCTGACACTTCTTAGCTCCGAGGTTACTTTGTAGCACTTTGGCGGTTGATAGAACAGAGGAGAGCAGCAACAGAGGAGGCAGGAGGGAATCGGAATACCCACCCCACAAATGCGTCCCTTTGGCATATTAGTTACTTTGAGTGGAAGGCAGTTAAGAGACAATAGGCAGGAAAATGGTGATCTTACTTCCTCTTTTCTACCTTTAAGGTTGCAAATCCCCCATCAGAACAATGGCTTCCCAGAACCAGGAAGGAGAGGCTATTCTGAATATCAGCGCTGAGGGAGCAACAGGGAGAGGAATCAGTACAAACAAACCCTACTGAAAGAACTTTTCTCTTTCATTAGTTCCCTGGTTGCCTTTAGCAACCAGCCTTCCCTACAGACTTTAGCGCGTGTGTTCTGTGCTGTCACATTTATACAGCCAGTAATCTTTGTTAAAATGATGTCTGTCTGTCTGTCTGTCTGTCTGTCTGTCTGCATGAGTGCAGGTGTCAGAAGCGAGCATTAGATGTCCTGGAGTTGGCAGTTCCACATGGGAACTGAACTCTTGTCTTCTGCAAAAACAGTATGCCGTCCTAACTACTGAGCCATCTCTCCAGCCCCTCTCAGACTTTTTCCGGTCACTTTTCCCTATGTATTAAAACCTTCACATCCATTTATGATTGTTCACATCAAACAATATTTATAGTCTTTGCACTGGTCATCTAACTTTCCTCAGTTTGAGTCTCAGGTCCAGACGCAGACACTAAGAGCCTTGGAATTTGGGAAAAATACAGAAACCCGTTGAGGCAGAACTCCTAATGGTGAGAAGAACATACCCCATGCTAGATTGAGAACAGAATAATCGATATGGAAACAAAAAATCTAGAACCCTTCCTTAGCTCTGGTTTGCTATGTATCTAGAAGAAACCAGTAGTTCTTAAGAGTTAGTTCAGTTTTTAAAGAGCATGCCACTACACACATGCACATGCGTGTGCCTACCACATGTGTGTGTGGCTGTCAAACACATGTGAAGTCAGGTGGGACAACTGTAAGTACAGCCCTAAGCCTATTCCTTTAGGTGAGCAAGAACACAAAGTTTAGTGTCACACTGTGACTAGGAGGAATTACAGGAAGTACGAGGAAAGACTATAGTCCTGGCATCTGGTCTACCAATCTAGGAGTCTTGCCATTGCATTGGTTAAAGTGTCAAGATGTCCAACCATAGTAATAGGTGCTGTAATAGTCATGTTCATGCCTTTTTTGCTTACCAACCAGGCATTTCGGCATCCTAGACATGGCTTCTGCCTCCAACTCCACGCTCTTCTAAATTTTGCTAACTGAAAAGCAAGGTCTCCTCAGGCCACTTAAGACAAACCATAGCAATTTACCATGGAGTAGCCAAGGAGAGTCCAACAGAGTCCTGGTGGCAGTGTGGTGCACTCATGAGAGACAGTGGGGACTGCTGGAAGCTAAAGAAGATGGGGAGAAAAACAAAACAACAACAACAAAACCCCTGAGAATCTTCCCATCCGATTGGCTCAAAAGATGCTGGCTACATTATGACAGCCATGGATTTTGTCTTTCTTTATGTAACATGTATGATTTCACTGAAGAGGACACTCCTTGAAGGCAGTAGGAGAGCAGAGTGCCTGGCATGCAGAAGTCTCCTAAAATATGTGCTCGTTGGAGGAACACACAGACAGGACAGCAGTTATTTGTGCCATGCGTGAGCATCTCTCGGCCAGTGGTCAAGGCGTCTGTTTGTAGAAGGAAGGACAGCCTGACTGGCTGAACCCTTTTGGCTTCCCCCACTAGTTCTAGCCCAGGGTGAGGGGGTTAGCAAGAACAAACCAGAACAATAGACTGAGAAGGAAGGTGTTTCTCTGGCTGGCCCAGCCTCTGACTCACACACCTGACCAAAGACAAATCGTTTAACCTGCCCTGGCCTTGTTTGTACTGTATGCAAAACAGTCACAGAACAATACAAGCTTCCACCCTCCCTCGGAGCAATATTCTGAGAACTGGGGAGATGCTATCTTGCAAGTGATTAGAGCTAAGAACTGGGCTCCCAACACAGAAGTGGTGTTGTTCACAGGCTCAGTGACAGCTGCTGTTTTCCAGCATGAAAGGTGATATTGTGTGGCCCTGTTAGCAAGGAGAGGGAGCGGTTGTTACGTGTTGACATCGTGATACAACACGCAGCGGCGCAGGCTCCTCGAAAGATGAATGGTCCTGATTCCATTCATTCGACTCCTTCTTCCTTAAATCTTTCTTATTCCTAATGGACAGGTGATTCCTGTTGTACCGTCTCATCCCACCCTCTCTCTTTCCAACTTTTCTCCAGCTGCCAGCACATCTGGAGAAAAAGAAAACTGGTCCAAGACAAGTTTTGGGTTTTTCTTTTTTTTTTTTTTCCAAATTGAATCGCAGAAGCCTGGAGTTGGCTGTTTATTTAAGGAGTCAACCAGTTCACTTAACTGCTTCTGAGGGTTGAATGTATAGTTATGGGAGCAGCAAGAAGGAACAAAAATGTCAGTTCCCTGAGGAAGATGTACTCGGGTGAGACAGGTAAATAAATAAATAAATAAGTAAGTAAGTAAGTAAATAAATAAATAAATAAATAAATAAAAACTTATGCTTTTGCAGAGCTTATACGCAGGCCGAGAAACAACAGCTACTCGCTATGGACCGAGCCAGCTACTCGCTAGCTATGGACCGAGCCAGTGGCGCCACCCGCTTACCAGGGAGAACAGGGGAGAGAATGCGGTAATTCTGGCTGAGGATTTAAGAAGAGATTTTCACAACGGGGGAACACCTAAGCTCGGGGAGGGCAAGTTTCACAGGGCTGAGAACAGAGCAGAACATTCGTGACAGAAGCACTCAGCACTGGCTGCTTAAAGGAGGGATGGTTTACTTTGGCTAGCAGTTCTAAGGTATAGTCCATCAGGATGAGTAACACATGGCAGGAGCTTGAGGCAGGGGGTCACATTGTATCCACTGTCAGGAAGCAAAGGGACTTGAACACTGGTGCTCAGCTTGCTCTTTCTCTTCATGCAGTTCTCGATCCTGACCTATGGGATGGTGCTCCCTGTGTTTAGGTTGGGTCCTCCTACCTCAATTAACCTAATCTAGAAAATCCCTCTGGGACACTCCCAGTGAGCTTTGTCTGTCTCTCCATTGACTCTAAATCCCATCCATCAACACATCTGTCTGGAGAATTCTGAACAGAGGGAGCTTGTGGTGATCAGAACACAGGAGTCCGAGGCACTGTGGAGGCATCCGAGGGACAGCTTGCAAAGGGTTATTGAAGGAGGCTGGGGCTTCCTAGGGTGATAGATACAACCTTGGGTTGCCAGGAAACACAATCTATCCCTTGGGATCTGGGAGATGAGTAAATAAATATGACCAGCCTCCTCATCTCAAGGAACGCATGGTGAAAGCCTGGATCAGCTTCTCTCAATGGCTATAATAGGATGAGGGAGAGGAGGCGGAGTCAAATCAACCAGATCTTCTGTGAGATGCTGAGAATCTTCATTCATTAAGTGGGAAATGACCCCCGCCCCCAGAGGACTGTAGATGAACTAGCCCTCTTAGGCTACAAGCTCAGTCCTTCTGGAATTCTCCAGCAACAGGTGTAGAGTGAAAAATTATAAAGACATTTATAAAATATATACAGGCTTTTTCTTTACCCCTAGACCTGAGCAAAAGAATGCAGGTTCCAGAAAGCGGAACTGAATGTAAGATTTCAGACCTTCACTGCCCCGGGATACATTCCGGGAAGAGTAACATTCCTCAAGCCTCAAGGAAGAAAACCCACCTGTGGGTGGGGAAGGCCCAAAGCAGGAAGGCACATTCCTGACCACAGAGAAAGATGCAAGTCATCTGGGTGGTTCCAAGAACTAGCTAACTTTCCACTGTTCTTGGTTACCCCTCCCCTCCCCCTTGAGGTCTTCCCAGTGTTACAGCCTGCTGATGTTCAAAATTTGTAAAGCAACCAATCATGTGATCTATGGCTTACCTTTGGACCGGATTGCAAGAGGATTTTTTTTTAATGCATATATGTATTTGAATATATGTATACATTCATTCCTAAATATAACCCCTTTCATCCGTATACTGTTACTTTAATGTATGTTTTTCAGGGCTGGCTGACCATTTGTCACTGGACAAACAGTTGGAGTGCTCTTCCCTGGGGAGGACCACTCTGAATTGAGAGTTTTAACCACAAAATCATAACTTCCTCCAGAGTGAAAACTACTTTTTTTTTCCAGACTGAGTTGTCATAAAGAAACTGTAGAGATGCTGGGTACCAAGACAGGAGTGAAGAGAGATATAGGGGAAAGATGGATCAAATGAAGATAGGGGAGAAGAGAGGGAGGGGAGGGGAGGGGAGGGGAGGGGAGGGGAGGGGAGGGGAGGAGAGAGGAGAGGAGAAGGAGAGGAGAGGAGAGGAGAGGAGAGGAGAGGAGAGAGAGGAGAGGAGGGTGGGAATCACAAAGAACACACATCAATCATGGCACCTTATCCTGGGCCTTCCCTAGTTCCGAGGCTTAGAAAGAAGATCCCCTGTTGAAGCTATGCCTGGTCTGTCTCTCAGCCCCATGCTCCCAGAAATAAGATTCAGCCTCAAATTATATTTACAAATTTCTTGGCCATATAGCTAGGCTCTTCTCTGACTAGAATCATAACTTAGAATAATACACTTATTTTAACCTACGTCCTACCACGTGGCTGGATACCTATGTTCAGGTACCATGTGCCTGTCTCCTCACATCTTCCTGGGTCGATCTTCCCAAGCCTGGCTGTACCCCAGAATCCTCTCTCCTCCCAGATGTTCCACCTTGTATTTTCTTCCTAAACCTTAGGCTATAGGCTTTTTATGGACAGGTGATGCATTCATACAGTACATAAGATATTCTCTCTACAATTGACACCCCCATTCCCACAGACATACAGCTGTGAGTGGTAACTTTGTGGATACGTTGAGAACTGAGGCCTCTGAAAACATCATTACAATCTGTCTAACCTAGAACTGCCAAAGATGCCAGTTTTTACGCCGTGTATAAGACATCTTAGAAATAGACAGTACTATGCAACCCATTGGTTTCCTAAGGTTTCCGGGTTCATTGACTCATTCTGTCTCCAACTGAGTTTATTATGCTTCTACTGAAAATAAAGATGATAAAATCCCTTGATTCCTGGAGTTTGTAGTTCAGTAGAGGAGAGAGACAGTTGCAAACAACATTTTAAAGACTTAACATCTGACTCTGCTTTGACAGTATAGTGTTAGCTCCGAGGCAGGAGGAACCGAAAGTTAAGGCCAGCTTTGGCTATACAGCTAGTTCAAGGCCACCCTGGATTATATGCGAGTCTAAACAAAACAGCACGATGATGCAGAAGTATATAAATGAGTGTCAGCATCCGCTTTTCTTCCAATAACTATTCATCATGGAGCCCAGGACTCAACCCCGGGCCATAGAGAACCTCTCAGCCATAGAAACACCATTCCATGTGGTCTCTAGAGAAGGAGTTGCCTGGTACTCTAATGTCATTTGAGGCCATCAGTCCATAGGGAGGTCCTAATCTATAGAGGGGCCATAACCAACTGTGCTCCCAACTTGCTGATGTCAGAGAGGACTCTTAATCTCCCTTTTCACATGCATAAGCAGGCAGACACTGCATGTCCATGAGTTTGTTCCTAGGCAGCCTGGCCTTAGAAGGTGCCTGGTTTGTATTTTAAAGGCTCCGGTCTAAAGGTCAGACAACACAAAGGGAAACTGGCCAGCGGCTGCTGCAGGTAATGGAGCATGCGAAAGGCTCTTGGTACCACAGAGACAAATCCCATCTCTGTGTGTCCGTGGCACGGTGTGGAAAGAGCCGTCTCTTACTTTTACTTCTCTGTTTATTTTAGAAAGCCGCCAGCCACGGAGATAAGGACCCTTCTTCTAGAAATAATATTGCCGTTGGCAGTAGTCTATCGGCAAAAGTGGGGCTTTTTGCTCCAGAAAAGAGAGTCAGGGAGACTTGAGGTGTCAATTCTCAGAACAACCTCAACAACTACAGGAAAGATCAGAACAGACATGAGAGGAGAGGTGAGGCTTGAAAGCCCTGGAAATCCCCAGCTGCTGATTCCAATTTGGAGACTTGGCCAATCCAAAAGTTGGAACAGTATTTTTGTAATTCATTGTGACATCTTGCTACAGCTATAGGGGATGCCCTTTTTCCATCTGTCAGTCCACCCAATTTACAAACCTATAGGTAACGTGGGAATAAGAGTGATAACTAACTGTAGCTAGAATTGGATTCATTTATCATTATTCTCCAAGAACTGAATACATTGATTCATAAATACTTTTTTCCTTTAGGGTTGTGGAGCTGGCTCAGTAGATCAAGTGTTCAAAACCTATGCCTGAGAACCCCATCACCCACATAAAGCCTGGCATCTCCCTGGCCACCTGTAACCCCAGCACTTGGGGAGGTGGAGACCAGTGGATTCCAAAGGTTCAGTGACCAGCCAGTCTCACTGAAATGGTGACACCCCCCACCCAAGGCTCAGTGACACCCTGTCTCAAAATAATAATCTAGGAAACTATAGATCATACTGCGATACCAGTATCTGGACTCTGTGGGCACATAGGAGGACACACACACACCTATGTGCACACTCATGCATATAACACACATATAAACAAATGAATACACATTTATTCCTTTGATGTCATAACAACCCTATCATTTCAATTTAACAAAGGCAAAAATTATAACTGGTTCGGGAAGGCTTCCTGGGAAGTTAGGAGGCTGCGAGTCTTCAGGTTCCTCAGAACAAAACAAAACCATTAAACTAAATGTAGCTGTATCTGCAGGACCTAGCTCAGCCACTTCTGGGTGTCACCAAAGGGACTCGAAGTAAACAGATCTCAGTGATTCTTAAGCAGTGGTTGCTGTTGCACTGTTCACAGAGGCTAACTTATGGACATAACCTAGATGTCCAACATTTGGAGAATGGAAGGAAATGTGGTCTACGGGGTCTGAGGAAAAGGCTTGGGTGCTGAAGTGCAACTTTGCAATCATGAGGCCTGCGTCTGAGAGTTGGCACCCGTGGAATATATCCAGTGCTGGATCCACCCCACCTGGCAGAGAGGCATGGATTGCGAGGCTCTGTGGCTGTCAGACTATTAGAACAATGGGCTCAAGGAACGCCTCTCAGAAACTCTTCAATCAGGATTGAGACATAACCTTGCAGAGACAATCATGGGTCGATGGTGGGTAGAACCACACCTTGACAGGGAACGCTTGGATCCATAGCCCTCTCTCTATATTTTAATCCCCCCAAATAAACTAGAGAGGTCACTGGGTCTCTGTCTCCCTTCCTTTTCTGTTTTTTATTATTAACTCGACTCTTTTGATTTATTGAGGATGGGTGGCCAAAGCTTGAGGAACAGTGTGTGACTCTGAATTCAGTCAGTATGGTGGCACATACGTACGATCCCAGCACTGGGAAAGTGAAGACAGGTAGATGCCTGGGAATCTCTGGCCAGCCAGCATAGGCTAATCAATGAAACCTCAGGTCCCAGTAAGAAATCCTGTCTCCAGAAAACAAGGAGGATGGCTTCTGAGAAATGACACCCAGGGTTGAACTCTGACCTCCACACCCATGAATATGTGTGCAATCTCCACACATGAATATATTCAAATACATACATGAAAAGAAGGAAATTGTGATATATGTGATATATATGATACAGAAAAAATTACCACATATAGATGTATATATGCACACATATGTAAATGAGCATACACATGTGTACATATGTGCACATACATGTATAGACATATGTGTATATGCATATAGACATTACCATTTATATGCATATATGCACACACATATGTGTGTGCATGTACATGTGTACATATATATTACCATATATACATATATGTATATATACACACATGTGTATGTATGCACACACATATATGTTATACATATATATAAGTGTATATGTATACACACATATATACAAAATTATCATATACACATATATGCACATATGTATATATGGTATATATGTATGTGAGTATATATATATATATATACTCACATACATATATACCATATATATATATACATGTATATATGGTAAATTTTCAGCCATAAAAAAAAAAGTAATTCTCTTTCAAGGCAAAATGAATACAAATGGAAATAACCATATTAAGCAAATTAAGTCAATCTTAGACAAATACTGTATGCCTTTTCTCATTTGTAGCTCCTGGATTCATACAGACACATAAAATCATGTGTGTATACATGACAGAAAATAATAAAAGCAAAACCATGTAGGGAACAAAGGAATGAACAGGGCAGAGGAAAGGTGAGAAGCGGTGGGATGTGGGGAGGTTCTGAGCGTACAATATGGACTTGTATAAAAAATGGCCTTTTGCAACTCAGTACCATGTACACAATATATCTAGTGGGGAAAAAACAGTGTTTTGTTGACTGGACATCTTGTCAAACTGCCTTCTAAATATTTATGTTTAAACCCATAGATTAGTTCTACTCCCAAAGCTGTTCAGAGAAGCTTCTTTTTGCAGTGGGCAGCAGTCAATACAGAGACTCATAACTTGTCAAAGGACTGAGAATAACTGTCTGTGAGGCGCAGCCTTAGATGGGAAATCTATACCAACCTCCCCAAGACTCAGAGACCATCACAAAAGAAGGCACAGAAAGGATGCAAGAGATGGGCGAGCGAGGGGGGGGGGGGTCTTTTCTGGGCATGACAGGGTAGATGTGCTCAAAAACTCACATCAGCTGTAAGAACTGTCTAAAGTTTCTATTGCTGCGATGAAACACCATGACCAAAAAGTACATTGTGCAGGAAAGGGTTTGTTTGGGTCACACTTCCAAATTGCTGTTCATTTCTGAAGTTCTCAGGACAGGAACTTAAAACAGGGCATGAACTCGGAGGCGGGAGCTGATACAGACTCCATGGAGGAGTTCTGCTTACTGGCTTGTTTCACCGGTTTTGCTCAGCTTGCTTTCTTATAGAACCCAAGACCACCAACCCAGAGATGGCAACATCCACAATGGGCTGGAGCCTTCCCATTGATCACTAATCAAGAAATTAAACCTTACAGCTGGGTCTCATGGAGGCATTTCCTCACCTGAGGCTTCTTCTTCTCTAATGGACTCTAGGTTGTGTCACAAAACAAGCCAGAACAGTCCTGCACAAGATCAAGTCAGTGTGTGTGTGTGTGTGTGTGTGTGTGTGTGTAGCACAGTACAACCATGGAGGGCAGAGAACAGATCTTGGGAGCTGGTTTACTACCCCTTCCACTATGCAGGTCCCAGGGATTAAGCTGAACCTGTCAGGTTTGGTAAAATTTACCCTTATCCACTAAGCCAAGAAAATTTTAGAGGTCAAAACTTAATCCCCAACATTATGGCCTGTTCAGAAGGTACAACCATGGAGTCACTTGGAAGATGACTAGAAATGATATTTCCAAGGAAATGTTATATTGATTTTGTATTCCTTCTAATTGAGTCAATTCATTGTGTGTGTGGCAGGGGGCTGGGAGTGGGGGGAAGCTGGGTTGGGGGATACAAAAGTATGCTATGGGACCAGGGGAAAGGGTTCAAGAGTTTACGAACTTCCCATGGAGAGTTTAAAAGTGACCCACCCTGTGGGAGCCTAAGGTACCCTGACCACATGCTTACAGTGCTAGGCATTGAACTGCGTACTACTTCTTTTAATTTTATGAAGCATGTTATTATTCTCCAGTAATTCTGGAAAACTGTAGCATTGAGAAGGTCACCAACTTTTCCACGTTTATATAGCCATAGGCATCATATCAGGGTCTGACTATAATCCTCTCCAGTGGGGGGGGGGGAACAAAAACAAAACAATACAAAAAAAAAAACCCACCACTAAGCAAACTATGTATGCTCAGATCCAGAACCCTAATCTGAGTCACAGGGAAGCTGATAGCTCAGTCTTCAAACGAGCGCGAAAGATTACTGTGTGTTCTAGTGTTCTTTCTGTTACTGTAATAAAACACCGTGGCCAAAAGCAAAGTAAGGGAGAAAGGATTTGACATACGTGTTCAGGTCACAGTTTATCTCTGAGGGGAGTCAGGGAGGAGCTCAAGCAGAACTTGAAGTGGAAACCATAGAGGAATCCTGCTTGCTCGCTCACTCTCATGCTCATGCTTAGCTAGCTTTCTTATAAAGTCCATGACCATTTGCCCAGGGAATGGTGCCACCCACAGTGGGCTGGACCTTTCAAGTCAATTAACAATCAAGACAATACCCTATGGTCATCCCCATGGGTCACTTTGATTTGGGCAGTTCCTCATTTGAGACCCCCTTCTCAGATGACTCTCGGTTTGTGTCATGTTGGCAGTTAAAGCTGATTAGGACACTGCATTAGCTACTTTTCTGCTGCTGTGACAAAATGCCAGGACCAAAAACAACTTGGAGGAGAATGACTTTATTCTGCCTTATGATTCTGGAGGGAGAGTCCATCACTGCAAGGAGAGAATGGTGCCAGGGTCTGGAAGCAGGCTGATCACATTTTCATCCACAGACATGAAACAGAGAGAGAACACATAGTGGAGCCATGTTATAAGCCTGCCCCCAAGGTCATACTTCTTCCAGCAAGGCTCCACCTCCTAAAGGTGATCTAGCTGTTCCAAACAGTGCCACCTACAGGAAACCAAGTGTTCAAACACATTAGCCTATGGGTGACATTTCTGGTTCAAACCACAACCAATACCATACTAGAACACTTTTTCAGACTATTCCTTTTCCCCTCAAAGGGCAGGTGGAGTGAAGAAGGAGAATATGAAGGAGGAGGATGGTAATGGTGGCATGGCAATGATGGCGATGGGGCTTGTGGGTAAGATGAGGATCAAGGAGAGGGGGAAGAGAACAACAGGATAGAAGGAATAGAAAACAGAAATTAAAATGGGCCAAGAATGTCCTCCATGAATGGAGAAGCATCTGAGTTGGAGTTCCCAGAAAAAGATAAACATGGCCACATGTGCCCCTATGATCCTAGCCTTGGGGGGTTGGTGGAGACAGGAGGATTCTGTCATTGGGAGACCCTGCCTCAAGGGAATAGTCCAGATGTTAATGAAAGCACCTGCTTCCTCTGACTGTTCTACTCTTGGTCCCACTAGAACCAGCTACGGAAAGATGAGAGTGATACAGGAAGCAAGCGACAACTTAGCCAGCTAGAGAAGAAGTCTCTCTTTTCCAGCCTCTTCCCTGCACATTGGTCTAACTGCAGGCTCAGGGTCTGCCCTTGTCTACCAACAACCGGAAATCTACTTAACTAAGCAAAGTAAAAATGCTGTTGTCCTGAGGTAGATGTGGATGCTCTGCCCTTGCCAACAAACTTCCATCTGAGGATGAGGTTATAACTGTCTGGAAATAAATAAATAAATTCCAGGAGGACACTGTGCCCCACTTTGGTCTTTCAGACTATGAGAGACCTTAAGAAATTGTAATTTCCCTACTTGTCTCAGTCTGGGGGAAGGAAAAGTCAGGTATCAGCCAGGGGAGAACTTGTCTCCTGGAAAGAACGTTCACACAACTCTGATAGCTTGAAAGACCTCCTTGTACAAGAGGCCAGAAGTAAGACAAGGATGGGTCAATGGTGAGTTTTATCCCACACTGACCAGGACTGCTTAGTTCTGCATACCCAGTGCTTTCTGTTTACTCCAAAGCTTCATATCATGGTCATTACCATGGACTCAGGGAAGTTTTGGTTACTGGACCTCTTCCACTTTTCACTTTTTCCCAACATGGCTACGTTAAATAAATCTCCTTTCTTCTTTTCACTGTCCTTGTCTATTTAATTGGCCTATTGAGGGTAAGTGGGTGAGCTTAGCTTGTTGGGGTTTTCGACTCTCAGGCTCTGACCCTAATAACTCCACAGGAGAGGCCTAGGTAGTACCACAGCATCAGAGAAGCACTCTGGGTGAAGCCTGAGTGTTAACAAGGGTTTGGTTCCTAAATTCTTGCCACCTCTTAGAGGCAAAGAGGAATGCCATTCATAAACGGAGAGCTGTAAGTTACATCATCCACATAGGGTTTTTGTTATTGATGAATATTTATGCCTCACTTATCAGCAGTTGTTGACTATGGAGGAGTCAGATAAAGACAGGTAACCACCTGAGCGCCCGAGGCCTTGGATCACTAACCAGCCTATCAGAAGACCCCATGTCTGGCGGATCTGCAAGAGACAAAGGTGTTTTGTAGTCTCCATGCCAGAGCAAAGGATAGGAGAGGTGATGTTGCAAGCCGGAAGAGAGAGAGGAAATTGGAAAAGATCCTTGCTTTTTCCAGCAGATTCTATCTACAAAAGCAGGGAGCAGGAAACTTCTGAAGGACAGGGTTGTGGGGGAGTGGTAAGACCCAGGATATGTTTGAACATCCATTTTATAGACTTCCCACTGAGACTGTCCACACTTCCTGGAGGAAGTCCTGTGAGGGCTCTGTTGTAAAGAGGTTAAGCTGGGTGTGAATTCCCAGAACTATAGTCTGGGTGTGAGGCCCAGACTATACTTCTGGTGTAGACCCATGACAGTCTTCTGTAGGCATAGATTTTTGTAGCCTATTTTTAATATGGGTCCAACATCTCCTCTAGCCCACCACCCAGCTGAGGTAGTGGAAGAGAAAAGTTATTAGGATATGGGGGAAAGTGGGCCTATTTAGTAATAGTTCTTTGGGGGGCGAGCTTGAGTTTCTTTGGCAGCAGTTCAGTCCCATAGCAAATACCAAATATGACTCAGGAGCTGCAGACCAGACCTCTAGGCAGGCAGACACCACACACAAACTGTCAGCTGAAGTTCAATAACCATTAGGCTCACTGACCATCCCAAGGTGAGGCCTCAGAAGCGGAAAAATTGCCGCAGGAACCTCACAAGCAGGTCTTGGGCAAGCTTCTCTCAATGGCACCCTTCGGACTGAGCAAACCAAACCAATGCTTAGTGTTCATCTCCCTCTGTCTGTGGGGTTATATTTATACTCCTTCATTACGGATCCTTCCACGTGTTTGCTATGTCCAAACATCCTTTCACCTGTGTGCTCCAGCAAAACATTCTTTGACATAACTAACTTTCCAAAAAAACTAGAAGTTTCCACTTCAGTCTACAGTGGATAATAACCTCTCTCTCTCTCTCTCTCTCTCTCTCTCTCTCTCCTCTCTCTCTCTCTCTCTCTCATCTTTTGGAAGGAGGTTGAGCAGAGTGCATGTAGAAAAACTCAAAGGAAAAGTTGTTCAAAATAAACCAAGAAATATGATGGTCAGTTGTAGCCGGGAGCTAACCATTCTTCTATAGTAGGTGCATCCATTTAAACAGGTTTTTCCATTGACCCTGAAATAAAGTAGACCATGCCTCATGCCCAGGATCTCCCCACCCCGCCCTTCCCTTCCTATTTCTCACTTCTTTCTGTCTCCATCATTTTGTCTGTCTGCCTATCTGTCTGTGTGCATCTTTCTCTCTTTTGTTATTTGATTCTCCCTCTTTCTTCTTTCCCTGATTATTTTCTCAACCCCTTCCCTGAACCCTCTCTCTGCTTTCTTGGCTTTGGATACCAAATGGACTTCAGTCCAGGCCAAAGAATTAACCAGGAAAGAATAAGAGAATCAGGAACCGCAAACCTGGATCATGCAGGCAAGTACTCTGTAGGATGGATTTGACTTTATCATTTTTTTCACAATTACTCTAAATTGGTTCCTTGTTATTAAACATGATCAGAAAGTATCCCATGCATAACTCACCATGAGATCAAATGAAGAGGATTTAGAATGTCTTTGTTTGGGAACTTCAGGGGTGCAAGGACAAGAAACATGGCCTTCCACATCACCCGTGGGCCAGACAAGGGCAAATACACAAATGGCAGATTTAACCTTGAAAAGGGGAAGAACCTGAATAGACCAAGCTTAGGGAATGGTAGGAAGATGAAAAAGGGAGGGACTGAACAGCAGTTTAGGCAAACAGCCTTTTGTGTTTCCCAGGAGACCACCCTGGCACTGTCAGAGGTTCTGCTTGTCCACTCAAAACATCAGAAAGAACACCAGATAGCTGTTTTACAAGTTAACCTTTTAAAGACCGTGAGGGGATAGTTGCGTAACTTGAAAATTCACACGCCGTTATTAGAGGTAGCCCCCATCCTCCCAACTTCAGGCCCACAGTTCTTCGCTCAGCACCTCTATATGAACAGAAGTTACCAGAAAGAGAAAACCCACACCTAGGTTAACCATTGAAGGCTGACCAATCTATTGTGAGGAACTGCAATGTTTTAAGTTAAGAGACAAAATGATCAGACTGCTTTAGGGATCATTAATTTTCCAGGAGTCAACCCTGGAGAGATTCTTCATGACAATGAGTCTTCGTCTACAGAATGGTTGTGACCACAAACTGTTCTGCCTGACCAAGCCCACATCTGACCATTTCCATCCTGCGGGCTCCCATATCTGCAGCTCATTCTGTGCACAGGACCTATCTTGTCCTGTCTCACACCCTTCCAGACTCTCATTTCCTGTAGCTGGGACTGAGGTAGTAGACTCCTAAAAGACTTCTTCATTCTTACCTTTCTTTCTTTCTTTCTTTCTTTCTTTCTTTCTTTCTTTCTTCCTTCCTTCCTTCCTTCCTTCCTTCCTTCCTTCCTTCCTTCTTTTTTCCTCCCTCCCTCCCTCTTTCTCTCTTTTTCTTTTTCTCTTTCTTTCTTTCTTTCTTTCTTCCTTCCTTCCTTCCTTCCTTCCTTCCTTCTTTTTTCCTCCCTCCCTCCCTCTTTCCCTCCTTCCTTCCTTCTTTTTTCCTCCCTCCCTCTTTCCCTCCCTCCCTCTTTCTCTTTCTTTCTTTCTTTCTTTCTTTCTTTCTTTCTTTCTTTCTTTCTTTCTTGTTTTTAAAGACAGAGTTTCAATGTGTGGCCCTGGCTGTCCTAGAACTCATTCTATAGACCAGGCTGGCCTTGAACTCACAAAGATCTGCCTGCCTCTGCCTCCTGAATACGTGCACCACCGAGCCCCTGTCCTCCTTATCTTTCTGACTCTGTCTGCATGAAAAACTTTCCTACTGCTGTTCATTTTCCTTGCAGGAAATTGGCGGTCTCCATTCCTGCTTGGACACGAGTCTTTGCCTGGCATGTCAAACCTTCCACTCCCCACCTTGCTTCAGTTCAGTGTCTCCACTGCCTACAATGACTAGACCCTCAATTTTCCAAGCATGCCTTGATGCTTTGGCCTTGATGCCGTTCTGTATTCCCAGAATGCCTTTCTTCACCACCTCCAAGATGGAGCCCTCTCTGCTCTGCCCAGCTCCATCAACTCCATTCCCCATCTAAGTCCCTGTACCTTTCTATTCCGGTCTTTTCTGGGGAGCTGGTGATAGTCCATCTTCATTATCATTATTTGTCCGTCTATCATGTATCTCTGACAGTTATGGACCTCATGGACAGGCCAAACATAGACATTCCATGTTCTATTCCACACAAGCACTGCAAACTGCACAGGTTAGGAGAGGCAAAAGTTAAATACGAGTTTATTTAAAAGGTGAAGGAGTAAAATGAGGTTCTCTCGATCTCTCTCTCTCTCCTGCACACCATTCAAAATTCCATTCTGACACTCCTTTGTGTGGTGAGCAACAGCTATGAGTTCCATCTCCCATCTATTGAGGTGCAGGAGCGGGGAGTCCAGTCAAGTTCTTCCTTAGGACAAGTGTACCCATTCTCATGTGGGTCCTTGGCTTGCATAGCATTTCCCAAACCAAAGCCTGTCTTCAGGACAGGCTTGAATTCAGGACACTGTAGCTTGGAGTTTCCGGCCCTGACTGTGCTCACCTCAACCTTATGATTCCACGCCAGCTGCCTGGCAACTCTGTCCATCTCTAAGTGGAAAGGGAAGTCTGTCTATTTTTACAGGACTGAGGGGGAGGCCAGAGGAAGTGCTTCGTTTCTATTTCTTCCCTTAGCCTCTAAGTTTCTGACCAGAGTTTTCTATTTTCAAAACGTTCTGTTATGTAAACATAGGAAGCCCATCTCAAAAACAGGAGCCACCTCGGGTAACTTCCAATGTGTCTCTCCCAGCGCCCTACACAATATTGTTGAACAAGTTGATACCAAGAAAATGTATGGCTCCACTATCTTTGGGGTGGCCAACTTAGGGGCAACAGATCCATTTGGCTCTGGGTACCCAAGATGTTTTCAGTTGTCATTAGTTGACAATATTCCTAGAGAAAGATGGCCTTAGTCTCTGTCGTTGTCATCTTAGGCTGTCTCACGTAGAAGTGATCATGGCCAATAATAACTCAGATAGAAGTTCTTGTATAGAGCACATCTCACAATGACTCGAATAATTCAGACAAAAGTGAGTTATGGGAGCCAGAGAGATGGCTCAGTGGTTAAGAGCACATACTGTTTTTACAGAGGACCTGAGTTTGGTTACCAACACTCCTCTCAGGCAGCTCACAGTGATCAGTAACTCTGGCTCCGAAAGATATGATGTCTCTGGCCTCCAAGGGCACACACACACACATGAACACATGTGTGCACATGTGCACACACATGCATACATATACACACATACACAAACACACACAAGCTCTCTCTCTCTCACACACACATATACACACACTCTCTCTTACTCTCACATTCTCTTTCTCACACACACACACATACACAAACACATACACACCCTCACACACACACACACACACACACACACAATTACAAATAATCAAATAAACCCCAAAATATTTAAAGGGAATTATAAACAATGTGATCAGCGTCTTGATGTTGTACCAACCATGTGGTCTGAACTCATTGTATATCTGATTAAGACCTGCTTCCCCTTTTAAGGAGACATGGCAGGAGGTACGCAAACACACAGGTGCAAGTACCAGTGGGGACTATGTCATTTTCAAATGGTCCAACATAAACATGCCTTTCAGATTGTTACAAAGCTGGACAATATTCATAGCCCAGCACCTAACAATTGGGTTGGGCTTACACCCTGGAGGTCTGAGATCTGAGATTAGAGAGTTTATCTTGATGCAATGATGAATCAGAAGAAATCATAAGAAAACAATGATCATTTTTTTTCCTACCTTTGTCCCACATGCCCATATCCCCAGGGAGAGAATTTCTGGACCCGGTGTGATAATAAATATGGATCAATCGCCCTAGATGGCTTGGAACTATTTTAGATTCTAGTCTATCGAGAGTGGGAGCGGACGGCGCAGGACCCAATCTGTGTTCAAACATTGCATCTGTGAGCAGAGACAAGCACGTTGGCCAAATTCCAATTGGTGGATTCAATGAAGAACAACAGGAACCTTGGATTCTTCATTGTTGGGGCAAAGACAATGTGATGAGGTATTTTCTGATTTCCCCCATCCTGCTCTGATACTTTATGATTCTTTGTTTACGACACCATGAAGTTCAACCGATTGGCTCCATTTCACCTCTTTTGCTATGGGTGAACCAAGGGCCAGTGTTGCGTTGCGTCATCTCGGGTACAGTAATGAGTGAATGAGATTACACAATGCCTGCTTTTATTAATGGGAACACTCTTCCAGCAAACATGCAATACGGTTGAGCTCATTCTGGCCTTAGTGCCCAGCCCAGCTACATTGTCAGGATCCTACAGAACATGATACAGATGCTGGAAGTTGTAGCAGTTGAAGAGGGCAGGCACATCAGCGAATGACACAAGCTAACAGCCCATAGCCTTGTTGATGCTCACAGTGGTGCTCAGAGAGTGCTGAGTGAGTAAGGGTGAGTCACGGCAGAAAGACTAGTAGACTTGTTAACTGCCTGGAGCAGGCACCTTTGAACTTCACTGTTTTCCTGAGGACTGAGTCTCCGTGTGGGTGAGAAGGAAGGAGTTCAAATTTAGGAGCACTTTGGGAGTTCCCAGAAGTCAAGGGCTCTCAAATAGGGGCATTCCATCTCCTCATGACATGGGATGTCTTTTCCTGCATTAATCAGATACAACCTCTAAAGAGGTTGGTCACAGGAAATATCCCGATCCAAAGCTATACGCTTAATCCTGAGCTTTGCCTGCTAAGACACTAGCTCCCTTGTGCTGGATGTGGTGAAATGAGGCATCAGTACAGAAGTAGGTGAACACATTTCTCCTTGGGCCTTTCCTGCTCCCTACTATCCATCCCATCTCTTGGGATCACCTGGTTCCGGGAACACATGGCTGATACCACCCCTGGCAGAGAGCACCTCCTGGTAGCTCTGAAAACAGCCAACAGCCAACAGTTAGACAGACTATTCTTCTTTGAAGATGCCAAAGTCCCATCTTCTTCAAGCTGACCTCGGGAGGGGTTGAGGCTGGTACTGTCCTCCAGCATTTCTTATGCCATGGATCTTTGGATAACACATGGTACCGATGCCCATCCTGTGCTTGCTATTTTTCTCACATAGACAATTACCTTTTCTAATTCTTTTTCAGGAGCCCCGTCTCTGATCCACCTTACTGAAATTGGTACACCAATTGATTGCTAGTGGTGCCCATTCTTTGCCCTTTAGCCCCCGAGTCCTGGTGTAAAAGCCAGGATGAGGCCCATGGGACAGAAGAAAACCAACTGACCATTCAGATTTCAAGTTTGAGAGAAAGGAACTTTGATAATAAGCCACTTGCCTAATGGTGGAGACTTCTGGGCTAGCATAAATTGCCTGTTCCTTTTTGCCCTATCAGGCTTCAAGTCATCAGATTCCTAGTGTCAGAGGACAAGCTAGTTAGCTTTTATGAAGTATGACACACAGCACAGCTCTGTCCTCTGGGGGCCTGAATGATCTCCTTATGCTCGTTTCTGTCTTCTGTGGATGCTCCTTAATTCTTGTCACTTCTTTTTCACTGGTTCTCCCTCTGAGCACATTGAAGACATTGATAGCCTTCATGCTGCAAAGTACTCAGGCCCAGAAAAACTTGGGGGACTTTTTCTTTTGAGGCAGCTCAGAGCTGACATCTCTCATGGAGTCAGCCCTTCATCTGGAAGAACTCACATCATTTACAATTGGAAAGTAGTTAGCATCGAAACTTCTGCTCCAAGATCGGCACAGACCACATTATGAGATAGTTCAGGGGCTCTTAGTGGGTAGTGACTTAGTGGGTTGAGGCACTTGCCACCGAGCCTGATGATACCTGAGTTCTATAACGGAAACCCACACAGCAGGAGAGAAATGATTCCCTCAGTTTGTTCCGTAGTGAGGATTTTGGTTTCTTTAGAAACAAAGAAAATATTATAAGACTGTGCTTTCATTTTAATCCCAGCTGTGTGATATGAGGCTATTTCACACAGTCCACAGCAACTGACTGTGATTTGCCTTGTGCTCTAGCAGGGGCATGATTTTGCCAACAGCAGATAGTTTCTGCCAGTGTGTGATGTTTAGAATTCTGGGGACTTTTCAGAGGACGTATAAATGCTAGGACTCCAGTAGAAGGGGCTGATGGCTGGTTGGTGGTTGGGTGCTTTTGGTTGTTGTTTGTCAAGTAATCATGTGCAAAAAGACTAGAAGAAGTTATCTATCCTACCGGCGAAGATCAAGCTTGTTCCAAGGAACTTGACTAATCTGCAGGAATTAGTCTAACAATATAGTCGCCCCTTTTCTCCTTTCTCCCGTGTCTTCTTTTGTCTCCTACCTAGTGTTAAGGGGTTGAAAGTGTGGAAGAAGAGTGAAAGCCAGAAGAACTCACAAATAGTAGAAAGACCCGTGACATTGTTCTTTGACCTCTATACAAGCACCATAGCACATTCACAATACACATAGACACACAAAATAAATATAAAAACAAAATAAAACAAAACAAAAATAACAGCAACAAAAGAGATATTGACTTTTTTTTTTTTACCCAGGGCTCATTGGGTAAGTACTTGCCATGTGCTGCAAGCAACAAAGCTATAAGGCAGAGCCTTTGAAATTAAAATCTCACACATGGGACATCGGACTACAGGATTTGAAGTCTACCTTGTTGAGGTTGTCTTGCTTTGGTTCAGTATTTCCTCAGGGTGCCCCCATTCCTCCCTTTGAGGGAAGCAGTATATATTCTGTGCCACTGTATGTTGGAAGTATGTGATTTAAGGTTTCATTTTATAGGGGGATACAATTAAGAGATTACCTCAAGTCTCAGAAAAGAGATTTGGACTTTAGACTTCAGGAAGTTGTGAGACTGTGAAAGATTCTGAGGATTTTTAAAATTAAAGTAAGTGTGTTTTACACTATCATATGGCCATGAGCCTATAGGGGCCATGAGCCTATAGGGGCCAGGGAGCAGAATGTGGTAGTTTGAATGAGAAATGTCCTCCATAAGCTTAGGCAGTAACACTTGGTCCCCAGTTGGTGGCCCTGTTTGGAGCATTTAGGCAGAGATTCAGCCTTGCTGGAGAAATCACATCACTTGGGGTATATGCTTTGTTTGGACTGATTACCCAAGTCAAAAGTAATCTCTTTTTGATTGTTTTTTTTTTTAAGATTTATTTATTTTTATGTATTTCTTTTATTGTTGCTCTAAATTGCTATTTTTAAAATGTGGGGGTTTTGTTTGTTTGTTTGTTTGTTTGTTTTGCCAGTGTCTTTGGTTACCCTGTGCACGCCTAGCACTCACGGAGGCCAGACAAAATGGATCTCCTGGAACCATTATCTCAGGCCCCTCTCTCCAGCCTATCTTTTAAATGTAACCTATGCAGTCTCGGCCTTATGAGCAGAGTATACATAGGACTGCTTCTTCCTAACCGACACTCCTGAGTCAACTGTAGACATAAGTGCAAGTCAGGAAGGAGTGTTCTATCCCCATGGAATCTCGTGCTGCCTGATCTACCTGTCTCTCACCCACCCGCTGCCCCCACAGGCGATCAGAGCCTGCTTTGTCTGATGAATGGAAAGGCACTGGAGAATTGCTGGAGGAGTTTTCCCAGATTTCGAGAGAAATACAGATTTCCCCAGAAGCCTATCCAGGACAGTATGCTGATTCCGAGGAGGTGCCAGAAAAAGCCAGGACTTGGTTAGAGCTTTCCTGGAGCTCCTCAGCAGCAGCAGCTCGTTTGGAGTGGTAACATGGAAGAACCAGAGAGAAGGTCTCTGGTGAAACAAGATGGCAAAGCCTTATAGATGTATGCAATTTGCATTTCACCTCAGAGTGGTTTACCAAGATGCAAGGGAGAAAATCCGGAAGGTGGAAAGACAGGCTTACCCTAGTAAGCTCACCTCTAGCTGAGGAACTGTCAGAGATGCTGCTGAGGCACACAATGAGCTGGAGAGGGAGGGGGAGGGGGGAGGGGGGAGGGGGAGGGGGAGGGGGAGGGGGAGGGGAGGGGGAGGGGGGAGGGGGAGGGGGAGGGGGAGGGGGAGGGGGAGGGGGAGGGGGAGGGGGGGAGGGGGAGGGGGAGGGGGGGGAGGGGGAGGGGGAGGGGGGAGGGGAGGGGAGGGGAGAGGAGAGGGAGAGGGAGAGGGAGAGGGAGAGGGAGAGGGAGAGGGAGAGGGAGAGGGAGAGGGAGAGGGAGAGGGAGAGGGAGAGAGGGAGAGGGGAGAGGGAGAGGGAGAGGGAGAGGGAGAGGGAGGAGAGGGAGAGAGAGAAGCTCATTTGAAAGTATTGCCTAAGTTCCAATGGATGGCCCCACAGCCGTGAACATGCAGGCAGCACAGACTAAACTAAGTAAGTTTACTATAAACAAAGAAAAGGATGTGAATGGTGTTTGGAGGGAGATGTAGTAGAGAAAACCCAGAGAGAGTCAGAAGAGGAAAATGGAGGGTAGATATACGATCAAAACACATTGTACGGGTGTACAAAAGTCTCAAAGAATAAATAGAAAAAATATATAGTTTAAAAATATTCAAGGCCAGCCTGGTCTACAGAGTGAGTTCCAGGACAGCCAAGGCTATACAGAGAAACCCTGTCTCAAAAAACCAAAAATAAATAAATAAATAAATAAATAAATAAATAAATAAAGTTAAAAATAAACTTACTGGTCTAGGAAGATGCCTCAGCAGTTAAGAGAACCAACTGCTCTCTCAGAGGTCCTGAGTTCAATTCCCAGCCACCACACTGTGGCTCACAGCCCTCTATAACTCTAGTCTTTTAGGGTCAGGTGACCTCTTCTGGTGCACAGATAGGTGCACATGCAGATAAAACATCCACCTACATAAAAACAAATAAATCTTAAGAAAAAAAATAATTAAATGTACCGAACCCAACTGAAATGATAAGGATAAAGGAGAAAACATAAAGGGCTAGTTTTAGTTTAGTTTAGTGTGTGTGTGTGTGTGTGTGTGTGCATGCGCGCGCACGCACGTGTTTGTGTGTGTGTGCATGTGTGTGCACGTGTGTGTGCGCGTGTGTGTGCGTGTGTGTGCATGTGTGTGTGCACATGCACATGTGTGTGAGGAGCACACATGTCCCCAGACACGTGAACATTTGGAGGCCTCCTCTATCACTCTCTGCTCTCTGCCTTGTTCTTTTGAGGCAGAGTCTCTTGCTGTACTTGGAGTTTGCAGTTTGGGTCAATATGTGCACACACACACACACACACACACACACACCAGTAGCACTGCTGTCCACACAGCTCCTGCATGCAAAAGGTATACACACATGGCCATGCTGGAATGCACTAGGATTCAACCTCTCGGTGCTTTTAGCTGTGGTGCCATCTCTCTATCCCCAGTGAATGAATAGAACAACTGTCAAACGAGTCCCAGCTGAAAGAGAGGAGTCCTTCTCTCATTTACTTCACCTCTGTCCTCCATTAGGGCAGCCTAACCCTTGTTGAGATGGAGAAAGAACAGCAGACACACATTATGAAATATGAGGAATTCTGGGACTCACTGACCGCTCCAGTGATTATGAAAACCGTGAACTCTTTTTAAAAAGCAGATTTTTCACTGTTCTCCATTAAGATCTGATTACCTGGCCCATTAGCATCTGGCTCTTTCATCCTGATGACTGCAGAATGCTGTCGACGTGACCATTAGTGGGTAAAGAAAGCTGACATGGTTATCTTGATTAACTCATCAATAATCATTTGGAATAATTTTTCTTCATTGCTGCAGTGGATCCTCCACATGCCCTGTAATAATTGTGTACATCGAGGTGCAGGAAATTAGCATAAAGACTCTCGACCCTGGAGAGGGAGTTTTCTGCTTCGAACAAACACCACTGAAAGTTATCGCAGATGCATTTGATGGAGTTATCAAACGGCCCATAATGCTGTTCCACAAGCATCTGTTCATAGCTAAGGTTCACACTTACAAATAAGAGTAACACGACCGTGTTCCTAACCCCTCCTTCTTGTCATGTTAGTTATGATACACGGAAAACACAACAGCAACTCCCTGTACATAACTGCACACACGTATTCCACTCTTCAGACAAGAGGAAATAAAATAACACTTTCAAATCCCATTCCTCTAGCTGAGGAGTTACTAGTAATTAATGGCTGCCGGCTAGGCCCACTTTCTTCCAGGATGGAGCCCCTATGGAGATACCTATGCTCCAGAAGATGGTCCTACTCCCATGGACATTCAGGTAGCACTAAAGGACTCGGTGCCTTTGAAAATGCAGAAGACTAAAATTGAGAAGGCAAGGGATAGGAAGATGGGGCCGGAATGGGAGGAGAAGAGTGGGGTTTGATCAAAACGTAGTATATGCATTGTGGGATTCTCAGTAATAGGAAGAATGATGTCGAGATTTTCAATGTATTTCCCAATGTTTCAGATTTGGTTCTCAGATGGTGTCAGGACATCGTAGAGATGTAGAATTTTGGCTCATGAAGGATTTTCAGGGACCAGTTGATCTAACTCATGGAACTGGAAGACTTTGCACTTTAACAAAGTCTTATATTCGGTAAGCAGCTGGACCACTTATCCAGATCCGCCAAAGAAACCCCCCCCCAAATTTCTCAGTATAATACATTACAGATTCAAAGACAGCATAGGAAACATGACTGGGGGAGACAGAAACTTCCAGATTATTCTTTTCTTTAAATTTAGGCAGTAACGATTTCTTGTTTGTCACTCTCGGGAACAAATTGATCCTGGTTGGTCTATGTTCTCTCCTTGGGACTTGGACAATGAATCCAGCTGTGGTCTTATTCCATCAAGATTTATGGGTCCATATCAATACTGACTAACACAACCTAGTTGTATGTGCTTTCTGGTTGTCCTCTCAGTCAGAATTCACCTCAATTGGTTGAAGTAAATGGTCCTAAATCACCAGTTCAGATTCTGTATTGAAAGGCTAAGTTGTGTGAGCAGACCAAACCTTGAACATGGATTGGGTGTTGCAGCAATAGCTGTCCCACGTTTTAACAGCAGGAAGATACAAATTACTGACAGAAAATCTGACATCCCATGGCAATTGGCAGAGAACTTTATTTATAATGAGAAACTCACGATCCTAGTGCCTTTTCCAACAGAAATATAATGTGAGCTGCATATAGGACTTAAATTTTTCTGTTTTTCACATTTTAATTGTTTCAAAAAGAAGTAGGTGAAATTAGCCATAATATGTTTCATTTTGATCAATATGTCCAAAATATAATCTCAACACATAATCAGCACTTTTTAAAATTACAGATTCCTTTGCATGCCAAATTAAAATTTCATTAAAAATTACCATGATAATTTATACTCTTTTAATTATATCCTCAAAAATTAGCATGCATGAATCTTACATATACAAACACCTCAATTTATATGCTCAGAATTGTTTTCTCTGACTATAAATTCCATAAAATTTATAGTTAAAAATAAATTTCTGAGGACTTGGTAGACATCTGTATAAGATATCACAGATTTAAAGAGAGTATAGGAAATATGACTGTGGGAGACAGAAACTCCCAGATTATTCTTTCCCCTGAATTTAGGCAGTAACAATTTCTGGTTTGTCACTCTCGGGAACAAATCAATTCTGGTTAGTCTATGTTCTCTTCTTGGGACTTGGACAATGAATCCAGCTGGGTAAAATGTTGGGCAAGTGTGAGGACTTGAGTTCAACACCCCCCCCCCAAACTACCTAAAATTGGGTGTAGTATCACACTTCAGAGACCCAAAGGCTCCTACAGCAAGATCAGAGGTGGGACAGGAGAGTTTTCAGAAGCACAGGGAACACGCAGCTTGAGATACAGCAAATGACAGAGACACTGTGTCCCAAATAGGGTGGAAGGTGGAGACTGATCCTTCATGCTGTCCTCTGACCTCCACATGTGTGCCATGGCATGTACCAACCCACACACGTGAACCAGTGCACACATACACACCACACGCATACATGCACACAAAAAGAGAAAGTAGATTCTTATACCCAACTATTTCAAATGCACAAAGTTCACCCATACTGAGTGCCATGAGCCTTAAATATTTTCACCCACCTTCATAAGTAAGTTCTCTATAAAACAAAAGATGCTCTGGCTTTTAAGTTTTAAATTGGCATTGCCGATTTCAAAATTACTTTTGTTCAGTCCCTTCTGTGTTCACTCAAGATTATTAACACCAAATTTTAAGGTATTTAATGAAGTACAGTGTTAAATGTATCAACATTAGCATACTTTAAATTTTTTCCTTGTGTTTCCGGTGGCCAGTTTTCATGAAAACATTCTGCCTATTTATATGTACTGTAAAAAATACATAAAATAGTTATTTTTGTATTATCAAAGTTTCAGTTTCAATATAGATTGTTCTAACTGTCTAAGCCCCCAGTAAGCTGTTTCCTGGAGCATCAAATTTGACTCATTTGTATGCAGCGTGATGTCATGGAGGAAATGCAAATCACACTTCCTTGTTCGTCTCTGATAGTTGACCATGTGACACTCGTTCTGTCTGTTCTCAGAAAAGATCAGAATTAAAGGTACAGTTCAGGAAGTCTGCTCAGCCTCACCTCCAACTCAGCCAGTGAGCACAGAGCACACCCTCGGTAAAGTCACTGTCTTCGAAGTCTTTCAATACTTCTGCAAATTGCCTCTGACTCAGCATAAGCACAAAGCCATCAAAGAACGTCAACAACGCCATCATAATGTCATCGCAGAACATGCACCAGCAAACTGAGGAAAAGCATCTTCAATACGCATCATACAGAGGACACAGTGTCATTTACCTAGAAATTGCAATAAATCAAGGCCTCAATGTGGCATCATGGAACCGTCCATTTTTAATGACTTAACTTTGAAAAACACTAGAAGATGCAAAAAATGCATAGCATGGCTTTCTTTAACTCTGGTTTATCGTGTCTTTCTATTGTGATTTCTATAACTGAAACAGAAACTCCTTCTACCATCTCTTTGGGTGGATTATGTGTGTGCAGAAGAAACCAAGCAGCTTTGTCCCCAGCAGAAATGACACTTGCCCAGCTCTTCTCTGAAATAGCTTAAAATATTTACAGGTTACATATTTGCCCATGTGTAGAGGTGCTTAACTCTGAGCCCAACACCCTGGCTGCAGGGAAGCAGGATTATGAAGTGGAGACCAGCTGACGCTACATAGTGAGAGCATGTCTTTTAAATAAATAAATAAATAAATAAATAAATAAATAAATAAATAAAATATTATTGAACATTTAATTGCATCTTCAGGTGACTCTCCATAAGTTTTGTTTGTTTGTTTTGTTTTTTGCTTTTTAGTCTAAGAAATATTTTAGGGGCTATAGAGATGACCCAGCAGTTAAGAGCACTGGCTGCTCTTCCAGAGGACCCAGGTTCAAATCCTAGCACCCATACAGTTACTCACAACCGTCTGTAACTCCAGTCCCAGGGGATCCAATGCTCTCTTCTGACATCCACAGGCACCAGGCACACATGTGGGGCCCAGACATACATGCAGACAAAACATCCTTATGCATAAAATAATACAATTGCTTTTTTAAAGAATTATTTTAAGTTTTATGTGATGACTTATATCTGCAATCCAAGAACTTTGGAGTCTGAATTAAGAAGACTGCCAGAAGTCCCAGCTGAGCTTCAGCCATGGAATGAGATCCCAAGAAAAGAAAAGAAGTAAGAGAAAAAAAAAAAAAAAAAACCTTAAAAATTATTTCACACTGTTCTGGCTAGTTTTGTGTCAGCTCGACACAAGCTAGAGTCATCAGAAAGAAAGGAACCTGAGTTGAGAAAATGTCTCCTTAAGATCCAGCTGTAGGGCATTTTCTCAATTAGTGATTGATGGGAAAGGCCCAGCCCATTGTGGGTGGTGCCATCCTGGGAAGGTGCGCCTGGATTCTATAAGCAGGCTATGCAGCCATGGGGAACAAGCCAATAAGCAGCACCCCTTCATAGCCTCTGCATCAGCTCCTGCTTCCAAGTTTCAAGCCCTGCATGAGTTCCTGTTCTGACTTCCTTTGGTGACAAATACCAGTGTGGAAGTATGAGCCAGATAAATTCTTTCCTCCCCAACTTCTTGCTCCCCAATAGTGTTTCATTACAGCAATGGAAACACTAAGACACACACACACACACACACACACACACACACACACACAGAGGCAAACTATTTTTACCATTTACTGTGAAATCGTAGCACAGATCTCCCATCTCTATTTTTCCCTGTCATATTATTCTGTATTTTCATTTACTTTTTTTTTTGTCGGTAAAATTTGTCCAGAGTCATGAGAAGTCTGCTTTGTTGCAGAAGATTTTAAGAATTACAGATATTTCCTGATACTTTGTCCCTTTTTCTTGAGGCTCCAGTCAAGCAAAAGTGAAAAACTAAACTAAACTAAAATAAAATAAAGGTGAAAGCCAGATATGGTAGTACAGCCTTTAGTTCTAGCACTGGAGAAGGCTGAGCTAGGAGGATTGAATGTTTGAGACCAGCCTGAGCTACACAGACAATTCCAGGATAGCCTTAGCTACCTAAAAGACCCTGTCTGAAAACAAACAAACATATTCAGAAAAGCAAAGGAACTGTGTCCAGAGGCCCCTCCCTCCCGGTGGTGACTGCCTAGATAAGCAATTCTATCCAATCAAACCCCTGACAGCCACTGATAAAAAAGGCATTCACAAAGAACGCTTGTATATTTGACTCTCAAGTTACCACCAATTTTATTATCGGGCTGTTAATTAGTCACTATACTGGTTCTGAGGTCCTAGAACCCAGCACCCGGCTAGGAAATCCCTTGGCAGAGATGAGGGTGGTTGAGGGCTTGGGAAACTGGTCCATGGGGAGTTTGGGTTGCAGCCGGGAAAGGAAGAAGGATGGTCCAGGATCTGGAGTGGGGGCGGAAGTAAGAAGCCAACAATGCCTGTTGAGAGCCCCAAAGAACATGGCCATGAAGCTGGTGGCCAAGAAGGCAGGAAGGGCAAAGCATGCCCCAGCCTGTTGTAAGGCATCTAGAGTTCACAGGGCCACCGGTTCTCCACCCCAATTAAAGGCTTTCTACGGCCTGACCCGCTCTTGTGGTTTCTCCAGACAGAAGTGGCTTTGTTATGGGGGAGCACGGGGGGCCCGGAAGCAGCTGTGAGTGTGTGGACTTCCTGGTTGTAGCCTTTCTCCTCTGAATGCCTCGCTGGGACCCCTCTGTCCGCAGCCTTTTATCTCCCGTGTTTCATCTGGGTCTCACTGAGTATATTCTGTAATTCGCTTTGTCAACTGCTGCCCCCCCCACTCGCTCTCCCGCCTAGGAATGGTCCTTTCTTGATCTCTCTCACTCTTTCTCTCTCTCTTCAATTCCCTTTTTTGTTCTGCCCAAAAACATATTTTTAAACTAATGTTTTTAGCTTTCGGGTTTATCGGAGTTAAAAAAGGCCTACAATGCTTGGCGCTAAAAAGAACCGTTCAAGTCTTGCCTTCCACCCACCCAGACATCACCGTTTCATCTCTGAGGGATTTTTCCCCCCTCTAATTCACCCTAAAACCTTACATGATTTAAATGGTACATGATGACCTCTCGATTCATCAATTTTAGATATTACATGTGGGCCATTTTCTTAAAACTTTTAATTAACACATGACCATTGTAGATGTGTAAGACGATCTTTGAAGATGTGGACACAGCATGCAGCAATGAAATCCGTGTGACAACATGCCTGTCTCCTTAAATATTTATCTTTTCTCTGCACTTTGGGAAACATTCAAAAATCCTCTTTCTAGCTATTTTTGAAAATACGCAAAAAGAAGTCACCTTGGGGGATTGGTAGCTCTGTGCCCCACTTAGTTCACTCAATGTCCCAAGTAGCGCAACTGAACTCTCTTTCTCTCTCTCTCTCTCTCTCTCTCTCTCTCTCTCTCTCTCTCTCTCTCTCTCTAGGGTTTATTTTGAATGCTTTGGAACCGGGACCAAGAATGTCCTCTGTTTTAAGTAGTTAAGCTGTAGACTGAAATGAGAAAAGTATTCTTTGCCTTACTGTATGCTTGTGTTTGAACACTAGTGAGCACAGTGTAAAAGGCACAGTAGGTTTTAAGGCTTAGGAAATAGGGCTATACCCATACTGACATTTTATACCACTTTGAAACTACAAATACTACTTTGATTTCCACCCTTCCCCCTTCTCTGATCCCTTAGGATATTGTAGGGAACCCATGATTAGGTTTTTTTTTTTTTTTTTTTTTTTTTTTTTTTAACCAGGAAAGCACTTACATCTCTCTCTTTTTTTTTTTTAAATTTATTTATTTAATGTATGTGAATACACTGTAATTGTTGTCTTCAGACACACCAGAAGAGGGCATCAGACCCCATTAACAGATGGTTGTGAGCCACCATGTGGTTGCTGGGAATTGAACTCAGAACCTCTGGAAGAGCAGTCAGTGCTCTTAACCACTGAGCCATCTCTCCAGCCCCACTTACATCTCTTTAAGCAAGTACTATCATAACATCTGATTGAATAACCCAACTTGCTGTTCAGTTCATCCTACTGGAGACAAAGGTAAGAAACATTTCTGATACCTAGCTTGGGTTTTGGATTTTAAGAACTAAAGTTTGTAAAGAATAATTGTTCCTGACCTGCAATGTTCCTTTCCTCCTCCCAGCTTTATATATATTTTTTAATAGTTTTGAGTATATAAATCTACCCATCTCAATTCTGGAGTCATCTGCTTTCTTAAGGCCCAGCAAGAAGTTAGCTTGTTCAAATGCCCTCCACCAATCAGCTCTGAGTGACGTAATGTTGGAGTTGGTATCCTTGGGTGTTTCTGTAACTTGGCTGTGTTCTAGTCTACTGGGCCTAGTATACAAATGAATTACAGTCTTGCCTAAACGTTTTATTAGTTTGAAAACATGAATTGCTTCGTAGGTTTGTGGGCAAGAGCCATGCAGGCTTGCTTTCATCCTTGCAGTGTTAAGACACACACAGGCAAAGTCAGTACTTTCTGGGTGAAGTGTGAGGGCCACATCCCTCTCTCTTTCAGAGTTCTAGAAAGCTACAGGTTCTATAGAAGACAAAAATTAGCTCACTTCCAAAACCAAGACTGAGTCCTATACTTAACTGGTGTTGTTTGGTTTATCATCCATGACCTCATGGCTGTCACTCAGTCAGAGGCTTCATTCAAAGCTTGCTAGATCATATTTAACTCACCATTCCAAGAAATGCAGTTGTCTTTCAGTTTCAGGTTAGCCACAGCAGCAAACTATAAAGAGGTGTTATGATGACAAACTCAAGAGCTGCAGGAAATGGAATGTTCCACTCGGCCTCAAGGCAAGAGCAGATGAAGCACAAGAAGACCCAAGTTCAATTCCCAGCATCCAGGTAGGGAGAAGATTCACAGCTGCTTGCAATTCCAACTTCAGGGGATCCAATGCCCTCTTCTGACATCCAAGGACTCCTGCACTCACAAGTCATGGTAGGTATGTTTATTCTTCAAAGCCCTGACTTAGTGTGATGTCTTAGTACCTGAGGGAGTTGGCCCGGGTTATCTAGCAAATGTGTGGAATGGTTCAGTTTTTTGTTACTTGTTGCTGATGTTTTGAGACATGATCCATAGCTCAATCTTCAGATCGGGATCCTCCTGCCTCCACCTCCCAAGTGCTGAGAGTTTCAGCATGCAACACCATGCCCAGCTTGCAATTCTTCATTCTTGGTGTCCGTTAAGTGATGGAGAACAAATTCCGTTAGGTCTTAACTCGGGCAGAGTATGAAATCCCTCTGGTCCAGGAAAGCCTTTATTTCTTTTAGGGTGTGTTTCTCAGGAACTTTACTAGAAAGACTATGAAAAATAAACTTTTATTTTTTTATTTTTTTATTTTTTTTTTTTACAGCAGAGGAATTTGTTTTCCTCTGCTTCGGCACACCCTGCCACACAACGCACTGAGAAACGCTGTTCCAGAGTTTTCTTTTCTTCCGGACTTTCTTGTAAAGCATTGGAGTGCCTCAAGAGCACAACACTACACAAGAACAAATTTCCAGTTAGGGGAGATCTGGTGGCTGCATTTTATCCAAAAACAAACAAACAAACAAACAAACAAACAAACCAACCAAAACAAGAACATGGATGTAGAAAAGGAGGCAGCTCCATTCAACTAAGAGCTACAGTCTCTTGGTACTTGAGCATGAAGTGGTCGAAGTGCAAATATTCATGTGAGGAACATCAAACGGAATCATGTGCCAAAAAAAAAAAAAAAAAAAAAAATCCTGTATGCCTTTTACTCTTCTTGTCAAAAAACAAACAAACAAAAAACCAAAACACCCAGACCAAAATAAAATAAAAAAAAAAAAAAAAAACAAATAAAAAAACACACAAAAACCCTAAGTCATGGTTTTTTGTTTTTTTTTTTCTGTCCAGACCAGTGGTTCTCAACCTTCCTAATGCTGTGACCCTTTAATACAGTTCCTCATGTTGTGGTGACCCCCCAACCATAAAATTATTTTTGCAGCTACTTTATAACTGCAATTCTGCTGCAGTTGGGAATCATAATGTAAATATCTGTGTTCTCCAGTGGTGATCCCTGTGAAAGGGTCAGTCAACCCCCAAAGGGTCATGACCCACAGGTTGACAATCTCTGGTTTAGACCAAGCCCATGGAACAGGACAACATGGCTGCTCTTCTGAGCCCCTTCCCCAACCCCCATGTAATGCTTTATCACACACCTAATAATAAGTTACTGTCATGCTGCTGAATGATGCTCCTTCTTCACTGTAGTCACCAAGATCTGTCCATTGTGTTCATATTCTACCTACCTCTGAGATGGTCCATGAGACTGTACTTACGATGTTCAATGCCTGTTGTCAACTTGATGGGATTCAGAATCACCATGGAAACACACCTCTCCATGTGTCCAAGAGAATGTTTCCTAGAGATTTAGAGAATGAGCAAAGGTCCAGCCTGCATGTGGGCTGCACCATCCTTTGAGCTGAATATAAAGGTGAAAGTGAACTGAGCACCGGCATCCCTCTCTGCTTCCTTACTGCGGATGCAGCAGGATGCTGAGATGCCTGACTCAAACTTCCTGGCACAGCCTCCCCATGAAGATGGACTCTACTCTCCAACTGTGAGCCAAAATAAGGTGGTTCATGCTTTTAGTCTCAGCACTTGGAGGCAGAGGCAAGTGGATCTGTGTAAGCCAGCCTGGTTAATACAGTGGGACCCAGGACAGCCAGGGATACATAGAAAGACCCTGTCTCAACAAACAACAACAAAACAAATAAAACAATAAATAAATAGATAAATAAATAAATAAATGATAAAATAAAACATGTGTGTGGCAGGTATTTTGTCACAGGAAGAAAAAAAGCAATCAACACAGTACTCTTTCTCTTTTTTCGGTTTATTTTTTTAATTAAAATTTGATTTTTTTTAAATACAATATATTCTGATTATGGGATCTCCTTCCTCAGCTCCTCCTAGATCCTCTTCAACTCTCTACTCAGACAAATCTGTAGCCTTTCTTTCTTTCTCTAATAAGAATACAAACAAGCATTCATAATGTCTGGCTTCATATTTTATTTTTACTTGACTATTATATTATATCGGGTCTTTTTTTGGCTCTAAGCCATTTAAAATTATTATTTGAGCAAAGCGGGCTGTGAAATAATTAAATTGACGTTTCAAATAGGTTAGTTGCTACTAATACTACTAGAAACTTATTCTGATGGGCCTAATAGTAACCTGATATTTTTTAGATTTCAATATTGAGACAAAAATCCAGTTTCCTTGGATGGTTACCCCATTTCTCTAAAGATAGCTGACATACACAAAGAGTATATATATGTTCCAAACACCTCGTTCCCACTAACCCTTGAACTGCCTCATCTCGGAGATGAAATGCTATGGAGTATTCCCTGACTTATCTATCGGTCAAGAGTTTGCCAGGGAGGGATAGATTTGGCTATGGATAGCCCAATGCCTAGCAAATGATGGATTTATCAAGTAAATAAATCTGCTGGATGCCTTCTCTATGTTGGCACAGAAAACCCAGTTCTGTCAGCTTTCTCAATTTTCTCTTCTCTCTTCATACAGTCTTGTGTTTGTTGTCAAGTGGTCCAAAAAAGCAGCACATCTGCAAATTAGACAGGAAAAAGGGGAAGGAAGTTGTAGAAGATGAAGAAGATGAAAAAATGAAGATGGGGAGGAGGAAGAAGAGGAGAAGGAAGGAGGAAGAAGGAGGACAGAGAAAGAGAAGGAGGAAGAGGAGGAGGAGGAGCAGGAGCAGAAGCAGCAGAAGCAGCAGAAGCAGCAGAAGCAGCAGAAGCAGCAGAAGCAGCAGAAGCAGCAGAAGCAGCAGAAGCAGCAGAAGCAGCAGAAGCAGCAGAAGCAGCAGAAGCAGCAGAAGCAGCAGAAGCAGCAGAAGCAGCAGAAGCAGAAGCAGAAGCAGAAGAAGGCCTTCACTTCTCTTTTACTTTGTCATAATTTAGACACAATACTACCCAGAATAAAACCAGTCCAAATTAGGAGAGAAGGGTTTAATTTAGCTCACAATGTCAGGTTATTGTCCATTACTTTGGAGAAATCACTGGGATGGGATGTTTAAGTAGCTGGTCACATTATATCCACAAGAACAGAGAGAAATGGGTGCATGCATTCTTGCTTGCATCCTTGTGCTCAGCTTGATTTCTCTACTTACACGTAGTTCAGGACCTTCTGCCTAGGGAATGGTGCCACCCACAGTAGGCTAGGTCTTTTCAAATCAATTAATTCAGCTAAGCCAATCACTCTCAGACTAGCTCATAGGCCAACTCAATGTATACAGCTCCTAATCAAAACTCACTTCCCAGGTGGTTCTAGGTTGTGCCAAGTCAACAATTAAAGGGAACCATCCCATTGCATGAATAAAGAAAACCAGGAAAATGAGGAGGAAAATGAGAAGAAAATTAGCTTTGATAGGCATGATAGAAAGAAGCCTATTTTATATTTAATTCAAACATTACCTTAGTGTAAAAATGATTTTAAGTTTCTGTTATACTTTAGACCTGAATCCAGTTTCTCATGTATAATTACATTTGTTGCAACGAGTCTTTGTGTGGTGAGATATTGCCAGATGCTTCACTAACCAGATTTCTGACAGTGATCCTGAAAATTCTATTATCTAAAAAGGTTCAGAATGTATGAGCCTATCTAGGCCCTCCTATACACAGAGTCAGACATAATTAAAAGTTGTATCAAGTGCTTGAGAATCAAATAAGTAAAGAATATTTAGTGATAATCAGGATTGTTTTTGAGGAACGTGATACTACTGAGACTTGAGGAAGAATAAATATCCAACATAATAAAATACTTGCAGTCATTTTTTATCCTGTGCAAAGGGAATTGTTTTCCCAACAAGATGTGAATATCTGTTACACACATATTAAATATAATTCTTGTAATTGCGATAGAGAGGAGACCTTCTAAGCCTATGTGGCTTAAATTAAACCCATCCCTCTATTGAAACCCTCATTTAGCTAGCAGAGAGACTGTAACTCATCAGAACTGGAATCTGGGAATGGTCTGGAGAAGTCGTTATATAAGACTGCCCAATAATACAGAAAACAAATTAGTTAGTAGAATCATGCGAAACTTGAATCTTTAAACTGCTCAGAAGGGAACAGTTAGAAGTCTTATAGAAGATGGCTACATTTCATGACTGGACTTAGCAGCTTATGTGTTGGAGGTTTGTAGTTTAGGGAGAAGTCAGCATCTTTGCTTTCTGTGAAGTAAGCACTGATTTTGTACTTTTTCTACAGCCTGCCACTCTTCAACATTATGGGACTGTTCTGCAAGGTCAACTACAGAGCCTTCTCTGAAACCTTCTATCTACACATCTCTCTTTCCACATAATCTGATGCAGGTTAACCATAATGTTTTGTGATGTTGTATCTTTGCTGCATTCCTGTTGCCCTGATAAAACACCATAACAAAAGCAACTTAAGGGAGAAAGTGTCCAGCGTGATACAGTGTATCATGATGGGAAGGAGTAGGAGGCGGGCCCATCTCATTACCTCCGCAATCCTGAAGAACACTGAAAATAGGAAGTGGTGCCAGGATTCCCAATCCCAAAGCACATCCCCAGTGATGTACTCCGTCAGCAAGGTTCTATCACCTGCAGGTCCCTTAACTTTCTCAGTGTCACCTGCTAGGGACCAAGTGGTTAAAAACATGAACCTGTGGTAGACATTTCAAACCACATGCCTAATCAGTCTGAAGTCAGCCAAGAACCCCAGAGTGCAAAGCCACCCTTCTTAGTTACCCAGAAGTGGCTGATGTCCACGAAAAGTACGTTCCCATCACTTCTTCAAGGTCAAAATCACAGAAGGCCTTGGCTGTTTCCTAAAGTCCATGTGCATTTCAGTGTGTCTGAACATCTGCCTTTCTAGTGTTCACTTAATGGCCATTTTCTCCACTGGGAAACAATCTTTTCATTAATACAAATGCAATCTTTAATGTAAATCCTTTTCTATTATCAAATGTTCCCATAGATATTACAGGTGTGAAATAAGTAAATATAGGCAAGACTTCACATTTTTGATGATCCACCTTAGAGACAGGAACTCACCTCTGCTAACCTCTTGCTACCTCATTTACTAGTCCAATGTCTGTGCCCCATGCAGTAAACCCGATAAATCGTTTTTGGATTCTGGGTATGTAGTTGAGCACTTGCCTTGCACGTACAAGGTCTTGAGTTCAATCCCTGATTTAAAAAAAAAAAAAAAGACAGTAACAGCCTCAAAGCTAGTTAATTCAGACAATATAGAAAACTTAAAGCCTAATTCTGATATTAAAAAAAATAATATTTTTCAAGTTGAACTTGACTATATTGATAAATTATATAGCCAAACCGAACACATAAAATTGGATTCAATCTCAGCAACTGAAACGTAAAAAAAAAGAGGTGGATTCTTAAGGCTAGCTGGCTAGCCATCCTCATGAGTTTCAGGTCACATGAGAGACAGTGTGGTTGGGTTGATGAAACCTAATGTGTGACATCTGACTCAGGCCTCCACATATATGAGCACACACATAGCCCAGGCTACCCAGCTTTATTAATCTTTTAGGCAGGATGGTATTAAAGGTGGGAGATTGTAACAGGAAGAAGAAAGACCCGGAGCAGGGCTTAGAGGGTCATGGTTAGTATTAATGGCCTGTCGTTACCAGAAGCAACAGATGGAGAAAGCTAAGCTATCCAGAGACCTGGATTTATTTGCTTGGCACCCCTGAGCAAACATAAACAGTCATAATTACATTGTAGAGTTTACTTTAGAGCACTTGCTCCATGGAGGTGGATGGCTCAGCGCATAGAGAGCAGATACTACCATCCCTAGAGGACCTGAGTTCAGGTCCCAGCACCTAGATCAGATAGCTCACGAGCCCACGAACCTCAAGCTCCAGGAGGCCTAAAGCAGCTGGCCTCCACGAGTACCTGTACACATGCGTGCATACCTGCAAATGTACGCATGAAAATAAAGTAAATAAAATAAATAAAAATAAAGTAAATAAACTGAAAATAAAGTAAGTCTGTCTTTAAAAGCCATTTGGTCTAGTGAGTGGTCTTTCCACATTTTTTTTTTTATGTCCAGTTGTTTATATTTTCATCCATTCAGTGAATTTTTTTTTTTTTTTTTTTGGTTTTTTGAGACAGGGTTTCTCTGTTTAGCCCTGGCTGTCCTGGAACTCACTCTGTAGACCAGGCTGGCCTCGAACTCAGAAATCCACCTGCCTCTGCCTCCCAAGTGCTGGGATTAAAGGCGTGCGCCAGGACCGCCTGGCTCCACATTTTTAACTCATAAGAAATTTTGGATCTCTAAAGAGTAAATCATGGTCATCTTCAAAGATAAAAAGTCGTTTTGTTCTCTTCAACTTTTTGTATACGGGATTTTCTTACCAAGGTGGTTAACTCCGGTACAATTCTGCCTGTGTATAAACTCACAATCGGAGGCTCATAAATTCACCTTTCATTGTAGTCCACCGTTATTTTCCCATCCACCAAATTACTCGTGTAGAGCAAATGTGGATATTTCAACAAGCCTGGCTTGGATAGAGAAGAATGTGGATGCTGGTGACAGTGGTAGTCCTTCTGGGCCAGCCTTGGTGCTGCTGAAGCCTTAGTTCACTTGAATCCACTCCAGCTGCTAAGCAGGTTTTTTTGTGGGGTGGGGGAACAAAAGCTGAGCTGACCACTCCAAACCTGCAGAGACTTAATTTGGAAGCTGAAACCAAAACTGTACCCGGACACAAAGAGCTGGGGAGATAAATGCAATCTGCCTCCTTTCTTGATATAACTCTTCAGTGATGCCTGACAGTCAAGTCACTTTAATAGAACCCCTTGGGAGGCATGCTTTCTTCCTGAGCAAGAAATGACGAGGTGTCAGAAATATGAAAAAAAAAAAAAAAAAAAAGGCAGCTTATATCTGAAGGAGAAAGGACAGTCGTGCATCAAGAAGGAACACCCTCCAGTCAGACTAGAACAAGACCTCCTGTGCTGCTCACCTAGGAACGCCGCTACATTACCATTGCAAATGGGGGGGGGGGCTGTAGAATATTCTGGAAAGTCCACACTCGGTCTTCCAAAATGTTCCAGGGCTGGAGAACAAACCTGGAGGGCAATAGAAGTCGTGGTGGGAAGAGTTGACTAAGACCCAGGAGGCTGGATCCTGGCTGTCTCGTTCCCAGCCTTTGTCTTCCTTCACCCCTTAGCACAGTGGTCCTCAGCCTTCCTCATGCTACGACCCTTTACTCCTCATGATGCCGTGACCCCCAACCATACCATTATTTTTGTTGCTACTTCACTAACTGTAATTTTGCTGCTGCTATAAATCATTAATGTAAATATTTGATATGTAGATGGTCTTAGGTGACCCCTGCGAAAGGGTCATTCTACCCAAAAGAGGGTCACAACCCCTTTGAGCATCAGTGCCTTAACATCTCACGTCTGTCTTCTTCTCTGGCACCTTCCATTCTCTCCTCCTTACTCCTTCCCTAGTTCAGTTCACCTCGAAATGGGCTTCCCATCCTCCACCATCCAGATTCCATGGCTTCCTATTTCCCACCTCTCTGGCTCGTGATTTCCTGCCACAGGCCTGGCTCCGCCTGGCCTGGATCGTGCCTGCCTGCTTGCTTCCTGCCTCCTTGGCTCTTTAAGCAGATTCCCAGCTATGGTGTGGACAGGACATGGAAGCAGAGACATGCATCCTCATCTCTCTGTTGACATCACCCAGAACTAACTTGCTCTGTCGTACCTATTGCTGCTCTTTCTAGAGAAGGTTGGAGAAGGCAAATAAAAAAAAAAACAAAAAACAAAAAACAAAAAACCTCTTGCCCTCTACAAGCCTGAAAAGTCTGTTCCCACGCTGTGAGCCCAGCTTCCTGCTTAGCATCTGGTCCAAGCCTGAACCAACCTTGTCCCCAAATTACCCCTTTATCCACAGCTTCTCACTGAGTTGGTTCTGTCACACATGGTACAATCAATTCTTCCTTTGCCAGCCTCTTTTCTCCTTTTTACAACATTCTTTACTTATGTGTGAGTCTTCACTTCCAGAAGCTTTCGTCTCTTCTGCACATCTTGTCTGCCCAGGTGGATCAGAGCCTGGAATCCGGGATGGGGTGGGGAGTGGAAGGAGGGGATGAGAGCGGGGGTGGAGGGGGTGGGGGGTGGGGATTGGGGAATGGGGATGGGGTGGGAGGGTTCCTCCCTACACTGCACAGAGGCATTCAACATTAAGACCTGAGTCTCCTCCCTCCCCACCCACCAACCCTTGACAGTACATTCCTCCCTAGTTCCACACTCAGCCTGGAGCCTAGACCACCTTCTGCTCTGTAGCTAACTAACTCCCTCTGCTGCGTTCCCCCATTCCCATTCCTAACAACTCAGGTCTGTTCGACTGATCTACTCCTCTGACCTACTGCACAACTAGCCAGCACCCGGTGAGGCAGCATGTAATTATCCCTGTCTGAATTATTCTCCAGCCATTCCATGGACTATGGTTTTCCTTCCCTGACAGGAGCCACAGCTCACAGAGATGATGAGCTGGAGACAAAACCCTTGTGGATAACAGCGGGTGGCTGGGTTCCTTTTGGTCAAAGGTCATTGAGTGAATCTCTTCCAAGATCATTCCTTCTGTCAACTCCACCCTCAGAGTCTCATATTCACCTGCTCCAAATAACAGTTATTAATGTCATGGGTCTGTTTAAAACAGTAAGATTTTACAAAGGAAGTTGGAACAGTATTAACTTCCACTTCCATCTTGACCAGACTGTTGTTAGCAGTTGCGTAATAGAAAGAGCGCCATCCCAGGCAAGCATTTAGCATGAATGTTTATGAGAAGAGAGAGGGCCACGCCAAAACCAGGGCCGCAAACAAATGCTCGAGAAACCCTGTGGGACCTGAAGTGTAGTCAGAGACCAAGATCGAGCATCTCTATCCAGAGAGCACAGGAAGTGGGTCAGGTCTTCAAGCCAGGTCAAAGGTCAGTCCCATTCCGGACGCCTCTCCTTACCTTTTCTTGCCTCATCTCGCTTTCCTGGCTCTTGCTGCAGTGGGTGATCCTGCCTGTTCCGTTGATTGATTAAGATGCTCCTAGGAGATTAGAAATGCACACCTCTAGGTGTGTCTGTAAGATCGACTAAGAGGCAGAAGATCTGCCTGAGTGGAAGAGGGGCAGGCAGCAGGAGCAAGGACAGGCTCACTAGCACTCACTCATTCTCTGTCTCTGTGACTCCTATGTGTCTCTGTGTCTGTATCTGCCTGTCCCTCCTCTGCCCTCTGTGTGGGGTGTGTGTGTGTGTGCGCGCGCGCATGCATGTGTGCATGTATTTATGTATGTGTGTGTGTGTCCTGTCCCCATGTCCATGTTGGTCATAGTCATCTCATCCCCCTCCATCCCTCCCTGTTTCTCTGTCTCTGTGAGTCAATGGATTCTTGTTCTTACCCCCCCAACCACCCCCACCCCCACCCCTCACTGCTCCCCCACCACCTCATCACCTCCCTATTCCCCATCCCCCATTTACCTCACCCCACACACACACTTTACCCCTGCTCTAGTGTCCTGAGCTGCTCTGGTTCATTTTACCTCGCCCCTCCCCCAGCCCCAGGCATGAGGACTTGACACCTTTGAAACTATGAGAAATAAATCCATCCTTCTTTAATACGATTTACATCACAGCAATTAAGCACCTGCTTAACATAGCCATCACTGAGGGATGTCTGTCTTCCACAGGACCTCCTTCCTCCTAACCCTCTCAGTTCAACACAGGCAGCAATCCGTAGTAAGTGCTTCTGCTCAAAGCTTAAGAAATGCCAAGGGGAGTCAGTCGGTCATCATTGACCAGTGGTGGGGTGTTTACTTAGACACTTGGAGGCTCTGGGTCTCATCACCCAACAAGATGGGCAAAAGGAAGGAAAGAAGGAAGGGAGAGGAAGGAGTAAATATCCTTAAACAGATTGAGGCAGGAGGATCGCTATGAGTTCCAAGGCCAATCTGGCTGCTTCAGTGAATACTATGGATGTTTAGGGAAACTCTGTCTCAAAAGCAAACAAACAAAAGCATAAAAACAAACAAAAACAGGAAAGGAAAAAAGAAGGGAGGTAGGGAGGCGAGGGCAAGAAGGACAGAGGCAGGGGTTGGGAGTGGAAAGGAAGGGGGAGGGGAGGGGAGGGGGAGGAGAGGAGAAGATGTACATTTTAAGGAAGACAATCTGACTCAGCCAAGCTGATACCCCTTCCATTGGGTATCCAATCAGAAATAAGGGGGTCTAAGGTATAAACAGAACAAGGTAGGGGACAAAGTGGGGGAACCTTAGGAAAGACTCTAACTAAGGCATGACAGAAGACCAAGGTCTGGTCTCTATAGTGATATTTATTACCATTTACAGCACATTTGAAACGAGCCATTAGCTCTGTCGGATTTAACATCTGCTTTGCCAATACGCTGTTCTCACAGAAAGTGCCCCCTAGTTTCCAAGTTCATTGTCAAAGAGAAATCTGCAATCTGGACCCCACCTGGGTTCGGCTGAGTACACGGTGTCAGTCTGAACCCACATCGTGACATCTCCCTGTATCTTCTCTTTTTAAATCTACATGTGGGGCTGGGTAGATGATGGTACAGCAGTTAGGAGCATGAGCTGAAGACAGTTCCAGCACCCATGTCAAACAGCTCACTGAAGCCAGTCACTTCAGTCAGCAGATCCAATAGTGTCTTCTGGCCTCCTCAGGCACCGGCACACACACACACACACACACACACACACACACACACACACACAAACCCACACAGAAACACTCGTGCAGAGAAATAAATAGTAAAATAAGAAAAAATGTTAAACCTTCCACATTTAACTAACTCAAAGTGTTCGTCCAAGTTGGACTTCGCTGTTAAACTAACGAGCTCACATTCTCTTTGAATTCTGAGCCCATTAAAAATGCAACTTCCCTCTCACTATCTTAAAGGAACTTCCTGCTCCTGTGTTCCGTGAACCTTCCCCAGTTGGTATCCTGGTATCGTGGGATTTCTCACTGCTGGACAGCCAAGGGTCTGTTCATCCAGAAAGAATACATTTGGATGTAAAGCTTCGTGTCTAAAAATCAGCACAACCATTTTTTTTTTTCTTCTTTAGTTGAAAACTTCCAGGAAACAGATTTAGAAAGGAAAAAAAAAAAAAAAAAAAAAGGAATCTGTCAGGTTTCGATGTTGCCTTTTTTTTTTTTTCATTAAAACAAGTAAGTTAGTAGTAAAAAAAAAAAAATTATGGTATTATAACATTACTGGCATATGAGTCTCCATTTTGTAATTTTTAAACATAGATTGCTCCCATAAAGTGAAGACTAAAAAATAATGAGAATTCCCACCAGACCTCTAACAAAAACATCGTCAAGTTGTGAAGTGCAGAAAGAAGAAACTTAATTAACTCTGCAGTGAGGAGTTATGGGGACATGACTAGCGTTTTATGGACTAAAAAGTGAACAGCATTGAAACTAAGCTAAATATTTCTGAGACTACTTTTACCTTCGGTGATAATAAATTATTGAATTTCCTGCCAAAGGAGAGAGTTATAGAACCCACGGGACTCAGATTTAACACAAAACAAATCAGTATTATTGGACGTTAATGATTTTTGAGTCTTTGAGATGGATTTTATAGTCACCGACAACGATTCTGTCTCACTCACACTGAATCACATAGAAAGGAGGAATTTTGAAAATTGGCATTTCCCACACAATTTATTACCTACAACTAAAGGCAAACACTGACTCCCTTGGTATCTCTCTTCCCCACTTCCTCTTGAGAGCAGCACTCCCTCAACAAGACTCTGTGTGTGAACATAAAACTCTGCTGCAGGGGATGTGTTCCTCAGATCCCCTCTGCCTCACTTTCTTCCTGGTCTTGTAGGTAGACTTTGATATAACAGTATCGCCTTTGCTTGTATTCTCCCTAATAACCCACCTGATGCAACGGATACATGGCTGTATCACTATTTTTAGTAGACAGGCAAATGTTTTCTTCCCAGTCTGGAAATATATATATATATATATATATATATATATATATATATATTCATCACCCAAGAATTAATTGTTCCTTCCCATTTGCCAGAGACAGTGGGCACCTCTGATCTGATGTAAATCACAGTAGTTGGTTTATTCTATGGTATTATGATTTGATTATAGACTCCCCACCACCTCATAGGTGCTTGAACACTTATATTCTCAACTGCTAGGTTTGCTTTTGAAGAGTGTAGAAACTCTGGAGTAGGGAAGCGTGTCTGGTAGAAGGCCATTCAGAGTTATAGCCTGACTGTGCTTTGGTCCAACTTCTCTTCTTCCAGATCCAGAAGGATGCAAAAAGCCTTTACCACAAACTCCAGTCACAATAAGCCCTACTACACCTTCCAAAACATGATGGACATAAACTCCCTTAAGTATGTGGGACATTTTGTCACAGTGACAAGAGAAGAAAATAATAGAGAGAATTGGTACCAGGAGTGGGGTGTTTGTTGTGATAAACTTGGCCATGTAACTCTTAGACTTTAGAACTGATTCGTGGGGTCAGTTAGGAAGATTTGCAGCTGCAGGCTAGAGAACTTTATGGGCCATTTTTCTAGGCATTCTTAAGCTCAGAATGCTGACAGAAAGACAGACAGTAAAGACACTGCTCGTGAGGTTCCAGGCAGAACAACAATAGTAAAAATGATAGTATTGGAAATTGGCTAAAATTTATTTTTGTTATACTCTGTAAAATAATCAGGTTGTAATCTTCTTGTGTCTTGAAAAAAAAATCTGACCAAAGCTGAATTCAAAATAAGTAAACTAATTTGTTGAGCAGTGGAAATTCCAAAACAAAGTAACAGTTGGGCTGTGGCTCACTTACTAATCTCCACCTTTAGTCAGATTGATAGTTAGAATGAAGAGAGGAAACCAGAGCACAAGATGTGAACATCTGTGCAGTTTGAGGGCACAGAGGCATTTGAAGCTGTGGACAACGTGGGTTGTAGACCGAAGAGCAATAATCGTTAATGAGGTAAATGCTACCACAGAGAATAATTACACTTTGCAAAGGTCACATAAGCCTGAGATGCTGGACTTTTGAACAGTGTTGTGTCTGTTAAAACAGAGGATTCTTGCAGTTATATTGGTGCATGGGGAGCAGGACTGACACCATGTTTTGAATGTGAAAACAGGCCCCTCAGGCTCATGCATTTGAACACATGGTTCCCAGAGACTGGTGCTGTTTTGAGGTGTACATACTTTAGGGTAGTAACCTACTTATCATCAGTAAGTCTCTGGAGGTAGACCTCCTCTACTTCGGGCTCTAGTCTGAGTGTTCTGTGTCTTGTATACCAATGTGTATGAAGTCTCTACTACCACACTCTGCCACTATGAACCCTGGCATGTCTTTCCCACCAGGATGGACTGTTCTCTTTGAAATATCAAGTTGAAATAAACCTACCCTCCCTCTCTTAAACCATTCTATTAGGTTTTTAACACAGGGTAAAGTAACTAACATAGTTAGATAAACAATGAAACCATCTAGACCATACTCTTTGGGGCAAGAAAGAGCCCCAGCATCTTTGTCTCTCTGCACATCTTGGCATAGTATCTGATGGTGCCAAGGGATGTTGTGGATATCAGAATACCCCATCCTCATATATCCCAAGAATTATATGGCTGAGAGGGGACAACATGGCTGACACAATGAGTTCTGAGTTGCGTAACTCATTCCTCTTTACTTGTGAATCTGATCATGTGACCTAAGACTTCTTCCTAAATATAAATCACACAGCTTGCCTGTTTATTGGGAGGAGTTGAGACGTGAGAAGAGGAGCCAGGAGAAAAGGATGCAGAGAAGGAAGAGGGAAAAGCTGGTTCTGATTCATCACTGACAGGAAGCACATTAAATAGCTTATATGCTTTGTCTAATTTAATCCTATCAACAGCCCTAAGAGGAAAACACTTAGTGGGTTATGTTTCACCTGGGGAAACGGCAACTGTTAAGTGACTGTTCATGGTTTCCCTTAGAAGCAAAGGTAAATACTCAAATATTGTCAGATAAAGTAAGTGATGTTTATCAGTAACCGTTGGTGCTCCAGAGAGAGTTGTAAGCAGCTTCAGTATCACAGTATTCCAAACACACACACACACACACACACACACACACACACACACACACACACACACAGAGAGAGAGAGAGAGAGAGAGAGAGAGAGAGAGAGAGAGAGAGACATACACACACAAACACACACATATACACAAACACATATACACACATATACGTGGATACATACATACACACTACACACACACACACATACCAGTCTCTCACATTGGGCTATATGCTTCACATACTGAGACAAAGGACAAGAAAATTATTTGAACTCTGATGGCAGCCATGCAGACAGGAAGCCAGCATAACACATCTCCACACATTTTTTTTTTTTTTTTTTTTTTTTTTTTTGGTCTGCCCAAGAGGAGACACAGCCGGGTCCTGTTTCAAAAACAAAGTGTGGGGATCTCAGGATCTCAGTTTTGCTACAACATTCCAGACACAAGATTCCTGACAAACTTCCGCTAACATGATCTGTATGCCTGCAATTAAGGGAAGCTCTACAAATTTCAGCGGTTATGGACATTATAATTTTCAAATTCTCTTCATTCTTTTTTTTTCCTTAACTCATGTTTGCATGGTATATTCATGTGGGGCTGTGATGTGTGTGTGTGTGTGTGTGTGTGTGTGTGTGTGAGAGAGAGAGAGAGAGAGAGAGAGAGAGAGAGAGAGAGAGAGAGAGAGAGAGAGAGAGTCAGGTATGTGCATGTGCAGTTCATTTATCCATGAGAAAGGACTGCCTCTATGTGCAGATACCTTTCCTCTATGGATTCTCCATGTGTTTGTTTGTTTTTTATGTTTGTTTGTTTTCTGGCAGTCTCTCACTAAAAGAGATGCTTGCCACTTCAGTTAACTGAGGTGACCAATGAGACCCCAGGTCTCAGACCCACACCTCAACCCTCAGTATCGGAATTGCAGGTCCATGTTCTTGTGACAACTTGTCTGTTGATGCTGGGGATCCCCACTCAGGTCTGCAAGCTTGTTCATCAAGTACTTTATCCACTGAGCTACCTCTCCAGCCCCAACTCCGTTTCTTATAGACTCAAAAAACAAGAAGTGTTTTTCGGCTGAAACTGTGAACTATAGACTCCTTTGTCACGATTGTTGCAAAACCTCATATCTCAGCTCCTCTGGACCTATTAGACCAAAAGACCCAAGACTGGGAGGCAGAACATAGAACCCTCACAGGCTCAGCTTCTCATACTTGATATTTAACAGTAACATGCCCCCACCTCCCGGACTGCACAAAGAACCTTCCATTCAAAACCCATTACTATTTCAAATTTTTCATTCCAATGTCTGACTTTGTAGAAGAAGCCAGGGACCTGAAATTTCGAGCTTCCTTAGAATTTGTGCTCATTAAACAGCATGTTAATCGTGGATCAGGGATTGTACATTATACAACCCATTAAGCTTCTTGCATGTTCCTGGAAGACCATAGATAATATAAAAGTACAAATGATCCAGTGGTTAAAATAATTGGCTATAATGAACTGCAAAATTAATTATGAATGACCATAGTACTTACCCAGTTGACCTGAGTCATTAGCAGATGTAATGCGTTGGGTAAAAACAAAATGTGATCTGGTTTCTAGTGTTCTGAGAGCATCCACTGTGGTCCCTAGCTCTGAGCATCATAGAAGATGCTCGTGGAAGGATACAGGAGGCCACTGACAGACAGCTGTCTGGAGAAGATTTCATCGTGAATCCACCATAAGAACATAATCTATTATGAGACCTTGGGTTTGTTAGAGACCAGGGAGAAAATCTTATTTAGTTAAATGAAGCATTCCATGCCAACAAGTTATTTCCTGACTTCACTAAACCAGTGTTATTCTAGTGTTTTTGTGAAAGACTAACCCTAAGAGATTGGGGGGTGGGGGGCATAAAGGGGAATTGGGCAAGGGAAGTGTGGAAACAGGTTTCTGGTTCAGATGTTGGGAAATTGCCACCTTTGGGGGCATCAGAACACAGTTCTGCAACAGGTCGTGTCTAAGGCTATGGACAACAGGACATACATCATGTCACATAGAGAACATAGAGAGGAAGGAGAGATGCTCACAGAGCAGGTGGGAAAGATAGAAAAACATGGGCATTGTGGGAAAAGAAACAAAACAAAATGAACAAATAACAACAACAGCAACCACAACAACAAAAAACAGAAACCATCTGCCTGGGGCACAATCAGAGCCAAGGGAATCAAGGCTATCCTTTGTCCTTTGCCCTGTGTTATCTCCAACCTCTGGTAAAGCATTTGAACAGATAAATCTGGGCTGGAGATAGAATTATTTCTCATTGTGTGGACTTTTCATAGAGGACTCTTTAGCCAAGGTACTCACACCTTGGCAGCATTCTGCTCAGAGGCTCGCATACTCCACAACATATTTCCAGCTCCGTTTTATTTGACGCAGAGTCTCCCAAGGATAGTCATTACATTTATTTATGTCACTCATGCTAACAGTAGAATGTGTCAAGTGTAGTGGTACATGCCTACAATCCCAGCATGCAAAAGGCTGAGGAGTTCCAGGTCAGCTCAAGCAGCATGAGTTCATAGCCTATACGCATCAAGACTGTATCTGAGGGGGCTGGAGGGATGGATCAGTGGTTAAGAGCACTGTCTGCTCTTCCAGGGGACCCTGGTTCAATTCCCAGCACCCACGTGGTGGCTTAGAACCATCCAAAGTTCCAGTCCCAGGGGATCTGATATTCTCTTCTGCTCTTTGTGGGTTCTATACACACACACACATGGTGCACAGACATACATCAGGCAAATATCATACACATACAATAATATTAAGACTGTGTTTCTGAAAAACAAACATCTGGGTATGGTGTCACATGCTTATATCCTACCGTTTGGGAGGTAGAGTAGGATAGTTGAAGGTTATCCTCAGGCCAATGCCAGCCTGGGTTATATGAGACTGTCTCACACAGGAGGAGGAGGAAGAAGGGGAAGAGAGGGAGGAGGGTAAGGGGAGGAGGGAGGGGAAGGAGGGAGAGGAGGGAAAATAGAGGGAGGAGGAAGAGGAGGAGGAGGGGAGGAGGGGGAGGAGGACAAGGAGGGAAAGGAGGAGAGGGAGGAAGAAGAAGGGGAGGAGGAGGGAAGGGAGGAGGGGATGAGGAAGGGGAGGAGGAGAAAGAAAAAGAGATGATGACAAGTAGAATTATACTTTTGCAGATGGATTAAGTAACAATAGCATGGCATCTGATTAATATTCTGTGTAATCAGGTGATGCATCATGAGGTTGATTTCGAAGGTATCATTTCTTTCAGATATAGTATTCTGAACAGATCATCCTTGGGAAGGTGGAGGTTCTGATGGAAACAATCTAATTGTCTTCATCCCCGTACTTTTCTTAACCACGTGAATTTTACCAAAACGTGAATCCCCCAAGGCAGAGTTTATGAGAAGAAATTAATCAGCAGGCAATCTTCCATGGCGGGGCCCCTGGAAAGGGTTGGAATCTTGTGGTCTTGGCAGCCACGGGAAAGAAGGATGATGCGTTGAGTTATTCCATCAGTGAAGCTGGAGCTGTCTATATGGTACTTTGAATGTGCTTCCATCTGCCTGGTAGTCTCCATTATAAAAGTGCCGGGCTAACAGTTCCCAAACTCAAACTCCCTGAGTGGAGGAGGCAGTCTGCTTCTGCACAACGAGAAGTCCACAAGCTAGAACCAACGTTTTTGTTTTGTTCAGTCCCATGGAAATAGCCCTTTAGTATTTCCACAGACCTGGACAGACAGGCATGCATTTAAAAACAGGAGCATGGGGTTGGATGAAATTCAGGTTGACTGAAGTGAGGTTGTGGATTTTGCCCAACCATTTAGCATTGCTTACGTATCCTCTACATGATAACTTAGGAAAGAAGCAATTAAAACAAATTGTATTAGGAGCCTACTGTCTTGAAAAAAAATAGTAGCCAAGAAATATCCCCCCCCCCCAAAAAAAAGTGCTGTAGGTAACTGTTATTTTGTAAAGTTCAAAGACACTTTATAGAAGCACAGGGGCTCTAGACCTGTCTGTCCGCTCATTCTGAGTGAGGTCCACAGTTCTCAGCAGGTCAGTGTTGGGAGAGAGTATGCCTAATGCCACCTTCGGCCCATAGAAGACAGTCACTAAATGTCCTCCAAATCCAAGTTTATAAAAACTAAAAGTCCAGTGTAATATTTGTTAAATGCAGTGTCCATGAATCTTCTTTATAGATTTAAAAGACCTTGTTTAAATTTCCCACTTTAGGGAAATAAACTAAATATTTTCGAAGTTCTATGGCCAGTATGGTATGTAGTACCTAGGACAAGGTCGGTTGTTTTCCTTTAAAATATAGAAAGCCTATATTGGAAATTTTACCTGTAAAGTCCATTTAGTTTTACAGCTTAATTATATGTCGTAAAACTTTACTACTGCATTTAACAGGTATTAACCTAATTCTTTTTAAACAAAAGCAATATTTGACTAGAAATGAACCCTAAACCAAGAAGACAAAAAGGAACTCCCTTAAAATATTTCATTAGTATTTACTTTTCAAGAAAGGTCAACCAGCTAATGCAAGGGCTTCCTTAATGTCTTTATTTATATTATCGCAGTCCTTTCAGCGAAACAAATTTGTTACCATGGTGTTCAGTTTCAGCATCACCGTGATACACTTGTATCAGAAAGGCTAAACCAACTGTGAGCTTCACCGTAACAAAGTTTAGTCTACTGAATTTATACATCGGTCAAAATAAGTTTTAAACCTGGGAAATAGCTGGGAAGCCCGAGTATTTTAGGTAGATTAATCTCTGATTATACTCTAAAGTATTTGTCACTTTCTTGTATAATAAAATGAAACAAGGAAACAAATCTACCCAAGGCTGGAAATACATCATCACTTTTCATTTTAATATGCTTTGGGAGTGAAATCTTTCAGAATCTACACCTTATACGATGTATCAGATATTCTGTATTAGAATATCTTTAATGCTCTTCTTGAAAAAAAAAATCCACAAAATAACATGGTGTCCTTAAAATATGTTTCGCATAGAATATTTACAACTCCTAGCTTCAGAAGATGGTAGCATACATATGTATGAGCAATAATAAAGACTTCTCGGGTGATTATCTGAAATTCAATTTGACTCTGCAACTATTTATTGACGAGTGTGTAATCAGATAACAAGTTTATAATGAATGAGATCCACACTTCACAAGATACCACGGGAGCCTCATCACTGTTTGGTCGGAGCCCACTCTAACACGCAGAGAGAGACGCTGAGTTTAAAGATGCAATGCCACAGAACATAGCCCTCTGCCTCAAGAGACCTGCATTGTTAATCCTTTAAACAACACCAGTGCGTTATGTATCTTCAACTGGAAAACTACACTTGGAAATTGTACACTGTCATTTCCTTTAACCCTCTCAGTAGCCTCCTGCAGGTGGCTGAGAACAGGTGAGTCCATTTCCACTTCATAGATGAAACATGGCCTGGCAACTGGGAAACCAGCTGAGGGTCAGGGAGCTGCAAGGATGACAAAAGTAAGATTATAAGCGTATCTTTATCAAAGAATCTTTCCAATTCTAATAAACTTCTCCAAAATATATATGTAGGAAGTCTAGACATGTTTATAAAATCTATAATATTCCCATACAGAGCAGTAGAACCAGAGGTCAGTACATGCAGCCTTAATGAGGCTATAGGCAAAGAATTCTAAGTCTGGACCCCACGTGCTGAACTTGGAAAGGATGCTTAAGATTCCAGAAGGCAGGAGAGGACCAGGAATCCATTGCAGACAGAGTGCTATTCTAACTACCTTCCTCCCTGGAGCATGGTAACTGGGGGCAATTTATGTTTTGTTGTCTTTTTTCAGTGATGACTCCATAAGGCCCAGCACAGGCCCTGAACCTTGTGAGGTCATTAACCAATACCCCAGCCTCTTCCTGTAACAGACCCTCAAAGAATGTTTGGTAAAACAGAGAAATGAAGAAATGAATCAGAGGAAATGAACAGGCTAATGTGCATGTATAACATTCAAGGGTTTGGCAGTCCTGCCGAGTTTCTGAATGAGTCTTCTAATTAATTGGCTCCATCGCTCTTGTATTCTTGGCATCAGTGGCTCTCTGATGGGGATTACCCCCTCCTCCCAAGGTATCTCCAAACTACGACGGGGGATCCTACTGGTATCTGTTAGAAGACTCCTAAGATGATGCCAAGCGTCCTTCAGTGCAAATGAATGCATTACTGGCGATTTTTTGGTCACTCCCCTAACAAGAGTTATCTGAAATTAAACCAGGGTGGGGTAGAGAAACTTTGCTTAATAAGCTTGTTGTTTCGTTTTGTTTTGGCTTTGATTGTTTGAAACAGCATCTCCAGATCAGTAATCCAGACCAGATTAGATTCACTATGTAGTCGAGAATGGTCTTAAAACTCCTCATCCTCCAGCCTGCCTCTGTCTCCCAAATGCTGGGGTTACAGGTGTGCACCACCATGCCTGGTTATGCTCTGTAAGTTCCTGTAAATATTTTTGTTTCAGTGATAGGGATAAATATGTCAGAGGAGTAATTATTACCGATAGCAATAAATAGTAATTATCAACTCTGGCAAGTGCCATGAAAGAGCAAATGGAATGCCGGTGGGAAATTCCGAGTGCTTTATTCCTTCAAGGTAGGAAAGGACAATTCATCTTGTCCAGAAGACAACATTTCGGAATATCTCAGGCAAGTTCATTAGATATACTAGATACCCAAGATTAATGAGCGCCTTTCCAGATTGAAAATAATTCAGTGCCTGGGGCAATTATTCTGCTGTTTACTTGCTAAAACATGGCATCTCCCTTTCAACACTGTCAACACGAAGAACTAATAAGTAACACAACAGTACCTGACACTCAACGGGTTCCTGTTCCCTTTGAAACAGAAAGCCAAATTTAAACCATTTGTTCTACAAAATGAGAGCTGGTGTCCAATTTTCTTTCATGGGAAAGTCAGCCTTCCTCCTTGCAATTCAGAGAGGCTGCAAACCTGGGCACTTCAGATCGCGACGGAGATAACCACGTGACACAGACTGGCCCAATGAAACTCTCTCTTCCGGGCACTGGAAAAGTCCGTGGAGCAGAATCGTCCTCCGCTGAAGGACCCTGAAGCACTTGCTGTGTATTCCTGTTGCTGAGATATTTGCTCTCAATTAACCTTGTCATTCATCTGTCCTTGCCTCCTGCGAGGAACCCCGGGGTGATTCTAATGACTTATTTTCCCACCTTGAGGTAGCCAAGCTTACCACGTGTTCACAACCAAAGAATTACTCCTGTTATCCTTTGATGCTTTGCTTCAGGGATGAACACTAACGCACAGAAGGAAATAAAAAGAGCCAGAACTTCTTCCTCTCCCCCTCTCCCTCCCCCTCCCCTCCCCTTCCCCTCCCTCCTCAGAGTTTCTTCTTTCCTTTCACACTGACAAGTGAATGTTCATTAGGAGTTAGGAAGTGGAGAAGTTCTGACTCAACCTTAGAGTAGGCCTGGAGATTCACACCTCACAGCATCCAGGGGCTTGCTGACACCTCTTCCACACTGAATAGCACTGTCCTGCCTGACCGCAGTATTCCAGAGAGGGAACTGTAAGACGCCCATGGCTTGGTTGGTGAGGGACTTTGCATCGCCACCTGGCTTAGTTTTTGATGTCCGTATATAATATAAGAGAAGTCGGCTGCTGTCTCATTAGAACCCTCTGAGGACCTTACGGAGGATCTACTAAGTGGAGAATTCAGTCCCTTGCCAACAGTCTGAGCTTGCCATCTTGGAATGGGATCCTGTGTCGCGCTATCAGGTGACTGACGGTGTGGGCTACATCTTCACTGAGACACCGCCAGACGCTATGCAACAGCCATCTAGCTCAGACACCTCCAAGTCCCCAACCCACACTGTGTGAGATGATAGATACATGCTTGTTTGGAACCGCTAGGATTTTTGGTAATCTGTCAGACAGCAAGAGATCACTAATACAATAATCAATTCCACCCAGGATAAACACAAACCCCATGTTTACTTGAACTGTCAAAATGAACGAAGAGAAGGGGATTTTATTTGTTTTCTCCAAGAAACAGTTTCTGCAAACAAAACTACTTCAAGACATAATGACTCGATTTCACGGAGGACAAAGGCAAAAACTAGATGAAGCAAATACAGGTTTGCAGTCCCCGTTGCAACTCGCTTCATTTCCGGCTTTTAAACTGTGTGTGTGCAATTAAAGAACGTCAATTCCCCGTATACATCGTGAAACACTCAACATAACCAGTTAATTCAATACAGCTGCCACCTCACAAAGTTACCATCTTGTGTATGAGTCTGCAGGGTGAGGTTGGGGCAGGGAGTTCTGGGAGAAAGAAGGCGTTAAGAGAGACTTAACATCCGTCTTCTCCAGAATGAGGAGATAGCTCAGTGGGTAGAACCCCTAGCTGTGCTAGTCTGACTTGGGTTCCAACCTCAGAACTCACATAAAAAGCCTGATGTATTAGCAATACATCTGTAAGCCCAGTCCTACCTAGAGACGGGCGCTCTCGGTCCATCCAGCCTGGCATATGCCTCACAGTGCAAAACCAGGAAAGACCCTGCTCCAACAAGGTGCAAGGCAAGAGCTGACTCCTGAAAACTGTCCTTGGTCCTTCACATCCATAGTGTGGCAGGTACACATCTGTGGGTGAATGTATGCACGCATGCACACAATAAATAAATAAATCGACCCTCTAAACACATTCTAAGTGCACGGTGGAGTGTTGCCGGGGTGCCTCTCCAGGGCTTGTCCTCTTTATAAAACTGAAATTTGCTACCTTTGATACCATGTAGGATTATATGAGCAATGGAAGAACATTCAAGGCCAAAAGAATCCAGAGGCATCAAGGGCGTCACAACCTGGAGTTGTCTACACTTCTCCTGAATGTGTGGTTCTGGTTCTTTCATTCCATCCGCTGCAGGAAAAGCTCAGAGACCTGGGACCCATATCAGGCAACTGAACGCAGCTTGATAGATACTTTGTTTAAACTTATCCTTAGGTTTTTTTTCCCCCCCTATTGTTATTCCCCCTTATGCCCTTTTCCCTATTGATTTTTGATACATTTGTTACATTTCCTTATATAATTTTAAATCCTGATATTAAACGAATACCTAACATCTAGAAAATTCTAAACTCCAGGCCCACCATGGTCCTGTCTACTCACTTCTATCTTATTCACAGTCTCTCTCTGTCTCTCTCTCTGTCTGTCTCTCTCTGTCTCTCTCTCTCTCTGTCTCTCTCTCTCTCTCTCTCTCTCTCTCTCTCTCTCTCTCTCTCTCTCTCTCTCTCTCTCTCTCTCCTTCCCGCTTCTGCCTGTAGGCATGGAGTCTGAGACTACCGCATAGGCCACCACTCAGATCCGTTGGTCTCTACACTGACAAATCCTTATGCCTTCAGCGCTCGGTCTCCTGAGTTAAGACACACGGTATAATTATTGACCAGTTAGAAAAGCAGCTGTTTCTATTAAATCTCACTTTAGAAATGAAGGCGACAGTGAACATGTGATGTGTATGGCCCTTGAGAAGAGACGGGAAAGAGCCTAGAAAGCAGCAGAGTGGGAACTGGCCCACACCTCGGCACACTGCGTGACTGGGGGAGCTACCCAGCATCTCTGCCCATTGCGTGTGGGGTCCAGAACCTGCACTTGTGTTCAGTGGGATTTAGAGCCAAGTGACTTAGGGCCCCCACCATTAGAGCACAAGTTTCAAAGCAAATAGTGTGAGGTTCTGCATTTGGAGACTGGCAGTTCTCTTCTGGCTTTATGCTGTTCATATTTAGAGAGCGCTTATTACCATAACAACAAAGTGCTTTCCATGGAGAACTGATCAAATTATTAGGGAAAAGTGAACAGAAGCAGAGGAAGGGGGGAGGGTGTCACTGCAGGAGCTGAGGGGAGGCTTCGGTCCACACTCCATAACCCTTTCCTTTTACCCGACAAAATGAGATCTTGTCAGCCGTTTGTTTAATGCCCTCCCTCCCAGCATTCTTAGCAACATTTACCTGGTTCTTCAGAACATCATTACGTGCCCTGGTGGGCTCACCTGTACACACACACACACACACACACACACACACACACACACACCTAGAATGACCATCTTGGGACCTAATTCTGCCTTGCTGTACTCTTTGTCCTCTGAGAGGAAACTATACTGTGACTCCAAGCCCAGCTTTGACTTCATCCTCTTTGTGTTGAATTCTGGCCCTTCTGTTTCCTAGTTAACGTCCTTCAGGCAGGTTATCTCCCCTTCCTGCCTCTGCCCTCTTCTACGACAGAGAGGGGCTATGTACCTACGTCATACAAGGAACCCAATAAACCAATAGGTTGATGCAGAGTGAGCATTAAGGAGTTCCCAGAACTTAGCAGATACTCAGTAAATACCAGCCATTCTTTCAACATAGCATGCTTACCCGCTCTTCTTTGTTCCAGGAATAGAAAAAAAAAAAAATTCCTCTGAAATCAGGTCCTTCTTAAATACCACATAGAGCAGGCAGAAGGCGACGCGTCTGGACAGACCTGCAATGCCTGTGCTTTATCAATGGAATCTCAAGTGGAGAGAGGGGTGTGCTCTTTCAGTAGATGACGGGACGTTCCTGACTGCAAGAAGCATGCCTCAGTCCTTCATCAGCCAACGTAGAGCCAAGTTCATTCTCACATCCCAGCGACACTTGGGGATAAGCAGGCGACACCACCGAGACTTCATATATACGAATCCCCAAAGAGTTGGCAAGTCTGTTGTTTTGGTTTCTCTGACAATTACCAAGGTCCTGGAAGCATGCTCTTTGCCTTCTCAAAAGCTAAATCTACTTGAGAAAATACTTGTAAGTGAAATGCTTTGCCCAAAGATATGTGCTTCTGATCGCACATGTGTGTCCGTGAGTGACGCTAGGCTGGGTGGGTAAGAAGACCCAGCGAGCCACATGTGTTTCCCTCCCCTGCGTGGGAATTACAAGCATAGTAAAACACATGTGGTATTCAAAAGATGTTTTTACATTAATTAATTTATTTATTTATCCTGTGTGTGTATGTGCATATGTGCACACCGAACACCACTGTGCCTTTGGGAATTCGATCAAGCTAAGTTTGTCGGGTTTCCTAGCAAGTACCTTTACCCACTGAGCCATCCCACTGGCCCATGCATTCAGCTCATTTCTCGTTGTTTCTGGAAATTTTAACCCAGGTGTTCATGCTTATAATGAGACATGCTTACAATAAAATCACTTTCTGGACTGAGCTATCTCCTGAGTGCAGGCTGGCCTCGAACTCACAGAGATCCACCTGTCTCTGCCTCCCAAGTGCTGTGATTAAAGGCGCATGCCACCACCGCCCAGCCAGAAGTTAGTTTCTAATGGTCGAAATTTGTTCAGTGGTTCCAGAAGAATATGATGGCGGCCTTGAGAGCCCCCAAACCGCTACAGAGGTGAGCAGGCATGGCCGGGAATCAGATGAGACTCCTGTCTGAGGTTTCTTCTGCCTCATGATCAATACCACTGATTCAAGTTTGCACAACTCACAGAGACTACCTCAGAGTCAGAAGCATCAACACCCAAACCCAAAAGCCAAGATGTCAGATAAGAGTCTTGAAACTTGGAAGAGGTCATGTCAGAATCATTAAAGGCATGCGTTCTTTTTATACTGTGGCTAGGCAGAGAATTGCCTCGCCTGGAACCGGTTACTGCAAGAGCCTATATAAAGCAAAAGTAAAATTGGGTTCAAGGAAGGCTGGACCCATGAAGAACTGTATTTATTTGGAATTAAGTTAGGCTAGCTTTGGGTTTTTTGGTGGTTTTTTTGTTTGTTTGTTTGTTTTTTGTTTTGTTTTGGTTTTTTTTTTTTTTTTTGGTTGTGAGTTTTTTGTTTGTTTTGCTTTGCTTTTTACTTATTTATTTTTGCAAGTCACTATTTATTAGTGGATTGGGGCAAGAGAGACAAGCCTTCTCACCACCTAGAAGACCACCTCTTCAATTAGGAAATAAAGTGGCCCAATCACTGTACCCCGAGAACAGGCCTTGCTATATAGCCCAGGCTTCCCTCAAACTCACCAACCTCCTGCCTTGGCTCTCCACCCACCCAGTCTGAGTGCTGAGATGAGAGAGATTTGCTGCTACACCCAGCTAGAGAGTTTAAATTCTACGGAACTCTGACAAGAATCTACTGCTGGGATCTGATCCCTCCTTGGCACCCAAATGCCCTTGCTAACACTGAAGGAGAGGCTAAGATAGAGAAACCCTATGTCCTTATCCTTTCTTAGCACAGTTCCTAGGCCGACTCTCAAAATTATGAAGCCCTCCTTTCTTCCTCAGCCAGACGCAGTAGCAGAATGACTGGAGAGTTGTGGGAAAAGCCAGGCATGGCTGGATAGGTGACCACAACACTGGGAGATGGAAGATTAAATTCAAAGTTATCCTCAACTCCAAAGTGAGGAAAGGAAGAAGGGAGAAAGAGAGAGAAAGCAAGGAAGGGAAGAGAAGGAAGGAAGGAAGGAAGGAAGGAAGGAAGGAAGGAAGGAAGGAAAAAGCACTACCTCTGTTCATCTTTCCAGAAGTCTATGTCCAGAGCTGAAATTCTCCTATTCTCATCCTTGCCTTCAGTGAGGGGTCATGGCTGGTGAATTTCAGTTCCAAGTTGTATAAGTGTCTCCTGCAGGGGTTTCCTTCATGGTCAGAGGAACAGGGCCTAGAGAAGCCCTGTTTGCCTTAGTCCATTTACTTCAAATGAGGTGGGCATGGTGGCCAGCACAGGAATCAATGGAGAAAAACTGCCAGGAGTTCGAGGCCCTCATTGGTTACATAGTGTAAGTCCCTGGCTAATCATAGCCCACATAGCAAGATTCTGTCTCAAAAGAAAATGCTCTTTGTCATCTGTTCTCCAAGTTTCTTCATTTGGGTCTGTGATCCTTGAGCTATAACACACAGACTCACCCAGAGGGCTTGGTAAGAGTTCACTGGACTCACTCCCAACACATACACCCCAGAGATCCTACTTTGGTTAGGTCTATAGGAGCCTAACCATAAGTGTTTTTAATAAG